>NW_009258457.1:0-2100 GCF_000687185.1 Egretta garzetta | reverse complement strand
GGAGTCTGCCTCGCCGCACTGAGGTAGGTCTGGGGAGGTGGGTGAGGGCACCAGAGGGACAGGGGACCTCCTGTCTCCAGGAGAGACTTTGGGAGGCTCTCAGCTGTCCCCTCCCGGGGCTCCTGGGGTTTCCCCACTCTTCTGGACCTTTCCAGAGGACAAGGCAGGCCCTTTTCACAGCTCTTGTTGCAGGACACGGCGGTAGGCAGGGAGGGCTCTCCTGAGGACAGCAGCTCTGCGCCGGCACCCTGGGCTGCTTGGGAGCAAACCCCGCTGAGGGAGCGGGAGCGGAGCAGATCCCCGCGGCGGGACTGGGATCTCCACAGCCACCTCCTGGAGATGGCAGACCCCCACTGCTCAGCGAGGAGGACGAGGAGCTGGAGAAGAAGCCCTCCACGCCATGACCAAGACCAAAGGGATGACGCAGCTCCAGGGCCCTCCAACGCCAGCTCCAAGCAGGCTCCAGCACCCTGGGCTGCTCGGGAGCAAACCCCGCTGAGGCAGAGGGAGCGGAGCAGATCCCCATGGCAGGGCTGGGATCTCCGCAGCCACCTCCTGGAGATCGCAGACCCCCACTGCTCGGCGAGGAGGAGGAGGAAGAAGAGCTGGAGAAGAAGACCTCCATGCCATGACCAAGACCAAAAGGATGACACAGCTCCAGGGCCCTCCAACGCCAGCTCCAAGCGGGCTCCAGCACCCTGGGCTGCTCGGGAGCAAACCCCGCTGAGGCAGAGGGAGCGGAGCAGATCCCCGCCGCGGCACTGGGATCTCTGCCGCTCTGGTTTGTGCACCACAGCCCATGGCCCCTCAGCAGGGAGGAAGAAGAGGAGGGTTGCAGCGCCCCAGAGACGCACGTCACGCAAACACTCGGGGCGCATCAGCGGTGGCAGGGGCAGATTGCAGCCCTGGGTGAGGGCGAAGCTCGGCACCTGAGCTCTGCAGTGCCGGAGAGGAGGAGGAGGAGCACCCCAGGAAGCACCAAAACTGCCCCCGGAGGGGACCAAGCATCACAGCGGGCACCAGCAGCCCGGCCTGTCTCTCCTCCCAGGGCTTGGCCAGGGCCAGGGAGGCCTCCAGGAGGCGTTCCCCGGCCTGGGACAGACCGCTGGCTGGCCTGCCTGCCCGCAGGTCCCGCGAGGAAGAGCTCTCCTCCTTGCTGGGCTGTTGGGATGGCCTGGCGGGAACAGCCCTCCTTTGGAGCCAAGAGGCAGGAACGCCAAAGCCGGCATTAAACTCCCTCGTTGGCCTCACAGATGCAGTGCCCGGGGTGTCTCCTTCTCCGTAGGCTTTGGTAGGGGCGGGAGGTTTCTGCCTCGTCAGGGAGAAAGCTGTGGGCGGGCGTGGGCGGTGGCAGCCTCTCAGTCACAGCCGGGCTGGGAGGGGCCGGGGGGCCAGAGGCCCAGGGGCCTGAGGAGAATGGGGGGGGAGAGGGGCTGGGGGCTGCCGGGGGGGCCCTGCCCCCCAGCCCAAACCGGTCACCCCAGCGTAGCGCTGGTTCCAGGCAGCTCCAGACGGGCCTGGCTGCGCCTCGGCCTGGCCTGGGCCGGTGCCCCAGGAAGGGGACGTCGGCAGCTCCCGCCTGTGCCACATGTGGATGGCCCCGGGCGAGCACAGAGATCACGCCTGGAGCAGGTAACTGAGAGCTCTCCAGCTCTTTGTTCAGGCAAGGCTTCCTTTCTGCCCTGCAAGCGTTTCCCATCCCAAGGGTTTCCCATCCCACAGACGATTTCTGGGGGGAGATCAATCTCTTCTCCAAGGGGAAGGGCACTGGTGTCCCCGCAAGGCCAACGTGTGTGTGCTGCCCCATCCCACAACGGCAGTGGGGACAGTAGGTATTTGGGGCGATGTGGGGTTGTTTTTGTCCTCCCCCACTCTGCCCCACTGAGGGGGGAGACTGATTCTCCCAGCTGTGGCGGAACCTGAGCCGGTACTGGCACTGTGTGGCCATGATGGGAAACTGTCACCAAGATCTGGCAGCTGGCCAGTGCCAATCGAGGAGAGAGGCTGGGACGCAAAGTACAGCACGAGAAGAGGAATTCTTGCATTTGTGCACATTATTGGTCCCGCTCAAACTGGGGCACCCCGACTGCGCTCTCACAC
>NW_009258456.1:0-260 GCF_000687185.1 Egretta garzetta | reverse complement strand
GTGGGTGGGTGGGTTTAGCCCCATTTCCAGAGCTTTTTAACCCATTCGCTGAGGGGGTTTTGATGCTTTTCCAGGGCTTTTTAACCCATTTTCTGGTTTTGAACCCATTTATGAGGATTTTTACCCTCTTCCAGGACCTTTCCCCCCCTTTCCCCCATGATTTTTGCCCCTTTTTAACCCATTTTTTAACCCATTTTAACCCATTTAACCCATTTTCAAGGGGGGTTGCCTCCTTTCCAGATGTTTTTGCCGTCTTTTTT
>NW_009258455.1:16516-16740 GCF_000687185.1 Egretta garzetta | reverse complement strand
AAGGGAATCATGGTTGCTGGGGCTGTTGTTGAGGCCGTTGCTAAGGGAATCGTGGTTGCCAAGGCCGTTGCCAAGGCCGTTGCCAAGGTCGTTGCTAAGGGCATCATGGTTGCCAAGGCCGTTGCTAAGGGAATCATGGTTGCCAAGGTGGTTGCTAAGGGCACCGCGGTTGCCAGGGCCATTGCCAGGACCATCACGGTTGCCGGGGTGGTTGCCGGGGCGGT
>NW_009258455.1:15739-16044 GCF_000687185.1 Egretta garzetta | reverse complement strand
CGGGGGCGGTTGCCAGGAGCATCGTGGTTGCCGGGGCCGTTGCTAAGGCCATCGCTGTTGCCAGGGCGGTTGCCAGGGCCGTTGCTAAGGGCATCACTGTTGTCAGGGTGGTTGCTAAGGGCACCACGGTCGCCGGGGCGGTCGCCAGGAGCATCGTGGTTGCCGGGGCCGTTGCTAAGGCCATCGCTGTTGCCAGGGTGGTTGCCAGGGCTGTTGCTAAGGCCATCACTGTTGCCAGGGCGGTTGCAAGGGCCGTTGCTAAGGGCATCGCTGTTGCCAGGGTGGTTGCTAAGGGCACCACGGTC
>NW_009258455.1:4651-5657 GCF_000687185.1 Egretta garzetta | reverse complement strand
CACAGCGCCTAGCCCCCCTCCCTGTCTCCACCTGCCCCTGAGCTGCCCCAGAGCACCCTGAGATGCCCCCAGATGGCCCCAAATCACCCTGTAACGGCCCTAAATCACCCCAAAATGGCCCCAAATCAGCCAGTAATTGCCCCAAACCACCCTGTAGTGGCCCAAGTCACCTGGTAATTGCCCCAAGCTGCCCCAAAATGGCCCCAAACCACTCTGTAGTGGCCCAAGCCACCTGTTAATTACCCAAGGCTGCCCCCAAATGACTCCAAACCACCCAGTAATGGCCCCAAACCGCCCCATTAAAGTCCAAATTACCCAGTAATTGCCCCAAACCACCCTGTAGTGGCCCAAGCTACCTAGCAGTTGCCCCAAACTGCCCCAAAATGGCCCCAAGTTACCTGGTAATGGCCCTAAACCACCCCAAAATGGTCCCAAGCCACCTGGTAATTGCCCGAGGCTGCCCTGGAATGGCCCAAGTCACCCGGTAACGGCCCCGAACCACCCCGTAATGGCCCAAGTCACCTGGTTAATTGCCCCAAGCTGCCCCAAAATGGTCCTGAACCACGCCATTAAGGTCTAAATTACCCACTAGTTGCCCCAAACCACCCCAAAATGGCCCTAAACCACCCTGTAGTGGCTCAAGCCACCTGGTGGTTGCCCCAAAATGGTCCCAAATTACCCGCTAATGGCCCCGAACCACCCCATAATGACCGAAATCACCCAATAACAGCCCCAAATCACCTGGTAATGACCCCAAACCACCCGGTCAGGACCCGGAGCCGCCCTGTAAGGACCTCAGCTGGTCCCCGAGTTCCCGTGTAGCAGCCCCAAATCGCCCCTTAATGACCCCAAAATGCCCCCTCACGACCCAAACTGCCCTGGAATTGCCCCAGGCCCCCCTATGGCACCCCCAAACTACCCTGTAAGGGGCTCACCGTCCCCGTGATGCCCCTGAGCCCCCCTGTTACAGCCCAAATTCCACCCCCAGGGGCCCTGAACCCACCCC
>NW_009258455.1:0-484 GCF_000687185.1 Egretta garzetta | reverse complement strand
CCCCCCCATCATCAAGACCCTCGATTGCGGTATAGACTGCTTCCCCCCCATCCCCCCCCAAAAAAAAGGGGCCTTAGTGCCCTGCTTTGCCCACGCTCCCTCCCCTCACCCCCTTTTTTTTGGGTTTCCCTCTTATTTTTCTTTCCCCTAGCGGTGATTAAGATGGAGGGGGGGACGGAGAACGATCTGCGCATCCTGGAGCAGGAGGAGGAGGAGGAGCGGCAGGGGGAAGCCGAAGCGGCCAAGAAGGAGGAACCGCGGCCCCCCGACGCCGACCGCAAAGCCCCCGACCGCGAGGAGAAGGAGGAAGGGAAGAAGGTCTGGGGTGACATCCTCCCTCACGCCCCCCAGGGTCTTTCTTGGGGTCTCCTTGGGTCTGTGCGATGTCTTTTGGGGTCCCTCTGGGCATCCCTTTGGTCCATGGGATGTCTTTTGGGGTCCCCATGGGGTCTCTCTGGGGGTCCCTTTGGCCCCATGGGATCTC
>NW_009258454.1:0-1439 GCF_000687185.1 Egretta garzetta | reverse complement strand
TCAGAAGGGACAGGTGAGGAAGGAGGGGTGGAGTTGTTCTCCTCTACATCAAGAAGTCGATACAGCGTGAAGAGCTGTCCCTGAAGAATAGTCAGGAGCAGGTCGAAAGCTTATGGGCAAGAATCCGAGACTGAGGAATCTTGTGGGTGGTGTGTACGACAGGTCGCCAGATCAAGGGGAGCCTACTGATGAAGCCTTATTCCTCCATCTCCAGGATGCTTTGTGTTTGCAGGCTCTCATGAAGGAGTGAGTGAGAAGGACCCCCTGGGAAATGGTCCTGAGGGACAGGGGAGCAGAACAGAGCTGGCAGCTCTTGATGGATGCGTTCCATAGAGCGCAAGAGTTCTCAGTCCCCTGTAAGAGGTCAGGCAAGGAGGGGAAGAGACCAGCATTTCTGAGTCGAGACCTGCTGGTCAAAGTAAAGAGCAGGAGGGAACTGCCCCGGCAGTGGAAGCAGGGACAGGTATCCTGGGAAGAGTATAGGGATGCTGCCCGGTTGTGTAGGGATGGGGTCTGGAGGGCCAAGGCATGGTTGGAGGTGAATTTGGCAAGGGATGTAAAGAATAGGAAGAAGGGCTTCTACAGGTATGTCAGCCAGAAAAGGTGGTGAAAGAAAGCGTACCCCCCATTCTGAACAAGAATGGCGACCTCGTATCAAGAGAGGAGGAGAAGGCTGAAGTACTCAAAAACTGTTTTGCTTCAGTCTTCACTGCAAACCTCTCTCCTCACCCCTCCCAAGTTCATGGACCACATGAAGAGCACCAGGGTAAAGCCTCTCCCACTGTAAGGGAAGCTCAGAGTCATGACCACCTGAGGAACTGGACCATACATAAGTCCATGAGACATGATGAGATGCGTCCCAGAGTTGTGAGGGAATTGGCTGATGCAGTTGCCAAGCCACCCTGCATGATATTTGGAAAGTCCTGGCAGTCAGGTGAAGGCCCTGGGGACTGGAAGAAGGGAAACATTGTGGCCATCTTTAAAAAGGGTAGAAAGCAGGACCCTTGGAACTGCTGACCTGTCAGTGTCAGCCCTATGCCTGGGCAGATCATGGAACAGATTGTCCTAGGAGCTATGCTAAAGTACATGGAAGGCAGGGAGGTGATTTGAGACAGCCAGCATGGCTTAACCGAGGGCAAGTCCTGCCTGACGAACCGAGCGGCTTTCTATGATGGAGCGACTGCCTCAGTGGACAAGGGAGAAGCAATGGATGCCATCTGCAGGGACTTCTGTAAAGCCTTTGACATGGTCCCCCACAACATCCTTCTCTCTACATTGGGGAGCTATGGATTTGATGGGTGGACTGTTTGGTGGATACAGAATTGTTTGGATGGTCACATCCATAGGGTAGTGGTCAATGGCTCAATGTCCAAATGTAGACTGATGACAAGCGGTGTCCCTCAGTCGTCTGTACTGGGACCAGTGCTCTTTAATATTTT
>NW_009258453.1:2026-2358 GCF_000687185.1 Egretta garzetta | reverse complement strand
TGCCGTGGCCCCTAGCACGTGGGTGCTGCTCCCTGCCCCCCTCCCTGTCCGGGTGCTCCATCCACCCCGGCCCGTGACTGCTTTTCCAACCTGGTTGTCACACTTTGGGATGCAAATGAGCCCTTCCTTGGTGCAAGGAATCCGAGGGAACTGGTTTCTGCACTGCAGCCCATGACTGCCGAGGGGACATCAGCACGGCCCGTGGTCACCATGGGGCGATGGTGGCCGGAGGGGGTGCGCATGGGAACGGGAACCCCCCCCGCCCGAGGGCAGTGCCTGCCTGCAGGGATGGCTGCCAGGTGCCTGCGCGCATCCCCCCGCCTGCATGCACC
>NW_009258453.1:0-243 GCF_000687185.1 Egretta garzetta | reverse complement strand
CCATGGGGTGGCGGGGGGACAGCCAGGGGCAGTGCCAAGGGCACAGGTATTGGGTGCAGGATGGGGGTCTGGCGAGCCCCAGCTTGGGGGGGAGTAGAGCCTGCAGGCGCCCAGCCCCGGGCGGAGGGATGGTGGAGCTGTACCTGTGTCCGGGGGGGCGCAGGCCAGCCCACAGCCGGAGAAGCAGCATTTGCGGTCCCCGGGGCAGTCCCGGTCATCGGAGCAGCGGTTGGGGCAGGGGGG
>NW_009258452.1:0-370 GCF_000687185.1 Egretta garzetta | reverse complement strand
TGGTTTGCTTTTTGGTTTTTGTTTGTTTGTTTGTTTGTTTAGGTTTTTGGGTTTTGGGTTTTGTTTTTGTGGTTTTTTTTTTTTTTAATCATTCTAACAGTTATCCAGCTATAGATCTCAGTATGATATTTAAAAATATGAAGGAAACAGCTTTGGGTTTTTTTCAAGCATTTGACAAGAATATATACATACCTTAATAAGCTGGGCCAGAGAAATCGGCACAGAGGAGTCACCAGTCTGTTCAACACAAATTAAACACATGCTTAAGCTCCACAACCAACACACAGCCATATTTAACCTCTACTGTAGACTGCAAGTCTGACCAGAAGATTCAACGTGCCTTCTCTTCAGAACATTTTGTACCCAGTTC
>NW_009258451.1:1813-2759 GCF_000687185.1 Egretta garzetta | reverse complement strand
GGGGCCTTGCTGCTGCTGTCCAGCGTCAGTTCTTGGCCCATCGCTGTCAGAGCTGAGCAGGTCCTGGTGCTGGTGCGGGGACATACCTGCTGCTCTGGTGTTCAGGCGTCACCTTGGGAGCTGGCCGGGCTGTCACTGCTGCCTCCATCACCTCGGGAGCTGGCTGGGCTGTCACTGCTGCCTCTGATGGGTCCTGGGAGCTCTCCGATGGCTCCTGGTGATGCTTGAGAGATGCTGGTCCACGCCACTGGGTATTTATGTGTCCCCATAAAGTTTCATGATGTTTCTCAGTGACTAGATAAAAGCAAACCCAAGGGTCAGCTCCTGCCCCGTCGTGTTTCTGAGTCAGTGTTGCTCAGCCTGGGCAGGTCCGTCCTTGGGGCAGATCTGAGCCGGGGCCAAGCTCAGCGCCCCCCCAGTGGCCTCTGCAGGGGTTCCTGGTCGTCAGCACTGAGCGAGGGGGGCTCTGCCCGCAGGCTCTGGCTGGCCTACAGCTCTGCTTGTCTATGGAGTCCAGTTATTTATTGCTTCCTCCTCCCCATATGCCACAAACTACCCCGTCTTTTTTTCATCTTTGTCTCCTCATGCTGCTTGGCCGTGGTTGTGAGAAGCAGGGAACAAGCGGATGGAGATGACTGCCTCTGACTGCCAGAGCAGCAGCACCGTGGCTTTCTTGTAAAAATAATAATAGTTATTGTTACCAGTGTTACTGGTTTAATTTTTGTATTTTTTTTCTCAGTCACTCCAAGGAAGTTTATTCCGGATCAGCAGGTGCTGCCGGCGGGGGGGGAGAGGTGCTGGGCGGCTCCTCAGCAGCGGAGCGCTGCGCTGGAGGAGGGGAGGTGCTGGTCAGCATCCCACCCCTGGAGGGGCTTGGCCACTGAGGGGAGAGGAGAGGGGGCGCTCGGCTGGGCTCCGGGAGGAGGGGGGGGATTTTGGGGGGGCT
>NW_009258451.1:0-236 GCF_000687185.1 Egretta garzetta | reverse complement strand
GGCAGGGCTGTGCCAGCGGTTTGGGATCTGCGTGGGCCCCGTCCGTACCGGGAGCAGGGGATGGACGCTCGCTCGCCACGTGCCAGCCCGCACACACCAGCGCTGCTCGCAGAGCTTGCGGCCGGCCGGATAAAACTGGCAGAGAGGGATTTTTAAGTAGGAGCTGAGCCCTGAAGCAGTTGGGTGACTTGCGGAGCGTCTCAGAGGTGCCTGTGGCATCCAGGGATGCGGCAGTG
>NW_009258450.1:0-1612 GCF_000687185.1 Egretta garzetta | reverse complement strand
CCCAGAATGGCGCCAAAATTCTCTAAAATAATTAAAAATGGCACTAAAATCGCACCCAGAATGGCGCCAAAATTCTCTAAAATAATTAAAAATGGCACTAAAATCGCACAAAATGGCAGCAAAGTCCCCCAAAATAGCTCAAAATGGCGCTAAAATCCCTCAAAATGGCTGCAACTCCCTCAAAATCACTCAAATTAGGAGGAAAATCACCCCAAATGGCACCAAAATCCCTCAAAATGGCACTAAAATAGCTCGAAATGGCGCTAAAATCCCCTAAAATAGTTCAAAATTGCACTAAAATCCCTCAAAATGGCAGCAAAATCGCCCCAAATGGCGCCAAAATTCCCTACAGTCGCCCCAAATGGCGCCAGAATTCCATAAAATAACTCAAAACGGCGCTAAAATCCCCCAAAATAATTCAAAATGGCAGCAAAATCCCCCAAAATCGCTGAAAAGAGGAGGAAAATCACCCAAAATGGCACCAACATTTCCTAAAATCGCCCCAAATGGCACCAAAATCCCTTAAAATTGCTCAAAATGGCGCCAAAATCCCCTAAAATACGTCAAAATGGCGCTAAAGTTTCCCAAAATGGCTCCACCCCCAAAATAGCTCAAAATTCCTCAAAATATTTTCTAAAATTGTGATTTTTAGTTCAAAAAGACCCCAAAATGCCAGAATTAAGCCCGCAAAGAGCAAAATGTTTTTAAAATTGTGCCCAACTCCCCCAAAAAATCAATTTTCAAGCACAAAAGGGCCCCAAATAGTTTTTTTTTTTCCCAGGAAATTTGAAGTTTAATTGCTTTAAATTTAAATTCCTTTAAAAAATCAAATTTGCAGCCCCAAAATGGCCCTTTTTTATTAAAAAAAAGAAAAATTTCAAGTTTAAGCACCCAAAGAGGGAAGTGAGGTAGAGAACAGGCTGAAAAATCCTTTAAAAATCAGTTTTTAAATCAGAAAATGGCTTAAAATGGCCCCGACCCTCCCTAAATTGATGCTTTTTAAATTAAAAAACGGAAAATTAAATATTTAGGCCTTGATCTCTCCCCAAAATTGAGGGTTTTTTCATTAAAAAATAGAAAATTCAGTACTTAGGCAGTCATACTCTCCCAAAATTGGAATTTTTTTTAATTAAAGCATGGAAAATTAAATATTTAGGCCCAGATCCCCTCCCAAAATCAGCTTTTTTTTTAATGAAAAAAAGGAAAATTCAGGGTTTAGGCCCTGACCTCTCCCCGAAATTGGCTTTTTTTTTAATTAAAAAAATGGAAAATTCAGGGTTTAGGCTCTGGCCCTCTCCCAAAATTGGCTTTTTTTGATTAAAAAAAGGAAAATTCAGGCTTTAGGCCCTGACCTCAGGCTTTAGGCCCTGACCTCTCCCCCAATTTGGCTTTTTTTAATTAATTAAGCGCAAAATTCAGGGTTTAGGCCCTGAACCTTCCCGAAATGGCTTTTTTTGATTAAAAAAAGGAGAATTCAGGTTTTAGGCTCTGACCTCTCCCCCAGATTGACTTTTTTTTAATTAAATAAACACAACATCCAGTGTTTAGGCCCTGACCCTCCCCAAAAATATTTTTTTTAATTAAAAAAAGGAAAATTCAGGCTTTAGGCCCT
>NW_009258449.1:0-2739 GCF_000687185.1 Egretta garzetta | reverse complement strand
CCGCTCACACTTGACTGGTGGACTTTTCACCAAGACAGAGCACGTGCCTCAGGCTTGGCCGTGGCGTTTCTGTGCTGTTCCCCTGGCGCTCACCCAGGATCTCATCTCGGGCTGCTTCTCTCCCAGCACAGCAACAGTCAGGAACAAGGAGGGAGCTGAGGGGCACCAGCCCCGCTGCACTCAACTCCTCTTTTCACCTGCCACAGCTCTAGTGCTGCAGAGAGTTGAAACCACTGCACTGCTCCCCTGAGCCCAGACCTCTCTGTGCCTTGAAGGTCAGACCTTGAGCTGGGGGGAAACGGTGCAGAGGCCAGGCTTTCCGCCCCTGGTGGATAACAGAAAGGTGGGTATGGGATTGCGCACCGTGGGACGGACACCAATGGCAGAGCCCTGGCAGCCTGTCTTTCTCCTCTGGCTGGTTAAATCCTGTCCTGGACAAAGGGGAGCATTGAACAGCCTTGGGAGCTGGGACCAGAACCACTTGCACCCTTGTCGCTCCCAGTAGTTTCTCCAGCCTCATCCCAGCCCATGGGCCTGTAATTGCGGAGACAGGTGAACAGGGAGGACAGGCAGATCCAGGATTGCTTCTGTGGCAGCAGCCCAAGGCAGGAATCATAGCATCATACCACCATAGAATCATTTCGTTGGAAGAGACCATTAAGGTCATCGGCTCCAACCGTACCTGTCCACCACTAAACCATGTCCCTGAGCACCTCATCTGCCTGTCTTTTAAATACCCCCAGGGATGGGGACTCAACCCCTTCCCTGGGCAGCCCCTTCCAGTGCCTGATGACCCTTTCAGCGAACCATTTTTTCCTAGTATCTAATCTAAACCTCCCCTGGCACAACTTGAGGCCATTTCCTCTCGTCCTGTCACTCGTTGCTTGGGAGAAGAGACCGACCCCCGCCTCGCTACAGCCTCCTGTCAGGCAGATGTAGAGGACACCACGGTCTCCCCTCTGACTCCTATTCTCCAGGCTAAACAACCCCAGCTCCCTCTGCTGCTCCTCACAAGCCTTGTGGAGGGAGGACTGGCCTGGGAAAGGCAATGCTCTGCCGAGCTCCTTCCCCAGACTGCTGGCACTCCCCATCCTGGATAGGAAAAATTCCTGGGATTGACTTTCTGGGTTTTGAACAAAGACCTTCCACACAAAGTAGCCAGGGCCATCACTGGCTTTCATTAATCCAGCAGTCTGTTGAGTCCCTGCTGTGATCAGTGCAGCACAGGGACATTCAGCAGAAAATCTGGGCTTCCTTCTGACGTTGTTTTGTGACTTTCGAGGTGTGCCGAGGAGTAATGGGGTTCCTTCCACAAGAGCTCAGCCATGGGCTGTAGCATGACATGTCTTGTGGAAGGAGATGACCCTGCGAGACTGGGAGGGAGCAGAGGGCATTAGCTGTCAGCCCCTTTCAGACCCCATCTTGGCTCCTCTACGAACAGGCAGTGCCTGGGGTCTGAGTGGAGAGAGATTTGGGGTGGGGTACGAGTCAAGAAAGGTCTGTTCCTTCCGCAATAGTGACCTTGTGTACTTTTGGCAGAACACCACAATGCACCCTACTCTTATTTTAGGAGCAATAGAAGTGCAGAACCACAAGTTTTAAGGAATTTTTAAGGGTATCCAAATGCCGTGAGTCCCAGAAAGAGCTTTGGGTCCTGTCTCCTTTGACGTGGGGAAATCAGCCTATGTTCCTGATTCCAGAGCTGGGCTCCAGCAAGATTGAGCTTAAACATATGGACTCAAATGGGGCAGGAGAAGAGCAGAGCCCCCAGGTTTTGGGGGCTGCTGAAACGCGTTCAAGGGGCGCTGAGGTCTTGCAACAGCTTTTGGTCCTTACCCCTTGGGTGGGAGAGAGTTTTGCACTTGTGGAGCTGGGCTGACATTGGCCTCGAACATTGGGCCTTTAAGGGGGCAAGAGAATGGCAAAGCCCCAGGGTTTGGGGGCTATTGAAGGGCGCCCTAAGAGCTCTGAGGCCCAGCAACAGCTTTGGGTTCTGATCTGTTTGGGGTGGGAGAAACCAAAGGAAGCTTGCAATTCTGGATATGGGCTCAGGCTCGGTCTTGGCTGAGATTGAACTTGAACGTTGGGCCATAGAGGGGGCAAGAGAAGTGCAGAGCCCCAGGTTTTGTGGGACTTTTCAAAAACATAAAAAGGGTGGTAAGGCCCAGCAAGATATTTTGGTCCTGGCCTCTTTGGCGTGAGAGAAACCAAAGGACGTTTGCAATATGGGATATGGGCTTGGGCTCAGCCTTGGCTGAGATATACGTCAAACATCGGGACTTGAAGGTGGCAAGAGAAGGACAGAGCCCTGGGGTTTGTGGGGATTTTGAAGGGCACCCAAAGGGCACTGAGGGTCAGAAAAGGCTTTGGGTCTTATACCCTTTGGCGCAGGGAAATTGGCAGATGTTTGTGATTCCAGAGCTTGGCTCAGCCAAGACTGACCCTGAACATTGGGCCTTGAATGTGGCAAGAGAAGGGCAGAGCCCTGGGGTTTGTGGGGCTTTTGAAGGGCATCCAAACAGCACTGTGGACCAGCAAAAGCTTTGGGTCTTGGCCCTTTTGGCGTGCGCAAAACCAAAGGATATTCACAATTTGGGATACGGCCTCATGCTCGGTCTTGGCTGAGATTGACCTCGAACATCAGAACTTGAAGGGGGCAAGAGAAGCACGGAGCCCAGGTGTTGGAGGGCTTTTGAAATACATCCAAAGGGTGGTGAGGCCCAGCAAGAGCTTTGGGTC
>NW_009258448.1:0-971 GCF_000687185.1 Egretta garzetta | reverse complement strand
GGGGTGTCACCAGAGTGGAGTAAAGGGGCAGAATCACCTCCTTCGACCTGCTGGCCTTGCAGTACAATAGGAGGAGGTGGGCAGGTCAAAACAGTGTGTGCTCAGCTACTAGGGAGGAGATCCCACTCTACAAAGTAAGGTACAAAGTGTTCGTGCAAAGTGGAACTGTTCATGTCCATCCAAGCTGTGCCATAAGCTGGAATAATACAGTTAGAGAGGATAATTTAGAGATTCTCTTCTGAATCACCCCGCTACCCCAAAGCAAACCAGTAAGGTAGACGCTGCCGCTGCCTGTGCTGGGGGAAGTCCACCGCAGCAGGTTATCTTTAGGCATCAATTTCCAGGGAAAAGAACAGGACCAAGCATCTTTTCTGTTCACAAAGATAGAAATGGGACTGAGGAAACACTGGGAGAAGTGAGTGCGACAGAGGTGTTGCAGACAGTTTCTCCACTTCTTCAGCCATATAAGCACAACCTGGTTTCCTACACAACATGAAAAGGATTGTTATTAACCATTCTGGCCATTGACAAGATAGGAAACTGAGCTGCACTAGGAGAATGAGTCCGGTGATCAAATTTAGGCATCTAGAGCCACTGGACTTGCCTTGGAATAGCCAAGTGGGCCTCTGCGTGTCACTCCAGAAGATCAAAGGTGCTCTTTCTGCTCCTTCTGGCCCGGCACCACTGGGTTGTCTTCAGGTATCCTGAGACATCGCAAAGTGTATCGGGCACCTCCCTGTAGGAAACCAAAACCTCCTGTACAATGTAGATAGCTGTCTCTGACGTAGAAATCTACTCGCCAGTCAGAGAAACCATGCCTGGAACTCACATGGCTGTATTGGCTGGACCTCCAATGACTATTGGGAAATGTGGTTATCGATGTCTTAGTGTAGATTTCTTAATACCAAAGCAAATCCTGCCCTTGATGTTCTAATCCAATGAATTCCACCCTTTCTGAACTTCAAAAGATC
>NW_009258447.1:0-213 GCF_000687185.1 Egretta garzetta | reverse complement strand
CCTACCCCCCAAAAAAATGGGTGTGGGAGGTGTCCCTTGGCTGTGTGGGTGATAGGGACCCCCCCACACACACCCCACCCTGGGGTCCCCACTCACCCCTGGTTTGAGGTAGCCCACCTCCCCGGTGAGCCCGTCCCGGTAGGTGATCTTGACGTGCTGGTGGAAGCGGGCGTGGACCATCATGCACCAGGACACGCCGTACAGGCCGTGGGC
>NW_009258446.1:1573-1814 GCF_000687185.1 Egretta garzetta | reverse complement strand
CCGTTGGCTTGGGAGAGCAGGGCCAGGGCACAGCTGGGGAGAGGGGCAGGGCGTCGGGGGCTCACCTTGCCATGGCACGGGGCATAGAGCCTGACTTTCGGCCGGGTGCAGAGCCCTGACGGGACGTAACTGGAGATCTTTGCCACCAGCGGCTCCCACATGGCGCAGCGGGTGAGCCGGTCGAACTCATCCAGCGCCGCCTCTGCCCACTCGTCCCCTGCGGGAGGATGAAGGGGGCGAG
>NW_009258446.1:0-340 GCF_000687185.1 Egretta garzetta | reverse complement strand
GGCTCTGGCTCCCGCCGGCTGCCCAGGGGCTGCTTGCGCTGGCACCGCATCGCCGTCGACTGGGCCAGCTCGTTCCGGAAGGCATTGTCTTCCACCAGCTTCTCCATGATGAGTTTCTTGGGGCGAAGGAGGAGAGGGTTGGGCTCGGGGGCCGAGCCGTCCCCCAGCCCCGCTGCCTCCCGCTCACCTTGGCGGCCGCCACTTCCTTCCACGTCCCCGTGAGCTGGATGACCCTGACTGGGGCCAGGCTGGCATCGGCCTTGTGCTCGCACAGCACTTTGGCCCCCGAGCTGCGGCAGATGCCCCGCACCGTCTCGCCGCCCCGGCCTGCAGGAGACGG
>NW_009258445.1:0-221 GCF_000687185.1 Egretta garzetta | reverse complement strand
CCTTCCAACCCTTGCCATTCTGTGATGCTGTGACTACCAACTCAAATCACTGAGCCTGCGCAGCTGGGAGGGACTTATGGAAATGACCTCTTGAAACTAATTTTAATACGAAGCGGGGACCGATTCTGCCTATGGATAGGCGTATTGGGAAACTTCATGGATAGGTAACACTTTGCTACGTATAAACGGGGCAAGCTGCCGTGTTGCGGCGTGCACGACTT
>NW_009258444.1:0-442 GCF_000687185.1 Egretta garzetta | reverse complement strand
AAAAAAAAAAAAAAATACTGGAAGAAGCTGCTTCCAAAAAAGGTAAAGAAAAAAATGGGAAGAGGCGGCTTCCAAAAGAGGAGAAAAACCAAAAGAAGGAAGAGGCAACTTCCAAAAAAGGAAACAATATAAAATGCAGAAAACAAAAAACAAAAAATAAAAAAAAAGACAGAGAGGCCACTTCCAAAAAAAGAAGAAAAAACAAAAAATAGGAAGAGGCCGCTTCAAAAAACCAAACCAAACCAAATAATAAAAAGAGGCCACTTACAAAAAAAAGAAAAAAAATCAAAAATACGGAGACTGCTTCCAAAAGAGGAGAAAAACCAAAAATAGAAAGGGACCACATCCAAAAAAAGGAAAAAACCAAAAAAAAAGGCAAGAGGCCTCTTCCATAAAAGGATTAAAAAAATATGAAGAGGTCGCTTCCAAAAAACAAAAAAAA
>NW_009258443.1:1670-2620 GCF_000687185.1 Egretta garzetta | reverse complement strand
CATACAAAGGAAAATTCAGTTAAAATCGAGTTAGAACGATTCACACAGAGATCAGAGATGCAAAAGGGTAAGGAAAACCCTCCTGTTGAGTCATGAGGTCCAGAGTGGGCCCCCTTATTTTCTAAAATCCTTATGGAGACTATGTGCAGCTAGGTCCATTCCTAGTCTCAGACTTGGACAACAGTTCATGCCTAATGGAATCATCTATGCAAAGTTTATAACACTATTGAGTGGCTGCAGGGATGGGTAATGTTTCATTAGTATTAATTCAGCATGCAATCAGTCACTTACAAGGATCTGTTGCAAGCAACGGACTTCCCCACCTTGGGTAGAGAAGGGTCTCTGAGTCTCAGGTAAGGAGTCTCAAAACATGAGCAGTGTCCCTGCTCAAGGGGAAAGTCACCTGGCGTGCAATCCAGCTGCAATTCTGGGGGAGTTCAAACGGGGCTCATCCTGATGGTGATATTGATAGAGTGAAGGAGGTGACTGCTGGTCAGTAACAGAGACAAGATCGATGTCCTTGTTTTAGGCCTGGTATATTGTTCTGTATTTGGTTATCTTGCATTTTAGGGTTTCAAAACCACGTTTGTGCATCTTAAAATGGCAGCCATTTTGTTCAGTGTCAAGAAAAATGTCTTGGGCTTTAATGACATTGCTTGCACAAATCAGTCCTTGTTCTTCTCACACCACACATATATAGACATCAACAGTGGGGATTGATCCCAGGACCACAATGGCAGCCAAGAAGGGGGATGGATCCCAGCACCAAAATGCTGGTCCCAGGCAGGGGGGGTCTCACCCATCGCGGGCATCCAGGACATGGCCGGCGTCCTCCAGGGCCACCCGGGCACGGCAGGTGTCTTCCTGGTGGAAGGCCAGCAGCAGGTCGGCCTGCGCCCCTGCAAGCGCCAGGCCTGTGAGGCGCAGAGGCGAAAGGAGCCGTGGGGCCC
>NW_009258443.1:0-543 GCF_000687185.1 Egretta garzetta | reverse complement strand
CCCCCTCTGCTGGGGGTGGGGCCTCTTCCTCACCCCGCCCACTCACCTGCAGGGGAGGGGCCTGTGGGGAGGGAAGCCCCGCCCCCTCATTGCCCTGGGGCCCTGGACTCACCTGTTTCCTGTGTCCCTGCTACCCAAATAGGGGTCCCCCCCCGATTTTGGGGTGCCCCCCCCTCACGATGCGGGTGCCAAGCTTCTCCTCAATGCTGGGGGGGTTGTGTCCGTCTCCCCTACCCCCAGTTCCTTTGGGTTCCTGGCCCTGTGTTGGGCCTGGGGGGGCAAGGAGAGTTGGGGGGGGCACCACCAAGTTTAGGGGTCCTGAGCAGGATTTTGGGGTCCCACCAAAGCACTTCAGGAACCCACCAGGAGTTTTAATGTCCCAACAGGGGGTATTGGGGTCCCACAGGGATTTTCGGTCCCACCAAGGGGATTTAGGGCTCCTGGAAGGATTTTTGGGTCGTACCAATAGGGTTTTGGGGCCCTAATGAAGATTTTGTCATCCTGGAGGAGATTTAGGGTCCCACCAAGGGATTTTGGGGCCCA
>NW_009258442.1:0-1462 GCF_000687185.1 Egretta garzetta | reverse complement strand
ATGAATTTTCATGAACATTTTTCATAGTTTTTTTATTAACAGCACCAAGGGTATGCATGAGCTAGATGATTATTTTCTCATGTATTACGTGAATAGAGTATTGCAGCCATTTATTAAAATAAATGGTCATACTGATGGTTCAAACGAGGAAACATTGCTCAGAGGAACTCCTGTATTTATAGTGGCACATTTTCTCCCTTTACTTCTGCCTCTGTGTCTTTTCTCCTTGCTCTGCCTATCCTATCTTCAGTGAGCTCTCCAAGGGAAAGATTCATTGAATGAGAGAAGACCTCATGTCGGAGGAGACCTGAACATTGTCTTGTCCGACTCTCCGGCTGGAGGCAGGGTGACCTTGATGAGGTATCTCTAGATGAGCAGATGAGCAATTCCTCAGCTTGCCCTCATTTACAAAGGAGCTGAGGGTGAGTTCCTTCCCATCATACAGGGAAATAATCAAGATGTTCAAGAGTGTTGGCCCAAATGAGGGTCACAGAGGATCGCAAAGATAGGGGCTGACACTGATGTCATTTGGGCCTGTTCATCCAGCATAACTCCAATCCGCTGCAGTATGTACTTTTTCAGTCCAGGCATCACCACTCTGGCTATAAGGAGACCATGGGAGACCATGTCTAAGGCCTTGTTGAAGTCCACGTATGGAACATCGACCACTTTGCTCTCCCACATGGGTTCAGCAATCTTCCTCTTTTTCCTTCATGTGCCTGGAGATGGATGCACGAGGACTTGTCCCATCACCTTCCCAGGGACTGAGGTGAAGCTGACCACCCTGTAACTCTCACAGACCTCCTTCTTGCCCGTGGTAAAGATGGATTTGATATTTTCTTTTTCCATGGACTTTGAGACTTCCTGGATCACTCTGGTTTTTCTGAGATGTTTGAGAGAGGTCTCATGTTGACACTGGCCAGCTCCACCAGCACCTCTCTCCCCCTGCCCACACCAAAAGCCTTCTCTATATCCCACACTGGCAGAAGAGTGTCTTGGGTGTAGAACACTGGGTGTCACACAGGGAAGGATGAGTGTGCTGTAGAAAACAGTGATGCTAGATAGGGGAGAAGAGCAGGTGGAGGAGACCTTCAGGCTGCCCACACTGGGTGGGAGAGCTGCTCCAGGGTGGAAGCTCTGATGCACACATGGGATACCGGCATGAACAGGAAGGGGAGGGCTGGCTCTACAAAGCAGATTATGAAAGCAAACAACATGAGTGTCAGTGCCACTGCAGGAGAGCTCCAATGAAATGACAGAAGTGGTCCACTCCGCTGTGGACAGAGATGTGAATGAAATATTATCCTGCAGACCATGGAGTACCCCACGCTGGAGCAATTGTATGTGCCTGAAAAAGGCTGTGACACTGTAGAGATCCCATGCTGGAGTGGGCTTCTGGGCAGGACCTGTGACCCCTTGGGAAGAGGAGCCCACGCTGGAGTAGTCTGTTCCTGAGGGACTG
>NW_009258441.1:2143-2402 GCF_000687185.1 Egretta garzetta | reverse complement strand
ACCCTGGGGCCTCCAGGGACCTTGCCCTTTGCACGTTGCTGCGCACTTTTGACCTCTGACCTTTCACCTCTGGGGCCCTGCCCTCGTGACCCCCTGGGCGTGACCTTTGCACTTTGACCCTGCCGCCCTCTGCTTCCTGCCACACCCTTCCTCAGGGACCTCTGACCTCTGCACTGTGACCTTTGACCTTGCGGTGACCTCTGACCCCCCCTGGGGTGGGGGCGCTGATGCTTTAATAAAGGGGCGGTGCCTCCTGCCC
>NW_009258441.1:0-276 GCF_000687185.1 Egretta garzetta | reverse complement strand
CGGGGGCTATAGGGGCTGCAGGGACCCTTTACAGGCAGTATAAGAGCTATAGGGGCCCTTCCCAGGGCCTATAGGGGCCACAGGGACCCTTCCCGGGGGCTATAGGGGCCCTTTACAGGGGCTATAGGGGCCACAGGGACCCTTCCCAGGGGCTATAGGGGCCCTTTACAGGGGCTATCAGGGCCGTGGGGACTCTTTCTGGGAGCTATATGGGCTGTAGGGCCCTTTACAGGCAGTATAAGAGCTATAGGGGCCCTTTACAGGGGCTATAGGGGC
>NW_009258440.1:0-276 GCF_000687185.1 Egretta garzetta | reverse complement strand
CGCCGCGGAGGAGACAGGGAATTTTCCACTGGCGTTTGGATCTGGCCCAAGCTGAGCTGTTAGACCTGCCTGGTCCCTGCTGCCGGCCACTGGCATGCATTCGCCCCCCGGCTTTGTGGGTACACCCCAAAGAAAGCTGTCCATGCCCCATGATGCTCCCCTGTCCCCCTGGGGTCCAAGTGCTGGTATGCCCTGGCTCTGGCAGCCAAGGATGCTGGGGGGCAGTGGGGGCACCCTGGCTGGCCTGGGGGCGGCATGGGGGGGTGCCTGCACAGC
>NW_009258439.1:0-585 GCF_000687185.1 Egretta garzetta | reverse complement strand
CCCCATGCCCACGTTGACCCCATGGCCACATTGATCCCATGTTGACCCCATGGCCACGCTGTCCCCATCCCCACATTGATCCCATGGCCACGTTGACCCCATGCTGTGCCCATGCCCACGCCGTCCCCATGGAGACCTTGACCCCATGGAGACCTTGACCCTATGGCCACGCTGTCCCTGTGCCCATGTTGACCCCTTGGCCATGTTGGCCATGCTGACCCCATGCCCACATTGATCCCATGCCCACATTGACCCCATGGCCACGTTGACCCCATGGCCACGCTGACCCCCTGGCCCTGTTGACCCCTTGGTCATGTTGACCCCATGTTCACCCCATGTTGACCCCATGCCCACACTGACCCCGTCCCCACATTGACCCCATGGAGACCTTGACCCCATGGAGACCTTGACCCCATGGCCACGTTGACCCCATGCCCACGCTGTCCCTGTACTCATGTTGACCCCTTGGCCATGTTGACCCCATGTTGACCCCATGTTGACCCCACGCTGTCCCCATGGCCACGCTGAGCCCCTGGCCCTGGTGCCCCCTTGCCCATGTTGACCTCACGTTGACACCACGTTGAC
>NW_009258438.1:0-481 GCF_000687185.1 Egretta garzetta | reverse complement strand
ACTTAATGCCTTCTTTGCCTTGGTCTTTAATAGTCAGACCAGTTGTTCTCTGGATACCCAGCCCCCTGAGCTGGAAGACTGAGACAGGGAGCAGAATGAATCCCCCGTAATCCAAGGGGAAATGGTTAGCAACCCGCTGCACCACTTAGACACACACAAGTCTATGGGGCCGGAAGGGATCCTCCCAAGGGTACTGAGGGAGCTGGTGGAAGTGCTCACCAAGCCACTTCCCGTCATTTATCAGCAGTCCTGGCTAACTGGGGAGGTCCCAGTTGGCTGGAGGTTAGCAAATGTGACACCCATCTACAAGAAGGGCTGGAAAGAGGATTTTGGGAGCTACAGGCCTGTCAGTCTGACCTTGGTGCTGGGGAAGGTTATGGAGCAGATCATCTTGGGTGCCATCACATGGCATGTACAGGACAACTGGGTGATAAGGCCCAGTCAGCAGGGGTTTATGAAAGGCAAGTCCTGCTTGACTAAT
>NW_009258437.1:0-961 GCF_000687185.1 Egretta garzetta | reverse complement strand
CTAGATGCTGCATGCATCCCTCGAGAAGGCAGGTGCTGCTCAACGATGTAGGGCTGTCACTATTTCTCCATTCATGTCTACAGGAACTCTTTGGGTGGGTACTCCAATCTGGGGGAAAGATTGCAGATTGCCAGATGACACTCAGATATTTGCTTTTCACAGGTGCTGTTTTTCCACGTCTCTCTCCATGGCTCCCTGCCTTCTGGACACTGCTCTCTTTATTTCTTCTCATGTTGGCTGCTGTTGCTTGTCTGCGATTTAGAGGTAAGGGGACTTTTTTTCCTACCTCACTGAAACCTATCCATGAAGGATAAATAGTCATTGAATAGGTGGTGAAAATTTGGTCTGAGTTTCTTGGCCCCTGACTGCATAAAGATAAAGGGCAATTTGAAAACCAAATCAGATTGCACCTTAAGGGCAATGTTGAATTCCTATGGGGTGAGGATTTGTGAGGGGGGAAGAGGAAGAAATATAAAACACCCATTGCAGACCCCTAAGAAGGGATCCTGTGCAATGGAGTTAAAATCAGAGCTTTTGAGCAACATCGTTGCAGATAGGTGGTCTCCCTTTCCATGAGGCAACGTCGATGTCCCAGTGACACCGGTCTTTCTTCACAGGAAGGACAGCGAAGGCAAATACCACGAGAGACAAGGAATCCCCACAGGACAACATGGAGAGAAATCTGAGCGATGAAATGCATTTCTCACAGAGCCAAAATCAAGCAACCCCAGCTCAGGAGGAACAGACCGATACCCAGACTTCCTTGCTGAAACTTTCTCAAGAGCTTCTTGATCTGCAGAGATCTTTGGAAAACGAGAAGGCATTGTCAGGTGGTGATGTAGTATTGCTTTCCCTCTGCAGAGAGGCCTCTGGGACCCCCTTGCACACCTGTAGTGCTGACAGGAGGTGTAGGAGGGATTGAGTGTGAGTGCCTGAGTGCCGGCCAACTGCCTCCAGGGAT
>NW_009258436.1:0-910 GCF_000687185.1 Egretta garzetta | reverse complement strand
GGGGGGTGTGAGGGTACGGAGCATCTATAGGTGCATATGGGGGGGGTGAGGGTATATAGGGCGGGTGTGAGGGTATATAGGGTATATGGGGGGGTGTGAGGGTACGGAGCATCTATAGGTGTATATGGGGGGGTGTGAGGGTATAGAGTGTCTGTAGGTGCATGTGGAGTGTATGTAAGTGTATATAGGGTATATAGGTGCATATGGGAGGGTGTACATGTATAGAGCGTCTATAGGTGGATATAGGGGGTGCGTGAGCATATATAGGGTATAGAGGTGTATATAGGGGGGGTGTGTAAGCATATGGAGCGTCTATAGGTGCATACGGGGGGGATGTGAGCATATATAAGGTATATACGTGTATATGGGGGGGTGTAAGGGTATGGAGCATCTATAGGTGCAGGGGGAGTGCACATGGGCATAAATAGCGTGTGCGTAAGTGTAGAGGGCGTGAGTGTATATAGGGTATATAAGGGTATATGGGGGGGTGTAAGTGTATATAGGGGATCTGTAAGCATATATAGGGATCTCTGAGCATACATAGGGTGTCTGTAAGCGTATATAGGGTGTGTGTAAGTGTATATAGGGGATCTAAGCATATATAGGGGATCTCTAAGCACATGTAGGGTGTCTATAAGCATATGTAGGGGATCTCTGAGCTTATGTAGGGTATCTGTAAGTGTATATAGGGTATCTATAAGCATATACAGGGGATCTCTAAGCATATATAGGGTGTCTATAAGCGTATGTAGGGGATCTCTGAGCTTATGCAGGGTGTCTAAGCATATATAGGGTGTCTATAAGCATACGTAGGGTGCCTATAAGTGCATATAGGGTGTCTATAAGTGCATACAGAGCATGTGTAAGTGAAGGGATGAGCAGGTGCAGGAGAGCGCTGGGGGGGGGTGGG
>NW_009258435.1:1646-1956 GCF_000687185.1 Egretta garzetta | reverse complement strand
CCCCCAGCCGCTCCCTCCCGTTCCCAACCGGCTGCTCCCCGGCTCTTGGCACAGCCAGATCCGTGCCAGCCCCAGGCTCACATTCCCACTGCCTCTTCTCTTCCAGCGGCCTCATCCCCCGGCTCCTCGGGGACATCCTTTCGCTCTGGCTCTGCAACATGCTGGCCTACCTCATCAACACGTATGCGCTGGAGAACGGGGTACGGGCTCCACGCCCTGCTCAGGGCCGGGGGGGACCAGGGCAGGCTGGGGGCAGCGCTGGTGCTGAGTTGACAGTGGTGAGGGACAGGGGAGGCTCAGGGGACAGTCC
>NW_009258435.1:0-256 GCF_000687185.1 Egretta garzetta | reverse complement strand
CTCGGCCCCTGCCTGGGCGGGCTCAGAGGCTGCTCGTTAATGGCTGGGGACAATTATGGGGCAGTGGGGTGGGCAGGGGCAGGGCCCCGGGTGGAGAGCACTGCCCCAAGGCCTCCACTCACCTGCCCCAAGGCCTCCACTCGCCTGCCTCAGTTTCCCCTTGCTCCCTCTCGGGGCTGTAGCGGTGAGGGCAGAGTTGGGATCGAGCCCACCCTTGGTGTTTCCCAGGTGTTGCAGCACCCCCAGGCAAGAGGGG
>NW_009258434.1:41428-46096 GCF_000687185.1 Egretta garzetta | reverse complement strand
CCACTCCTGATACAAGCCAGGATGCCGCTGGCGCTCTTGGCCACCTGGGCACCCTGCTGACTCATATTCAGCCGGCTGTCAAACAATATCCCCAAGTCTTTTTCCACCAGGCAGGTCCTGGAAGAGCTCTCATGTATGTATGCATGTATATATATATATGTGTGTGTGTGTGTGTGTGTGTGTGTGTGTATGTCTGTGTGTTTACGTATATTTTTTAATTGTGCTGTAAAGTACTGAATCAAAATTCGTAACAAGTTCTGTAAGTAGTAGCTTGCTTTCTTTGGATCCCATTGTAATTGTCAAGCCTAGGGGCTTCAGCTCCTTAACTTTTTCGTACTTCTGTGGCAGAATGATTTTTTGGAAGAGATGAAAATGCAGATCTCAGTCTGGTTTTGCACACTAAGAAATGTAACTGTGCCCCAACAAGCACTATTCATGGGGTCAGCAATTTGTATCCTGGGCATACGCCTTGCCAGTGTCGCAGAGCGCAGGCAGTGTGCAAGGGAACTGCAGAGCACTAGGGCAGGTTTTGGTACCATAGCTTGAGCAGAGCTGGGGGCTGGGACACAGGAAGTGAAGGCAGTTGAAGTTAAAAGAGGAACTCGGAGCACACAGCAGTCCAAAAGCTGTCGCTAGCAACAGGTGCCTGCGCAGAAAGCAGCAAGTTTGTCGGCAGGAGCTGGTGAGCCTTTTAAGGTAAGAAAGCTGAGTGAGATTTCAGAGTGGAAAGTGGGAAAAAAGCAACAAAAAAAATGCAGAGTTTTGGTGGGCAAAGAGAACTTCTTGACCCAGCATGTGTGCATTGGTAGTGCTCGGCATTTGCTTCTCAGTCTGTTCTTCGGTCATCATTGTGGCTCTTGTGTTCGAAAGGACCATGTTTCCAGATCAACCAGCACGACTGTGCTAAGTGTGGCAGCCCTGTATTTGTGCAGTAGTGGATGCTTTCAAGGGGAAAAATGGGAGAAACTAAATGGCTGAGATGCTGTTCTGGAGCCTTGTGGTGTGATTACAGCCTGTGGTTTGTCATGGTTCCCAAGATGCATGGTGGGTGACTTTGGAGAGCAGGTGGTCAAGAACCGTTTGCAGCAGGATTTAAACCCCTGAACCGCCTGCATTTGGGCTAGCTGCTCAAGTGAGCTGCCCCATTGCACAGTTGGTTACTGCTGCTGTTCTAGCATTAACAAAAATGAGCCACAAGCTTTCCAAATCTTTGGAGTGAGAGATGCTAATGAATTAGGGAAGGGAAAAGGAGATGAAAGGTATTGTTAGATTGTGCTATGCTGTCCACATGAACCTTCCTGCTTCCCCTGCTTCTATTTGCAATTGGCTACATTAAATTTGTCATAAGATTACTGTCAGTGCATACAAGCACAGCAGTGTACGTCACAGACCTGTGTGTTCTGGAGTATGACAACTTTTTATTTTTTTCCCCCTGAGGCAGCCTGGGGAGGGCTGAAAGCTGGATCCTCACAGTAAATCTTCCTTGATCCTACATCCTCTCCCCTAGCTATCTGGCTTTTCTTTAACAAAAGAAAGGCTCATCCCTGCTGTGCTCTTTTAGTTTCTGTTGCCTTTGCTCCCTGGTCTTACAGTGCTGATTCTCTAGACAACTGGTAAGGACAGCTTGAAACGGAAGGGAATGGTGACTGTACTGAACTGGAAAGTTACTCACTTACCAGCTTTGTGTGTTGTACAATTCACTCCTTGTTCAGCATAAACATTTTGCTTGCACAGAAAGCAACTGTCCTGGACGCTTGGGGCCAGTCTGTGGGCTACCTGCCCCTGTGGGACTGAGGGGTTAGCGCTGCTGAGGAGCACATCATGAAAGCGTGCTGCTAAATGAGAATCCCTCTCAAAGCAGTGCTCTTCCCTCCTGTTCGTTTGTTCACAGGTTTACATGATGTTTGCAGTGATGCGAAACAGGGCTCAGCAGCCCAGTCTTTGCTGCACATTCTGTTCAGTCTTTCTCTCTGTCCCAGGGAAAAGCTGCTGTGGGTGGCAGTAAGAACAATTTGGGGCTTCTCCGACACCACAGGCAGTAATAGGTGGTGGGACACGAGAGCTCTGCTGAAAATGTTTGTTCTGTTGTGTAGGGGCAGGCAAGCCATGTAATCTTTCTTCTGTCTCTTGTTTAGTAAAAACTGTGCTGTTTGGGAGAGGCTTCTTCATCATCTTCTTTCACAGTCACCTTGAAAATGAAATGCAGGAGTTTTAGATTTCACATTACTTCTATTTAACTTCCTCTTCCTGGGCCTATCACTTCCTCCAGGCCTCTTTGGACAGCCTGCACAAGCCGTACTGCCGCAGCTTCAGCCTTTTCAGCCCTGCACACTTCATGATTTTAGCCCCATTTCCTGTTGTTACCGTATGACAGACATAAACACCGCACAGCGTATTGTACCAGCACTGTCAGACCAGCATACAGCTTTTCTCTGGACCTTTTTTAGCACACTAGGCAGTAATTAAAAGTTTGGAAAACAGACAAGAAACTGCAGGAGTCCAACCTCAGGTAAATAAGCATTGCATCATGGCGGCAGAGCGTCATGGCCTCTGGTGGTGTGCCGTGACTGTGCTTAACGGAAGGGAGGTGAAAGCAGGGACCAGTCTCTCGCAACACAGAAAGTTAATGTATGCTGGAAATGCAGAATCTGGAAGTTGAATGCTAGTGCCAATTTATGTTAAAATAAGGTGTGCATTTTAACTGTGGAGTCAGTGTGTGTGAAGACCATGGTTTACACTTAAAATCCTGCGTGTTCTGCTGAAAGAAGTGCTGGGGTTCAAGAGCAGCTCTTCTGGGGTGCCCAGTGCTGCATGAGGGACAGAGATCAGCGGGGAAGATGGCCTGCAAGGGTCCTTACCAGCCCGAGTTACGCCATGACTGCTGTGGCCTGGCATGTCTGTGGCCATGAGCCAACAGTGCCCACATGCTGGCTCTGGGTGATACCGTGTCCTCCTTGTGCAGATGTGGAAAGCAGTCGTGGGACATGACGTGTCAGTGAAGGTTGAGGCTCAGGGAGACGACTGGGACACTGATCCTGATTTTGTGGTAAGTGTCTGGTGTGGTAATCCATCATATTTGGTGGTGGTGGTGTGAAGGGTTCACCGGCCCTAGGCTATGCTGGTCAGCTGGGCTGGAGCTTGGGGCGATGCACAGCATGCAGCACCGCTGGCTATGCAGGATCAGCCAAGTCCCACCAACCCCTTGCAGGTTCTGTCAGGTCAACTGTCTAAGCCATTTCTGACCCAGATCTATGTTCTGTCTCCAGAACTTCCTACATCAGTGTACCCCACATCTGACTGCAAGTAGTATCATTTAAGGAGTATAGAATATTGTTTCTTCTAAACCTGCTCCTGTCACCAAGTCCTCCCCACAACTGATGTTACAAGAAATAGCAAAGACTTACATTTTCTCTTTTCTACACGGTTTGTAATTGTACAGGATTCCAGCATTGCCCTCGTTTGTTTTTTGTTCCAGACAGAAGAATCCTGCTCTATTTGCAGTCACCTTCTGCAACTGCAGCTCCATGCCTCTAAATAGCCTTGTTTTCTATTTAGTCCAATTCTCTAGGTGAGATGGTGAGAGAATAGAAGGGCTCAGCCTGTGGAAACCCCATGCACTCACACAGTGTCAGGATTTTAATTTTCTATTTGATTATTCCTTTCCCAGTTAGTCACTCACACTTTGGCTGTTTGGCCAATTCTGTATTTGCCACTCTTCTACATAACTGCACATAACTTCATGTTACGTACTCCTTCCTGAACGGTAACTGTTTTGGAACCTTTGTTGTGCAGGTATCATTAGGGTTTGGTTGGGGTTTTTTTCCCATATGCTTTACTTCTGCACTTACTAGCACTAACCTTCATTTGCAATTTTGTCACCCACCGATTTGTCATCACAAGATTTTTCTGCACTGCTTTGTCTCCTGTGTTTGGTTAACCTAAACAGTTCCTTCACTGTCTCAAGACATTGACATCTCATTCTTCATACCCTTTTTCTAAACCTCGTAGGAGTACATGGCACAGCAGAAGTCCTGCTCCTCCTGGCACCAAGGAGCAGCAGCCACACTTCACAGCCACAGGTCTCTCTGAGCTCTGTTGAGGTTTTTGGTTTCCTTTCTGAGATAAGTTTCCTGATGGACAGGCTCTCCTGTTACACAGGAGTCCTACGTTGTCAAGGCTGTCTTGCCTAGTTATTTCCAGTAAGAAATTCTGGTTTGGGACAGAAATGCAAGTCCCCTCGAAGTTCCAAATTATTGTTTAAAAAAAAATTCTATGCTGTCAGAATTTTTTGGTTTTACTTTATTTCTTCTATTTGTGGCAGTATTTAACATAAGCCTGAACAGAGTAAGACTTTATTAATTTTATTGTTTCGTATATACATATTTTTAGCTTTACCTTGTGATAGGAAAGAGTTTATTGATGCTTCAAGTTACCAAATACATGTCCAGACCTTCCAAAAAGATGACGACGCGTGCTGTCATAATAAAGCTGAGACAGAGGAGCGGACCTTGAGCGCACTTCGGTGAACACCTGTTCACTTCGGTGTTCTTCCAGCGTGCTCCTGGACAATTATGTCCGCAGCATTTCTCTTTGCTGGCTCCTCCCTGAGGGACCGAGGGGCTTCCCGCAGCCCCGCGCCCGGTCCCCACATGGCCGGCGGGCACGAGG
>NW_009258434.1:25577-40837 GCF_000687185.1 Egretta garzetta | reverse complement strand
TCACGCCGGGCGAGGAGCGCCTTGGGGCTGCGCGGCCACCCTGCCGGGTCTGCTGCCTGCCCGCCCGGGCTCTGCATCCAGGCTCTTGGCTTGAGATGCTGGGGTTGTGCCAGAGGCAAAACGCAACAGGGGTCAGCGTTCAGGTCCCTCCAGCCTGCGGCAGTCCCTGTGGCAAAGGCTTCCTGCTCCTTCCCTGTCCAAAGCTGACCCTGTCCAGCAGCTCCCTCGGGACCTCCCAGTGCTGCCCTGCACAACGCGGCTAGTGCAGCACGAAGACAAAGGAAAGCGTGGGCTCCTGTTGGAGACAGGGTGTAGCCCTGAATGTGGGCTGCGGGGCGAGGCTGGATGCGCCCGCTGAGCCTGCCACTCTGGGTCCTTCGCCAGCCCCTGGGCACAGTGTGGGCACACGGCGGCAGCTGGCAGTGGGTTTATGCCCTGCTCTGTGCTGGGCTCTGGCTGGCACAGGGGTACTCCCAGCAGGCTGTGTGGGGCTGCACAATCCCACGGTGACTTGCCCTGACTCTCTCTGTCTCACCAGCATCCACCAGCTGAGGAACAAGGTGTCAGAGGAACATGAGGTCATCAAGAAGAAGGAGCTGGAGACTGGCCCTAAGGCCTCCTATGGCTATGGGGGCAAATTTGGAACAGAGCGGGACCGAATGGATAAGGTAACAGTTGTAGAGGGCTTCCTTGGGCCCCAGTGGAAATGTTTTTCTCATAAAGGAAAAAAGGATCCCTGTTTTCTGGCCTGACCCTGAGGGGAGAGAATGGAAAGCTAGCATGGCTGTGCAGAGTCACACATGTCTAGGTAGTCCATAATCTGTCCCCGGGATTTGTTTGAACCCATGTGTATAATTTGTCTCTACGACTTCCTTGCAACACTCCCCTTAGCTGTGAAGAAGGACTTTCTGTGGCTTGTTTCAAACCTGCTGCGTAACAGTTAAATAAGGTGTCTCCCTACTTGGAGAACTCATGAACAATAATTTCCTCCTCATATTTTCCATTACAGACCTCTGTCATATCTTCCCAGGATGAAACCCTGGTTCATATGCCCTGTTTTCACATCAAATCTGTTTTATGTTTTCTGATAATCATCATCATGCTCCTTCCTGTACCTTTCAGCATTTAATAGTTCATTTTTTTTGGAAGTGAGATGGTAAGATTGCAGTAGTATTCAATATATGGGGGTCACTGTGGGTGTGCAAGATACCAGGATGGCAGGGTGAGAAACAGGCATCTCCAGGAGACCAAAATGGAGCAGCCATGCTAAGATTCTTCTGCTGGAGCAGAGTGAGGATGATTTTGTTGAGCAGCTCCTCAGCCTCTGTCCAGTCTTACCAGGATGTTGCAAGTGTTCGGCCTCAGGCCCTTCTCCCGAGAAGTGTGTGCAGTTCCTGGCCACACCACCTCCTTGCAGGAGGCAGGAGGACCCTGGCCTGGCCTGTGGCAGGCGTAAGGGGTGATCCCCACCAGGACTGCTGACCCTCACTCTCGAGCACAGAATGTAAGGAGCGGGTGCCCAGCCTGCTCCTGGTGGGTTTTCAGTTGTGCATGCCTCTGTGTACTTTTCTCCTCAGTCTCCCCATGTGATTATCCACCACTCCACTGGTATTTGGGAGCAGCAGGTATTCAGCATCCCATGGTTTGCACGATGAGCTGGCAGTGGGGCTGGTTGTGTGGGATGGCTGCCCTTGAAGCTGCATCACAGGTCTCAGTGCAGACTTGGTACTGGCAAAGGCTGTCCAGAAGGCAGTGCCACCACCAGCACGGTCAGCTTGGACCTTGTGGCTGCAAGCATCTTGGCAGTGGGGCAGAGCAACTGTGTGGTGCCTATGTCTGTCCACCCTGCCAGTCTGACTGTGGGTGCTCATGTCACACTGTCTCTCTCCTCAGTGCGCAGTGGGCCATGAGTACGTTGCTGATGTTGGGAAGCATTCCTCGCAGACAGATGCAGCCCATGGCTTTGGGGGGAAGTATGGCGTGCAGCAGGACCGCGCTGACAAGGTGTGTTGGCCAGGGCAGCTGAGACACGTACTTGCAGCCTGTGCTCAGTGCTGCCCTTACGCTATGTTTAGGATTGTGGCTGCAGTTTTCAAAGTGCTGGTGGGTGCAGGTCTAGGCATGCCAAGCGCCACGGTCTCCACTGAAGCCCGCAGCTCACCTGTGTGCAAGACAATGACTGATGACAACTTGCAGGGCACTTGTGAAGATTAACTCTCTGGTGTGCTTTAACGTGTTTGCGCTGTCCTATCTGGGCAGCACTGTGTTTGTCTTGGGGGCTGTGGTGTTTTGTATCTCCAAACCCCCAAGCTGTGCCATGCACAGTGGCTGGCCGTGGCAGGACAGGATGGGGACAGCAGGATGCCATCCCTCCCATGCGCATCCTGGTGTCAGACGCTGCCCAGCCGCCTTGCCTGCTGACAGGATGTGGGGTGAGGATTGTGGCCTTCTTACTGGAGCGCATGGGCTCTCGCGAGGGCCTGTTCCTGGGCACGCTGCCACGTGGACAGCAGGAGCGGTGTGGGAGGCTGAGGAGGTGTGCACCAGCTGAGGAGTGGCCAGGCGCCTGCACATTGCAGCACAAGGCAGGGAGCAGGGTCCCAGCCTGGCTCTTGGAGAAGGGCGGGCGATACCCAGCTTGGCCCTCAGGACAACTGACATTTCTCCCCTTCTTGTTCCAGTCAGCCCTGGGCTTTGAATACAAGGGTGAGGTGGAGAAACACTCGTCCCAGAAAGGCAAGTCCATGGGCACATGTGGCCCCTTCATACTTTGCCCAGCTTCTCTTCTGCTCCCAATATCCTGTGCTGTCTGCTGTGGCACAGTCTCCTTTGTTTATCCCCCTCCTGTCACTTGTCTCAGATTCCTGTTCCCAGTCAGTCACCTTTGCCGCCCCATTCCCTGCTGTCCTGTCACCACCCTTCTGTTGTACATTCTGCTTGCCTCGATGTTTTGCTCCGATGGAAACGACATCGTGGCTGAGCAGAGACGACACCCCCACACGCATCCCCCACTGGATAGCTGATGCTCCCTTGCCTCTAAAAGTCTTTTTGAGCAACTGCTCCAGAGGAAACCCAAGCACTGTAGGACATAAGTGATTTCTGAAAAAGCAGCATGTGAGAAAAAAGGCACAACAATGGATATGGAAACAGAAGCCTATACAGCACCCAAACTTTTGCAGAATTCTGGAGATGATTCAAACGAACTTTGACGTGCACATACAAGCAGCTGTATTCATTAAGAACATTGCAAGAACTGAAGCTGAAGACATTTTATACATTCTGCAACCAAGAGAAGATTCGAGGTGAGGTCTGTTACAGATAACCATGGGGAATACTGCATCACCAAGAGAAGAAGAATTGAATCGTGATCATTTCAGAGGAAACTATAAAAGAAGGAAGATGTTTTGAGGCATTCTTGGTTCATCTTAAATGAATGAATCGCATACAGTTGTGCTACATTAACATATTCCCAGACAAGAGATTATATACTAGATTTCAGACACAGAAATTCGTCAGGCTATGTAAAACCACAGAAATCGCTCAGGACAAAATGAAAATACTAGAAATAGGGTAAGGTGTTTGGATTGTTTTTCATAAGAATTGTGTCCATACTGTAAACTCCAGCATGAGGGTAACAGTCCTAAAATCTGTATCTGCTGAAAACAGCATCCTAAAAGCTCCATTTCATAATGGTCTAATGGGTAAATTACAGTTTAATCAAGGTAAGTTTAAGAAATTTCTAGGACTTACAGACTCACCCTTAAGTGACTGAGCTTCTGTGAAACAAAGTGCCACCCTTAAATACAAGTTTTTTTCATGCATATTTCTCTATATCACAGTCTTCGTGGATTAATAAGGCTGACTTTGCTGGAGGAGCCCCAACTCATTCCTGTGAAACACAGACCTGTAAGAATACGGTCAGGGAACAACGAGGGGTAACTGTGATTTACTCCTTCTGAAGGGTAGGATTTGGAAACAGAGCTGGTAGACTAGGTCTCTGAAAGGAAAGTGTCTCAGCCAGCAGTTGGGGTAGAGGCTGAAATGTCTTAGGACACCATTCAATAATAACAAGGTAGCCCTTAGAAAATAACTGAACACAGCTGAAGTAGTTAATACATTACTAGTTTAGAAGATGGAAAAAGGGGAAGCATAAGGAAAACAAGCTGTGCCTCTATCACCTAATGGTCAAGCATGCCAGAGACGCTCTGGGCGGGGAGAGCTGCAGCATGTCTGCAGAAATGTGGGTTTCAGCCTTTGCTGCAGCATCCGGAGTCAGTGATTTCCTTGTAGAAATTGAGATTCCATTATAGCAAGTGTAAGCTGTGCAACAGAAGCTTGTGATTTCATCTATACTTTCAATATGCATATTGACAAACCTTTTCAGAGGCTGGCATCCCACAGGTTGAAATCCTTGCTCTGGAGATGTGTGAGTGGGTGGGTGCCCAGGCTGTCAGTATCCAAGTCTTGCCTTGGCTTTGTGTCCCGGGGTGGCTGAGCTCCTACTGCCTCCCCAGCTGCCCTTGGCATGTCGCTTTTCTTCCTTGCCCTCTCAGCCTGCTGTGTCTCCTGCAGCCCACGGCCCTCAGGCTCTCTTGCTGCCATGACCCACTCTTGCCCTGTGCACCCATTCCCATGGCCCCTCATCTTCAATGGCCTCACGGTGCTCCCTGCCATCCACTCTGTCCCCTCCAAACCCATTGCTATTTCTAGTGTTTCCATCATCCCTGCTGCTCTTCCTCCTCCCTGCTGCTGCTCCCCAGTGCTGCTCCCCATCTTTACCCCCTCCCCTCACCAGCCCCATGCTCGGGGCAGCATTTCATTCCATCCACCACTTCAGATTACTCCAAGGGCTTTGGTGGCCGTTATGGTGTGGAGAGGGACAAGGTGGACAAAGCAGCAGTGGGATTCGACTACAAGAGCCAGGCAGAGAAGCACGACTCTCAGAAAGGTGAGCTGGGGGAGCCCAGTGCAGCAGGCGGTATCAGGACTGGCGCCTAGGAATATGCCCGCTGGGGCTGTGGGGCACTGTGCTTGGTTTTTGAAACCTGCTGTGTGAATGGTGGAAAAGCTACGGGGAGCTGTTGGGTGCCCACTACTTGCAGAAGGGGAATGGAGCAGGTAAGGAAAGCCATTGCATGGTGCATGACTGCTGAAAAACTTTGCACTAAATGATGAGGAGCAGCAGATTTCTATGGACACAGCGATCTCCTGGGCAGTATGTCACCAAAGGAAGGTGCAGGGGAAGCCCAGGCAGGTGCTAATAGCAGGTGACATGTCCCAGGGAGGAGGGAGGACTGTTGCTGCAGCCACCAGTGGGGAAATCTGGCCTTGCTCCATGTTTTTCCCTAAGTCCTGGGCAGGGAAAACTATTGCCCCTGTGAGAACAGCCTGAACTCACGGTGCTGCCACTTTTCTCTTTTTCTCCCTTCTCTGTGCTCTTCCATGCCATGATCTGGATCCCTATGGCTGAAGACTATTCTGTGGGCTTTGGTGGGAAATTCGGGGTCCAGAGGGATCGTCAGGACAAGAGTGCCCTTGGCTGGGACCATCAGGAGGACATGCAACTGCATGCATCCCAAACAGGTAGGGCAACGCTGCCAGAGGTGGCGGCACAATTTTCTTGGAGCCCACGCAGACCTAGAGCTAGTGGTTCACACTTGACAGAGATCCAGCTGCTGACAACTGAACATGTACAGCATGTTCTGGAGCAGCTGGGACTTGTGAACCCCCAAAGCACAAGGGTAAACTCTGCCAGAGTAGGTGCATGCTTGGATCAGTTCAATGCAAGACGATGAATGCAAGCCCCTGAATCAGGCTTCCCAGACTATACTGTGCTTTCTTCGTGAGGTACATTCCTGATCATAAGCTCATTCAGAAGGTGAGCACATGGGAATGAGGCAAAGCAGGTTCCAGGAATGGTTTGACTACTGCATGTTTAACTTCCGTGAACGAGGCCGCTCTGCACTCAAATGGCATGGCTGGCTTCTCACCCCGGTGCCTTGGAAGCAGATTTGCCAGCGTTACGGCACTGAATGCCTGTGCGCTTCGCTGAAGGGAATGAAGGATTAGCCTTAAAAGCTACTGTCCAGAATGTTTTGCATCTATTATCTCCATTTAGTTCCATATGTGACAAGGTGCAGGAAAAGCTAACTCATTTCATTGGTCACAGCACGCTGAAATTGGAGATGCACACAGAATATAAACGATTATAAAATAACCTCATTTTTTTCCATACAGACTACGCCAAGGGGTTTGGAGGCCGTTACGGGGTCCAGAAGGACAGAGTAGATAAGGTAAGACTGCATGCTGCAGCCTGCAATTGCTTCCCGCTAATCACTGCTCTTTGCACTGCTGTCAGAGAAGGGACTTCCCAGATGGAGATGAGGTCCCACTGCTCAGTGCACAGCTATTGCAAGGGTGAGGGAACTGGCCCAGTGTAAACTCCAGCAGGTGCAGGGGAATACAGCCTGGGGAGACCATAATGCAAGGAAGAAAAAGCTTCTTCCATTCTCAGCTGCTTTTGAATCATTCCACTCTTGGACTGAACATGCATAGACCTGCTTTCTCTTGGGCCAGGATTTAATAGCAGAGCCAGTGAAGAGCTTTCTAAGGGTATCAGACTGTGCCCTCCTGGAAATCTAGTACTGTTTGAGATACTGGGAGTGTTCTGTCTGGCTGCTTGCTGTCACTCCTGCAGGCCCTGTGTGTACCGATACAGTCAGGATGAGCAGTGGTAGCTCCTTGGAGATAAAATTCCGTGAGTGTAGCCTTGTGAGAAGTCTGAGAGGCCACGGGCTGTTGCACCGTGCAGGAACTGTCTCTTACACAGGAGAGGTGCTGGATCAGGCTGAAAGCCCATCTGGCGTCATGTCCCCAGCACTGACGGGGAGGTGACTGTCGTGCAGAGAGCAGTATGCATACAGAGTGGTTCTTGCCTTGGACTGCCTCCAGTGAGAAGGTGGTATTGCTGTGCTGCCATTCCTCTAGCTGTTCTTACTCAAGGTGTAATGTTCGTTCGCAGCTGTCACACCCACACATAAATCAGGCTTCCTAGAAGCTGGCTTGAATCTTTGGTTCCTCCAGTTGCCAGCTTGCAACCTGGTCTCTCCAGTATCTGGCGCAGATCTATGGCCTCTGTGGTATCTGTTTCCTTATCCTCTTATGCTACTCAGCAGCTGGCACGGCTCTGTGTATGAGTGACTGACCCCATATCACACAGCCTTAACTGATGGTGAAGTCTGGCCATTCCTCGTGGTGCTGTCTGTTACTCACCAGCTTCTCTGTTACTTGTGACCTTCTGCAGGTTTTTCTGTCCTGTCCAAGAGTTTCTTATGGTCTGTTCAGTTAGCTAAATCTCAGGCCAGGGCCTAGTCAAAAAACCCAGCAAGGATGGGATTGGCAGGGATCAACCTTGCATGAGAAGAACTCATCCAGTTTGCTGGTTCAAGTTTTCTGTCTGGGCTGAAACCAGGTAAAGGCTCATCTACAGTCAAAATGCAGACTGTTGCAGGCACTTGAGTTAACACTGTGCTTTGGCAGGCGACCCTTCAAGCTTGTTCAGGAGGGGGGGTCTTGCCAGTGGATGATGATCTGCATGGATGGGGATAACCTAAAAGATGAGAAACCTGGATGATGGTGGGGCTTTGAGGCATTTGGAGGAGGAAGTGAGGGTACCCCTTCCTTGAACCATACTTTTTCTGTGGTTGGGCACAGTGCTAATGGCACAGTGTTGTGCCTGGTACAGTACCAACATCGCCATACTCAGGAGCTGGAGGAAGCAAGTTAGAACCTTTCTGCAGGGCCCTGAGCCAAGGAAGGACATAAACACACACCTGTAGCAATCCAGCATGTTCCTTTCCATGCTGCATGTGCAGGCTGGACTAGCAGCAGAGTGGGAATAGCATCCTGCCCATGCACGAGATTAGCATGGTCTATGAATTTAACAACAGCAACTGGAGGTACATTGTCAAAAGGCAAGGCGTCATGCATATGGCAGAAGGCATGCAAAGTCAGATGAACACTTGTGCAAAAATCAGGGCTGTGGGTCATTTGAGGAGCAGGATGCAGAGGGGGGATAAACAGTTCTTGATCAGCGCAAAGTGAAACATGGGTTTGTGCATTTTGAGAATATTGAAGCATAATCCAAGATGGTAAAAATAAGGATATTTGAGCAAGTAATTGATTGCCTGGTTTTCAGGCACTGGGATTATTTCATTGCTCCAGAGTAGAGCATAATATACCACCAGGCTCCTTTGATAAAGTTTTGAACACTCAGCGTAGGATTCAGCTCTCACACTAAGACTCCTAAATTTAAATGCTGTCATATAAACAACATGTCCAAGTCTTTGCCGTGGTCTGTATAGACCTGGTTCTGAGCCTGCAGTGCTGTTTGCCTGCTCAGGTGTGTTTGCCTTAAGGAGAGCAGAGCTGCTCTCTAGGCTCCACTTACTGTAGCAGGAACTTGGCCACCCAGCCCATTGGTGACACCTGCAGGCAGAATCCTAAATGTAGCTGAATTAGTCTGAAAGCTGGAGCCTACCTGCAGTTTCCTTCTTGTATGAAATAGTTTTCTTATGAAAGTAGATAACCCCCCTCTATCTCACTTCCTTTTTGCTGCAAACACCCCATGGTGGCTAAGCCCCACCAGTTTAGCCATCTCTTCACACCTCATAACGCCAGCGATAGGTCAGATGTTCATGCAGGTTTTCACTTTGATGCTTTCCAGCCTGTGCTGCTGTATACACATGCTGCAGGCGACAACCTGCCGAAGGGACGCATGTTTTTCAGGGTTAGGCAGCTGCAGCTGTGCATTCCAACAGGGAGGTGCTTCCATGCCTCATTCCACTGGGAGTGCAGGGGACGGATGCATCGGGTCCCTGGACCTCAGGAAGCGGTAGGCTGCCAGGCATCCACTCAGCTCTTTGCGGGGTTACCAGCAAGTGCTTCTGCCTTGAATGCCCAACCTTGCTGTCCTGTGCAGCAGTCATCCTGCCACTGTGCAGCCTCCTCCACTCGACCCCCTGCAGCCTTTGCAGCACTCAGAGTGCCTCCCCTCTCACAGGAGCAGCCCTTGCCTTGGGCTGGAGAGCAGCAGGCATTCCCACAGTGCAGGGAGGCATCAGGAGAGCAGGGCTGCAGCCAGCAGCCTCCGCAAGGCTGTGGCAGTTGTATAGGTGAGGACAGATACAGCTGGGAACAAAGCTTGCGGGTGCCAGGTGCCAGTAGCCAGACCCAGACCCAGCAGGGGAGCTCAGCACTGGCCTCGCCTAACAAGCTGGAAACTTCATTCACTTCCTCTTGCAGAGTGCCGCCGGCTTCAATGAGATGGCAGCTCCCACTTCCTCATATGAGAAAACAAGACCAGTAGAGGCAGGTGAGAACTGAGTACCAACCTGGGGCTTGGTGGGAAGCTGTGGGCCTCATGGTCCCTCTGTGGCAGCATGCTGGCAGGCATGTGCTGTGGTGGGATGTGGATTTAACTTGTGTTGAGGGGCAGGAGCAGGGGGCTGAACTGCAAGTTCCTCTGGGAGAGACAGAGGTCTGGGTTTCTCCTGGCTGCTTGGGATGGTGGAAGGGAGCCACTGGGCAGGCTTGATCAACTGTTTTCTCCACAGGAGCTTCCAGTGGCACCAGCAGCCTGCGGTCACGGTTTGAAAACATGGCTAAGTCAGCAGAGGAGGAGAGCAGAAGGCAGGCAGAGGAGGACCGGGTGAGGCGGCAAGCTCGGGAGTGCCAGGCGGCTCGGCGGAAGGTGAGCCATGGCCATCTTGCCACATCCTCCAAGGCTTGCGAAGCAAACTATTCCTCAGGGCCATGCATCTCCATGTCCTCCTACCTCTTTATGGTAACCTCTTGCCTAAACTGCTTCCCTGCAACTGCCAGGGACTGCCATTGAACTTCACAGCTGTCACCAGATTTTCCCTTTTGGCACACAGAGCAGGATGTGCCTGCACCCAGCCATGACACACACACACACACACACACCCGTGCTTTGGCCTCAGCTCCTTCTTGCCTCTAGCGCCTGGCAAACACTGTGCAATCACACCTCCCCAGTATGGCCATCCCAGCAGTCTGCATTCAGATTGCAGTTGGGTTGCACCCAAACCCTTACATTTACAGGACCGCCCTCTATGTTGTGCTGTTCTGCATTCAGTGTGCAGATAAGGTTTCACCAATAAAGCGCTCCCGGATACATTCCCTCCCTGAGGCCACTTTCTGCAGACCCCATAGTCATTACAGGCCGGGTCGTGTCCAGCCGCTAGGGGAGGTTTATGGGAGCTGGAACAGATTTCAGCTGGAGGAAGACTGAGAGTTGCTCTGTTGGGAATGGGACCAGACATTGCTCTGGACCTCCTTCAAAGGGACTGAGGAGACCTGGTGACTTTTCTCCAGCAGGACATCCCACAGAGAGAGAAGGACCACAGAGAAGCAGCCCCTGCCACAATGCCAGCAAGGGCGCCTGGGAGCGCCGAGCGAGACAGGCCTGTGTCACGAGGAAAAGAGGTGCCAAGGCGGGCTGGGAAGAGCCGGGAAGGGGAGCAGGCAGGGGGACTGTGCCTGAGAGGGGGCCATACTTTACAGACAGCCCTGCAGGAAGAAACGGGGTGCAGCCACAGCGTGGGAGAAGCTTTGGAAGGAGTGAGGGGGGAAACTTTGGGATGGTGATGGGACAAGGCTGCACAGCACCTGACACCATGAGATGGGCTCCTGGAGTCGGTCAGTGCAGTGGCAGTACAGCAAGCTGTAGCCAAGTACGTGAGAGAGGTTCAAATACATGAGCCCTGAAGGTCTTCACAGCAACCCCAGGTGCCAGTTCAGCACACACCTAATGGTTGAGCTGTTTCTCCATCGTGCAGAGAGTGATTCTCCATTTGTTTCATGGTAGCACTAAAGGCACCTGCAGTGGAGCAGGCTCGCTTGTGTTGGGTGCTGTGCAGCCATGGGAGAGCTGCTTGCGGTGGATGCTTTGCAGGCAACTTTTCTGTCACTTTCTCACTTCATGGCAGGAGGCAAAAAGGGAGGATGAGGAAACACCACCCACTTTACCACCAAGGCCAGCAGATCTGGGCGAAGAGCTGTGCAAGATCCCCAGCCAGGATCAGCCCATCTACAGTGAAAGTTTGGATGTTGGTGGAGACTATGAGGAGCTGCCAGAACCCTCCGACTACTGTGACAGTACCAGTGCAGGTGCTGACTATGAGGAGCTGCCAGCAGCCTTGGAAAAGCTGGATGCCATCTATGACCAGGGAGAAGATGGAGGTGAGGACTATGAGGAGATCCTTCCTGAGGAGCCCAGCCAGCCTCAGCCCCACCTGGGTGAGTACTGATGGAAGAGCCCATGTCTTGGGGAGCTTGTATGTCTCCGCTCACCTCACTGGATGTATATGACAGACTCCAGAGGGAATTTGTATCTTGAAGTCTACTGTGGTCAGGGTAGCAGCCCATGATGATGGAGACTCGGTCATCTCCCACTCCCTTGCCCAGCTCCAATGTGCAATATCAGCTGCATGGGATGCTGGGACAGGCAGCAAGTATCTCTGCTGGAGCAGGACTCAGGCAGGAGGACCAGAGGGCTGCTGTAGGTTCTGAAGAAGCTGGACCTGGACTGATGCTGTTGGTGTACTGTTTCCTGGCAAGGGACTGCCAGTGCTGCATGGAGGCCTTGGAGGTGTCCTCTTAACTCAGCCTGAGCAAACCATGAGACCTGATCTGGTGGTGTCTCCTGAGTGTGAGGAGTGCAGGGTAGTCTTCCTCCAAGCACATAAGCAAACGGTATGGGCTGCAGTTGATGTTTCTGTCACAGCTTTGCTGGTACTGGAGATGGTAAGTGGAGAGGCTGGAGTCATGTCCAGCCTTTTTCTTGGGAGAGGAACATGAAGCATCAGGACCCTGCCTCTCTCCTTGCTTTCATCCATGGTACACCTGTCCTTGTTGATAGGGTTTGGATGTGGTTCACCCCAAGGCTGACAGCTGGGTGGAGGGTGGCACTGACCAGATCTACATTGTCTGCTTTCAACCTTTTTCTCATCTGCCCATCCTGTCTTCTGCAGGGGAAACAGACAATGTTTATGAGGTGGAGATCCCTGGGACCTGTGCAGTGGCTCTCTATGATTACCAAGGAGGTGAGTCTGCCATCCGGGCTGTGGGAACAGGCACTGGGAACTGTCTGGGGCAGTGTTGCAGGGAGGTGGGTGGCTTACACCGTCAGCAGTGGTGAAAAGATTTCAACTTGGTGGTTAAAATTTCTTCCTTTTGGAAAGCAGAATGAGACCTGACTTGGGACCACAGAAACTTCATCTTTCATCTGTGAAGTCTTGCTTTATCTGTGCTGTTTGATGGGGGTTGAATGAGATGAACTGTGAGGGTTATCAGAATGCTTGTTCTGTATTCTCCTGGGGGTTGGAGGAGGGATGTAAAACCAGCTCTCTCTGGGGTTATCTTTGCATTGTGAGTATCTTTTCTGAACAATTTTTGCAGACGGAGATGATGAGATTTCTTTTGATCCTGATGACACAATCACACACATCGAGATGGTAGATGAAGGCTGGTGGCGGGGGCAGTGCCGGGGCAAAGTAGGCCTCTTCCCAGCAAATTACGTGAAGCTTCTGCAGTGAAACCAGCATTGTCCAAGCTGATGCCTTCCAAACTTTCGCCTCTTTCTGCTTCAGCCTTTTACATGTTATTAGCTTAATTTGGCCTGCCGTGTCTACATGCAAGAAATACCAAGGAGCAAGCTGGCAGTGTCTGAGGGAAAGTTTCGGCTTGTGCCCAGGAGCACTTTGGTTCCTATCGACTACCAGATGGAAAAGGTGGGATGGTTTAAGGGCATATGAGTGTGAAATAAGACGTCTTTTCTACCTAAGCTGTCCCACATACCAATCAGCAAGCTTGCAGGACAAGCGTGTCCATTCCTATTCCCAACAGGGAAATTCACAGAAGAGAAACACCAACTCTAATCCAGTCAAGGCAGAAGGGACATGAGCTATGGGAGCTTTTTAAGCTGCTGTGGCCCTGAATCTCATCCTACCCAGGGGTCAAGGAAAAGCACATTGTGAAGACCAAACTTGCCTTTGTTCCCAAGAAGGGTTTCCACTTGCAGGATGAACCATGTCTGCAGCACAGGGTAGAGAAATACAAACCTGGTCTATCTGGGCAGATCTCAGGGCTGGAGCCTGGGAACATTTGACCATCACAGTGAACAACGCTGATACACACTTGGCGGTAGTGAGCTGTTCCATTAAACAGGAGACGTGTGTGCTGGCTCAGTGAAAGTGTAGGATGATCTTGCTAAGGTTTTCCTCTGTGTGCCAAGAACACTGTTGGGAGATGCGTCATTTCTGGGGAAAACCTTGAAAAATGAAGGTAAAAATTAGATTATTTTCTGAGAAAAATTATTCTGGAAAATCTGTCTTGGAGCAAAAGAAAAATACTGAAAGGCTTCACTTAACAAAGAGTATGTTAATAACTGTCTTGGTCCTCATCCAGGCAGCCCATCAGAGGAATGTTGTGCTAGGGAAATCCTTTCAATCTAGCAAATCAATCACAATAAGTGCTGCTTGATACAGGCAGTGGAATATTTTTAAGAGCGCTCCATTTTTCCTGTTAACTGCTCTGACAGTATATATAAGCATATGCATGCAGGTGAGACGGGAAGAGCCGTCCCATAGCTTGTCTCTAGCCTCAGTCAGTGCTAAAGGTAGGTTCCCCCATCCCCTGTTTGGCTCAGCCCGTTCTCTACTGTTGGGGAGTCTCTGTGCTGATCTCAGGCCTCCCCAGTGTGGCAGTGAAATAGTTAACGCCTCAAAGGCCTTTGCAGGACTCGCTAGTTAAGAAGTATTTGCAGGTAATGGTCTCGCCAATTTAATTAACAAAGGAGTGAATTCTTTGTTAAAGGGTGTGCTGGCTAGAGCCTCCTCCTCCGAAGAATGCTACTGTTATTTACAATATCCTGCTTATCTGACACAGTCTGGCGTAACCTAAAGGTACATGAAGGTTGTAACTGCCCCATTTGGGCAGAGTTGATGTAAGCAGCGTCTCTCACTGCTGCGCTGCGCTTTCCTTTAGAGCTGTAGTAATAAACTGCTTCTGTTCTGGCCTGACATTGCATCCTGGTTCTTCTGGGACAGCACGTGTGCCCTGTCTGTTGCGGGCTCAGTTCCTTGCACAGTGAAAAGGGCCCCTGGTTCTCGCCCTCCTTCATCACAGGTGGGAGAAGGTTGAGCAGGTAGGAAGCAGGACAAGAGGAAATTTTTCATGTTTAATGTTTAAAGAAGTTTTCAGTAACAACCCAGTGCAAACTGAAGCTCTCCCTTGAACCAGTATATTCCAGGCTAGATGCTCAAGATGCCACTGTAGGAGTTGGTTGTTTTTCCTTTGTGGCATGCAAGTACCATTGCAACAGGAATAAATCGGGGACACGCTGAGTAGTACAGCATGAGAGAAGCTGCAGGAGCACCCCAGTGCAGTGCCAGCTGCCAACAGCGGGGGTGCAGAGGGTCCCACTGTGACACCTTTAGAGTTCAGCCCAGCTCACAGGTTGGTTCTGGACTATCCTGCACTTGAATAAGGGTGTACTACCTGGAAGGTAGCAGAGCACCCCTGCCCAGTGTTCAATATGAGAAAAATCATGATCTGTGTCTGTCCATTATGGGAAAGACATTGTGATTCAGGTTAGAAGTTGTCAGTTTTAATGCAAATTTTATGGAAGTTTCTGGTTTGGGGGTTTTGGGGTTTTTTTTCCTCTTAAATAACTTCCCCAGTATTTTTTTCCTCATGCAGTTCACCCTTCATTTCCTGATGTGCCTTTCCAGGGGGCTCTCCAGAATGGGCCTCACTGTTGCAGATTCTCTTAGGTGTCCTAACGAGACTCTGAACTGTGAGTGTTCCAATAATTTTTTACAGTCAAGGGTGCGTAGCACATAGAGCTGGCTGAGAGGCTTGCAACCTGTTTGTGTACATACAACAGGCCATCCCAACACATGGGTTACGGAAACACTTTTTCCCTGAAGAATAAAATCTGTGTATTGTGCACCAAGAAGAACTAGCAAACGTCTCCCAACAGGCTGTATGCCTCATAGGCCCATTTTCTGACTCTCCAGTAGGTTTCTTTGGGAACAGACTGGACTTTGCTGGGTATCTCTTGGGAACTGAGCTATGGATGAGCATGTTTTGGGTCCTTCCAGCCAACATGCCCCTCTATGGCACAGCTGCAGAAATGCTGCTGTGGCTGCAGGCGTGTGGCTGGCGGGGGGGGGCCCCAC
>NW_009258434.1:9181-25128 GCF_000687185.1 Egretta garzetta | reverse complement strand
GCCTGCCCAGCCTGTGCCAGCTTCCCTCCCCATGCAGACCCTTGCGCTGGTGGTCAGCTGCTCCTGGCTTCTGCCATGGCATTGGACACTGCTGGCCCTTGTGTGCCTGCCTGCAGATTTGGGCAGCAGTGGGATTGCCCCAACACCCATGCAATCATTTGAGCTTGGACCCAGTTGCAGAGCCCCTGCAAGAAGAGGTTAAGCTGAGGTGGCGGCAGCTGGACAAAGCTGGCTGCCCCCTGTCACCAGCCAGCCCTCAGCCACTACTGTCCACAGCCACACCACTCACAATGGCTGCATTTTTTTTTTTCATGGCTATAAAGCAAAGCAAGAATTTCTGCTGAGGGTTTATGCAATGACAGCTCACAGCTCAGTGCTGATCATTTGCTGTTTGACTGAAGCAGTGAGAATAATGGGCAGCCTGTTTAAAGTGCTGGCTGCTGTGCTAACATACAAAGTGCTACAGAGCTTTCATGGCAGCCTGGAGAAACCCAGCAGACAATCAGACTCGGTGCCAAAGCACGTGTGGCAGGAGGACGGTGTGACAGCCCCTTTGTGGCTGCCGGATTTTGCAGTCCAAGACACTGCCCCTTGTCCTGTGCAGGGCCTGGCTCAGCACCTTGGGCAGCCCCGAGGCAGAGCTCACGGCCTTGCTCAGGGCCAGCACGTTTCTGGTACCACATGAAATTGCCTTTTACAGCATTCCCTGGTAGCAGCGAGGCTGCAACAGGTCCCGCACTGACTCAGCACATGACACTTGCAAAGTAAAGCCATAAGCCCTGTTCCCAAATTGATTTTGCCATTCTGCCACCAGTGATGTGATGAGGGTGGGACAAGTGATGGCAGTGTGCCACAAGCAGCCACTGCCTGGACAGGGAGCCCTGAGCCCACTGCTGCCATCGAAGATTTCCCACAGACAGGCGATGCTGCTCTGTGCCACATCAGCACTCTGTTGCAGCCCTGGTGTTGCTCATGCATTGCTGCCTGGGGAGCCTGGTGTGCCCCGTCCCCACACAGCCTTCCTCAGGGCCCCCCGCACCTCCTGGTTGCGGAGGCTGTAGATGAGGGGGTTCAGCATGGGGGTGACGATGCAGTACAGTGTGGAGACCAATATGTCAGATGCCGGGGAGTAGCCGGAGCTGGGCCGGTTGTAGTTCAGATTGGCTGTCGCAAAGTACAGGATGACCACGAGCAGATGGGCAGAGCATGTGGAGAAAGCCTTGTGCCGGCTGGTGGCCACGGGCATCCTGAGGACAGTGGCCAGGATGCGGAGGTAGGAGACGATGACAAGCAGGAAGGGGCTGAGGCCCACAAAGACGCTGGCAGCATGGAGTGCCACTTCGCTGGGGTGGGTGTTGCTGCACGCAGCCCTGAGCAGTGGGGGGACGTCACAGAAGATGTGCTGGAGCTGGGCAGCCCCGCAGAAGGAGAGCCTGGTGGCCAGGAGGGTGTGCACGGCCGAGTCCAGCATCCCCCAGAGCCAGCAGCCGGCAGCTGCCCCAGCACAGATGCCCCGGCTCATGGCATGGGCGTAGCGCAGGGGCTGGCATATGGCTGCGTAGCGGTCATAGGCCATGACAGCCAGGAGTGCACACTCGGCCCCTGCACACCCCATCAGGAAGAACATCTGTGCCAGGCACCCACAGTAGGAGATGGTCGCCTGCGGGCGCAGGGCATTTGCCAGGATCTTGGGCACCGTCACTGATGAATAGCAAATGTCCAAGCAGGACAGGTGACTGAGAAAGAAATACATGGGGCTCTGGAGATGGGGATCCAGGGACACGAGGGCGAGCATTACAGAGTTCCCCAGCAGCGTGGCCAGGTAAATGACCAGGAAAAGAACAAAGAAGAAGGGCTGGCCATGGGAAAAGCCCAGGAGCATGAACTCCGTCACATGAGTATGGTTCTTGCTTGCCATGGGACTAGTTGGGTTGGTCTGTGGGCAGAAACAAGTGCTGTGAAGAGGAGGAGGTGATTGTGAGCCAGGAGACTGGACCACAACCACCCATGAGACAAGGGTTTCATTGGTAGGATGGCTTTGGTCCTATCTGCACAGTGGTTGAAAGTTTCATATGTTGGGATTTCACAGATACTAGGATTTTAGAGTCCAGAAAGCTGCCATTCAATGTTGGATACCTGACTGCAGGAGAATAACACAGAAGAAACCAAGAACGGCATGCATATAGACTAACTCACACCTCCTGGGTTCTCCTGCCAGCCCAACTCCCTGTCTTTATGAGTATATCAAGGATGTCTCTCTTTTCCTTCTGGTTGCACTTATGGCAAGTACATGCTTCCCTGCCCCCTGGACATGGTCACATCATTCCTTAGAAGCCACAGCCACTAAGCTTGCTCTTCCCCAGCCACTGGGTTGGGGATGTGGCATCACCCTACACCAGTTAAATTTTTTTTCTTTATCCTGTCTCCTGTTCTGCCATTTTTTGGGTGCTTTGCTCTGTGATAACCAGCACTTAAAAAAGCACAGGTTCCAACTGAGGGTGACTCACCACACGGCGTCTGTTGAGCCACAGGCAAATTTAAGCCATCAGGGATCTCCACTGGCCTGGGCCTCCTGACCTTTCTTCCATCATCTTATTTCAATTGTCATCCTGACAGAAGGGTTTTACTTACTGGCATGTGAAGCTACGATGACCACGTCCACATGATGGACGAGGCATGGGGAAGCAGTTATTGCTCATAAACCTCAGCCAAGGGCTGTTCAAGGTGGTGCTTGCTGGGTGCTTGTGGCCAGGGCTGCTGCTGTGCACTACACCAGTGCCATGAAGCCCAGCAGATGTAGACCAGGTGCTTTGGTGCGCAAATATGGCCTGGAGCAGCAGCCTCTGTGAGGCTGCTGAAGAAACGGGGCTGAGAGAGGTTAAAAACCGCCTGCAGTCTTGGGATGCAGATCTGTCCTAGCCAGCACTAAGCATGGGCGCACGCTGCACTCAGCCAGTCTGAAACCAGGGACTACTGGGTGAGGAAAACGACTGAGAGAGGGTTAGGCTGACATATATGGCACTAAGGGGGCAAACAGGGCTGGAGAGCACCAGGGCGGACTGCAGCTGCATGGCAATACAGGGCATCTTGGGGCACCACACATGACCTTGGGGCTCTGCATAATAAAATCCTGTTCTCCCTATGCAGCTTTTTCTTTGGCTCCACTTGACTGCCTCAGTAGATGTTAGGACTCTAAACTATTCCCGAATCAAAGAATAAGGTAACTGGCCAGTATACTGGCCATCGCTGAGCAAGCGTTTGCCTGGAGCTGCGGCAGGACCAGTGCTGGCCTCTGGGCAGGGTCTCGCTGACAGCACTGGGATATGGCTGGAGAGCAAGGGAGGACCACACATCACTGAACTCAAGGATTTAGTTCCCTGGTATTTTGACTTGGAAATGGTACACTTCAAAGCAAGGCCTGCCTTGTACAGGGCAGCTGTGAGCAGCTTTTCCTTACAGATAACTGACAAAGCTCCTGTGGTCAGGATTCAGCAACGTTCCCAGACGAGCTATCCGTTCATGTAAAGTTCCATTTACTGAACATTAAAGATGTCACCTGATGGCTATGCAGGGGCTCATTGCCACTATATAAGACCAAAATGAATATGACAAAAATAAAAAAGAAGAAAGCATTCCCTTCCTCTTCATAGATGTGGTTTTAGCAACTGAGGTCAATTGTCACATCTCCTCATGAGATTAAAAACACACAGTTACATTTCAGGTTGGTACCCTTGCTTTGCACCCGTTCTTGCATCTGTTTTTAATTTCTCTGTCCAAAGCATGTATCTACAATTTAGTCATGATTTTTAAATGCTGAGCAATGGAGAATTCATTGTTTCTGTTGGGAGTTTTTTTCTTATAGGTACTTACTGCAAGACACTGTCAAAGTGCTGTTAAAAATTGTGTGCTTCTTTCCTGTTGGAATTGCTCGGGTGTCAGCAATGTCTCATTCGGAATTTCCAGGTCTTTCTCTTCCAGATCTATCTATTCTAACAGTATTTTCTCCTTGCTTCTACTTGTGCACTGTGGTGAGTATCAGTGTTTGCTAAGTAGAAGAAGAGCTAAGTCCTGATTAATTTATCTTTTACTCTTCATTTTTTCAATATTTTTTTTATTTCAATATTGAGAGGAAAACTTTCAGTCAAAAGACTAATTCTTCTTTGCCTAGCATAACAACATCCAGACTTGTTACTCCATCTTGGACGTGGGTGCTACAAGGCTGAGACACCACTGCCTGGCCAAGCTCTCCAGCAGTCTCCCAGGTCAATATATTCTTATAGCTTTTTTTTTTTTTAATTACTAATTTTGCATATATTGGACAGGTACATAAGGACTGTATCATCCAATATTGTGGAAATCTCAGACCACTGCTTTTCCTCCAGCCAGCCCCCAGCCAAAGCCCCGTGCATTTTGATGCAAGAACAGCCCAAATTGTTTGGCCCAGTGTTGCAGCCAGGAGCAGGGGCCCGAGAGGGACAAGAGCTGGGAGAGACCACATCAGGAATGAGCTCCTGTCCCCAGCTGTCCCTGTCTGCAAAGCTGCATAACGTGCACGTTGATCTGTACAAATTCAAAATTACCTATGTGTGAACTTTCATAGCACTAAGGCAAAGGCAGTTGGTGAGTTTTTTTAGGGCAGAAGTGCCTCCATGGTGTAGGCATGAGATGGGAAGGCTCTGTCCAGGACCTTGTGGGATGCTTTTACTACCAACCTGTTAGCCAGGGGCAGGAGTCTGCTGCCAAGTTACGGTGAAGCTGGCACCAGTGAAGGTGGGGGTCTGCCTGTTACATAGGAGGAATAGGGGACCAGAATGGAATAGGAACCAGAGTGATCAAAATAAGAATAAATTTCATAGTAGGAGGCTAGGTGTGTAGGGGTTAGTCACTTGTTTATGCTCTGAACTGGGGCTCAACACTTGGAAATAAGAACAGGTGAGCAAGAGGTGGGTGAGCCCATCACATGCTACCAGTGAGCCCTCGGTTCGATGTAGGTACACAGCTATGACATGTAAGTGATCTTACTTGCAGCAGCAGCAACAGCAGGGAGTTGTTAGCTCCACTGCAGGAAGGACAATGAATTCCAGAGAGCTGCAGATGATGCGCTTTCCATGCTGCCAAATTCAGGCTACAGGGCTACAGTACAGCTGTAGGAGTCGTGCAGAGGCATGACCCGAATTTTTCATCATGGTTTGGAGCCATGTAGCGGTCAGAAAACGCAGCCACATGACAAGAAATACCAGATTTAAACCCTTTGTCCTTAGACATCCCGTACATGATGAAATACTGCACAGGAATGAGCCTTGAAAGAGTCTCCACTTTGCCTCAGCTCCTTCCCTCCATCTCCCTCTCTCACTTGCATGGCAAGCGATTTCTCATGTTAACTAATGACTTACCAAGCATTTCCCAGTGCAGCTACACCTTTGCCCACCACTGACCAGTCCAGAAAAGCTGGAGAGGTCGCAGTGAGGGAGCACTGATGCCATCAGTGCTAGGGTGGCAGCTGGTTTCTGTCATTCCCCTTGGGAGAAGGAATCGCCCTGACCAGTGCAATGGTGATGGACTAGTCTGAGACCCAGCTCCGCTCTGGTGCAGTCCCTGAAGCGGGGTGCCTTACGTCGCCACTGTGCACTTCTGCATAGCTCCAGCATTTTGGGGTGTGTTTATGTCACCCTTCCTCCTACAGGAGGCCAGATGTGCTCTGTGCCCACCCAGGGAAGTCTGCTGCTCCTGCAGGAGGATGTGGCTTTCCTCACAAGCCACCACATCCCATTTGCACTCAGGTGAGCAGACCAGATAGCTTGGAGCATACAGCCATGGGACATAAGGTCCTGAGCCTTAGGTCAGGACATATGGTCCAGTCCCAGTCTGAGGTGATGGCTGGACTGAGGAAGCTGGCAGTAACGCAGGATTAATTTCTCCTGAAAAAGGACTGGTTTGTTTTGTTTGAGGCATCACCAGCAGCCACAGCCTGCTTGCATGCCCAGACCACCCAGGAGCCCTGGGTGCCAGTACTGGGTGTGCCCCCCAGATAGGGTGCTGATAGGAACCCCCATGATGGTTCCACCATGAGTGGGGCCCTGCCCCACCACGGGCAGCACTCCTGCCCTCCCAGCCCTCCCTTACCTCCATGTCCAAGAACAAACAGCCATCCAGTGCTTGGTAAGAGGGAAAGACTAGCAATGTCCCCAGATGCTGTCCAGTTTGTCTTACCTGCATGAGGAAAAGCCTGCGTGTCCTCGAGGCTTGCAAGCGGAGGAGAGGCTTTTAACCCTGCGAGGGCCCTGGGGGAGAGGCTTTCAGAGGAAGTTCTTGTTCAGTGGCAGGAATGATGAGCAGAGGAGCACTCCCCCAATCAGCCTGCACAAGTGGGATCTGAGCCCACAGGACAAAACCCTCCTGGCACAGGGCCCACCTTGGTCTCCTGTTCTGCTCCAGGCTGTGCCAAGAGCAGACCAGCCAGAGCTCTCTAGCCCTGGTCTGCTCCAGCTCTGTGGCAGCTCTTGATGTACCTGGGCTGCAGCACAACCGACCATGGCACCCTGGGCCGTTGGAGGGTGACTGGCTGGGGAGGCTGAGAGCTGCTGTCCCTGTGCCCCAAGTCCTTGTTTATGACCCTGTTTTATCTGTTACAAGGGTATGAGGTGCCTACACTGGCCAATACCAGCAGAGAGGCAGCAATGAAGAGGGATGGCCACTGGCCACACTTGCAGCAACACAGCCATAAGGTGACTGCATGGCATCTGCACCACATCCATGCTCCCACCATCTACAATAACCATGCCCACCTGGCCCAGCCTGTGCAGGGCTCTCCGGAGCGGAGAGTGTGGTCCAGGGGACCAGGAGAGAACATGGCCATGGTGGGACTGATCTGGCAGCAGCTCTGACTGGCCTTAGTTAAGGCACCGAGTAGGGTCCTGTGAGTGCTTGAAGAGCGAGGCAGCAGGATTATGTGGACTTGCATGGGGTGAATGCTGCCTGCTCCGAGCCTGGAGCCATTCCTGATAGAAACAGCAGGTTTAGCTGGAATTCACCACATAGTGCCATGGAAACGTAAAGTGGAAAACCCAGAAAATGTAAAGACTGCAACAGGGAGTGAATCTGGAGCTCAGGACTGAGACATCACTGTTTCTGCAGCAGGCATACAGCACAGTATTGCTTTATTGCAATCTTTTTGCAACTTCTGTTTCCTGTTGATTGGGCAATAGGAGCTGATCCTATAATAAGCTCTATCTGAAATTTCAAGAGTTGAGGAGCTGAGCAGTAACATCACTCAGAAAGCAGGGAAAGTGGAGGCAACAACCCTACACGGGAAGGAACACCTCGTGTGGTAATTCAGCATAGACATTAGAAGGAGCTGCTACCTCAGTGAGGGGAAAACTAGTGTCAGAGAGGACGCCTGAGGTTGTAGAAGATGAGCAGCAGTAGTTATGAACCCTGCATGTCTAAGAGCAAGTTTTCAGGAAAGCTGGGCTGACAGAGTAGAAGGACCATGATAACGGGACTTCCTGACACAGCCATTTGCTCTGAGTTTACAAAATTACACCTTTCTCCTGTGGCAATGATGAACATTCCCTTGTTTCATACAGAAACTGAGTGGCACGGCATTCCAACACAACCCGGCTACTCTCCCAGGATTTTAAATGAAGGCACATGCTGGCAGCACACGGAGAAACCCCCTCCCACACTGACATTTGAAATAGAGCTTTGCTGAGACCATCAACACTTGGCACAAATATTAAAACTTACTGAAATCTTGCCAGATGCCAGAAACTTGGTGTTCAGTTCTGGTAATCCATGTCCATTTTCTATGGTAACGTCTTCAGGACAGGCTATATGAGAAGAAATATCAACGTTGTATCCTCCTCTGGTCTACTGAGGCATATAAAATCTAGCCTTGGGGTCCAGTGAGAAATCTAATCTCCATGTATTTGTGAAGTGTTAAGGGAGTTGGTTTTTAAACGAGATGCCTAAAATTGGGTGTGTAACCACAAGGATCGGGATCAGCTCCTGTAAGTACTCAGCACTTCTGGAAATCAGACTCTTAACTGGGTGCAGGGCCCTTACCTTCTCCAAGCATAAGTGTTGCAGTTTCCGAAAAACAAGTGTACTTGGTAAAACCGGGAACTTCCCCAAGTCACATTCCCCTATTTCTTTTGAGAGATGCATTCTTCCAGCTCAAGGATTCTTTCTCAAGCACAACCCACCATGGCTTGTATCGCAGCTTACTACAGCACTACTGTCAGCTCACTGTTAAAGGTCTCCACATAGGCACAAAGACTTCCTTTGGACAAAGAGGCAAGGAAAACAGCGCATTTCATGGTGGGCAGCGTGGCAGGAATCTGCTTGCTGGATCCAACCCCTACCCAAAGCACAGCCAGCTCTGTGGTCAGACAAAGTGGCTCTGGGCTGTATCCAGTCAGGTCTGGAAAACTTCTAAGGTCAGAGATCCCACAGCCTCTCTGAGACCTTGCTCCGCTACTTAATGATCCTCAGAGTGACTGCTGTTCCTTACATCCAGGCGGAGGGAAACCTCTCGAACTTCCAACTCTGAAACCTCTGCCAGTTTTGGTTGATGATAAGCTCAATGTGACTCAACAATGTGTCCTGGTGGCCAAAAAGGCCAACCATGCCCTGGGGGGCATTAAGCACAGTACAGCTAGCAGGTTGAAAGAAGTGATTGTCCCAGTATACTTAACTGCACCTCAAGTACTGTGTGCGGTTTTGGACTCCACCATGTAAGAAGGATATAGAAATACTGGAATGTGTCCAAAGGAATGCAACAAAGATGATGAAAAGACTAGAGGGCATGACTTATGAGGAGCAGGTGAGGACACTAGGTTTGTTCAGCTTAGAGGAGACTGAGGTGACCTCATTGCTGTCTACAACATCCTCATGAAGGGGAGCGGAGAGGGAGATGCTGATTTATCTCTGGTGTCTGATGATAAAACAGGAGGGAATGGCTTAAAGCTATGTTGGGGGAAGTTCAGATTAGATATTAGGGAAAAGTTCTTTGCTGAGAAGGTGGTCAAGCACTTGAATAAGCTCCCCAGGGAAATGATCGTGGCTCCAAGCCTGTCAGTGTTCAAGAAGCATTTGGACAATGCTTATATATATAGTTTAACTTTTAGGTTGCACTGTGTGGAGTTAAGAGGTGGACTCAATGATCTCGTGGTCCCTTCCAACTGAGAATAATCTATGACTCTATATATGTGAAACCTCCTGTCTGAATTTTGCCTGCTGCCTCTCATCCTTCCTGCATGCCCTGTTGTGATGAGCCTGGCATTGTTTTCTTGATAACCTCCCCACGGGTACTGGAATGCTGCTATCCAGTCCCCTGCAAAGCTGTTCCTTCTGCAAGCTCAACAAGCACAGATGCATCAGCACCTGCTCACAGCACAAGTGCTCCAGTCCTGAACATCTTGGTGGCTCTCCACTGAACTATTCTGACTTTGTTGGTGTATTTCTTGTTTCAAAGAACCCAGCTCCGGATGCAGTACCTGGATATGATCTCAGAAGTACTGAGGGCCATAACCACTTGCCTTATTTTACTCTCTTTGGTTCTGTTCACACAGCCCAGGATGCTGTTGGCCACCTTTGCTGCCAGGGCACACAGCTTGCTCATGTCTGGCTTTCTGCCCACCAAGGGACCCTAGGGCCTCTTCTGCAGAGCTGCTGCCTGGCCAGGCATCCCTAGACTGTCTTATTCCCAGGTGCTTTTCCTTCCCAGGCACAGGACCTGGCATATGTCCTCATTGAATGTCATGGGGTTTCTTCTGGGTCATTCTTCCAGTCTGTCCAGGTGCCTCTGGATGGCAGCCCTGCCCTTGAGCATATTAACTGGTCCCCTTGATTTGGTATTACCCGCAAATTTGAAAAGAGTGCACTGTCATCTCTTTCACATCACTAATGAAGATGTCAAAGAGGGCAGGTCCCAGGACAGATACCTGTGATGCTCTGCTTGCCACTGGCCTCCAAGACCTGTTAACACCACTCTCTAAACCTGGTGGTCCAGACAGTTTTACAGCACTGCTTTCGCTAATGTTGCTGTTGCTTTGACACATCCAAGCTGAATGTACTTTTCATCCTGCATTTTCTGCACATGCTTCTACTGACTAGGCAAAGTCATCTGTCCTGGCTTTCTGCGGCCACATCTGGCTCACGAGCTTAGTGGTTTGTTAACAGCAATGTTTCTCCCTGCTGGCTGCAATGGGCTTGAGCTCTGTTTTTCCCCTCAGTGATTTTGGCTTTCACTGATGCAGTTTTGATGGTACTAAAACTCTGCTGTCCACTGAAGATGTCACCCAAACAGTAGTTCAAACAGATTTAATACAAACTGTAGCTCAGGCTTGTGTGTTCTCTTTTTCCTCTGAACAGCCCTTTTAAAAATCTCCATGGGCAACATTCTGTATGATTTTCTTACAAATAGGACAGTTGTAACACTTGGGTTTATTTAGTAGAGATCACAGTAAAACACCCTGGTTTACTATGACATCAATACAGTCAAGTGTCCTGAGCTTCCAGCTCCCTTGTTCCAGCCAGACGTTGCCATACTCAAGTAGGACCTGTGGAAGTCTTAGAGGTGGCTGGGGTTGGAGCACAGGATGGACAAGAAAAGGCCAAGCCTGCTTTGTTCAACCTAGAAAGGAGAAGGCAAAAGAGAGACCTTACTGTAGTCTGCAGCTGCCTAATGGGAGTGGGGAGAGATGATGGATAGAGACTCTTCTCACAGTTGCAAGGTGACGAGAAGAGGCAACAGGCACAAGCTGTAACAGGAGACATCCTCACTGGACATCAGGGAAAAAATCCTTCAGGCACTGGATCAAAGTCCTGAGAGGCCATGGACTCTCTGTCCTTGGAGATATGCAGCACTCAGCTGGCCACAGCCCTGAGCAACCTGTGCTAAAGGGTCCTGCTCTGAGCAGGGCTTGGACCAGGGGCACCTTTCCACTAGCACAAGTCTGACTTCTGGAATGAAATTCTCATCACCTTTTGTAAGAACAATATTTCAGGTTTTTTTCCCCATAGATTTCCTCAGGGGAAGAGTTTCCTTTGGGAAATCTGTTTTGCAGGCAAGTTGCTGGAGTTGCCTGTTATCCAGACCAAGTAAAGAAACAAGAATAAGCAAAATTTGGCATTTCCAGTTTGGTCTACCAATGATAGGACAAAACCCTCACACTGCAGCTTGTGGGAGTGGTAATGGGTTACTGTCTGACTTTTTTTTTTTCCCTAACACTTGACAATGAGATTTTTTGCCTGAAGGAAACTGCATTGCCTCAAGCTGTTATTCAGTTTAAGTGACCACTTGTGTTCCTACTTCAGAAAAAAAAGGCAACGAGGGTTGCACCTGCATGATCCAGCTACGAAACTGGACAAAGCTGACCTGATTTACTTGAGTTTGTGACAGGTTAACAGCACACACAAACTCAAACACCATGATCATGCAACATAAAGTGACTTGTTACCCTGTGATATCATCCCTGCATTGCAGGGGTTTTGGGGCAGGTCTAACACCCGGAAAATGGGAAGTGGGGTCCTGGCAGCAGCCTCAGGGTCACTGTTTCTTCCTGGCCAACTTGTACTCAGAAAGCAAGAAGGAAAGGCTTTTCTGTCACCACCGATCAGCACTTTTGCCAGATGATTGCTACCTGGTACTTCCTGGACAGCTGTGGCCCCTGCTGCCCCATCTCCGCTCCTCCCTCTTCCAATGGCCAGCTTCATCCTCCTGCTGCACAGAGCCAGCCCTCCAAGGCTTCTCACCCGGGTCTTGCCCAGGCCTGGGCTTCAAGTCTGTCCCAGGGGCCAATTAGTGCACTTTAAACAAGATGCTTTAAATAGAAGGCTGAAGTCTGAGAGAGAAGTTTTCTTGTTTCCAGTTTGTCCACTTGGTACCTGCTCCCCAGAGACTGCTCTCCACAGAGAAAATGCCACCAGGGTTTCAGTGCCAATTACTAAAGGCCTAGAGCACCTCACTTCCTCACCTAGCATGTTTTTGTGAGACTTGTAAACAAGGCACAAAGTGGGCTATTAAAAGTTTGAGGCAGTCCCTCATGCAGTAACTCTGAAGCTGTTTACATCTGCTGTAATCAATTGCATCATCATGTAGAAGGAGCAGACTGAGACACGGAGTATGGGAGTATGTCTTTGTTCTGTATAGACTTCCCATCTTTGAAACATTCACACTCTAGACAAAAAAAATACACACAAGGCTGTTGAATTATTAAAAGGAGGAAAAGGTAAATAATTTAACAGTGCTTTAGCAGTCAATTTGAAATACCTGAATGATGGTAAACTTAATGGAAAACATAAGTTATTGCAACAGGAAATACAAAGCTGAAGTTCCACAGGGAACACCTTTTCTCCCCGCTTCCTCGTCTTAGCTCCCCTTGCTGTCCCTGCATGTTATGCTCAGTTCCTTCCAATCCCTTTGGTGAGGTGACGGGCAGCACAGGAGTGTTTTGTTTGCTTTTGCCTCTCATTGATTCTTACTTTTTTTCTTCTACTGCTCTTTGCTTCTTGTTTCTTCTGTGCAGCCATGGCACACCCATGGGCTGCAGTCCCCTCAGGGGAGTACCTGCTCCAATGTGGGTCCGCCACAGGCTGCAGTTCCTCAGAGGTGTCCCTGCTCTGGCATAGTTTGTTCCTGGGCTGGCCTGGATGGGAATAATTTCATGTGCCAATACTCAACTGGGGGGCCAGAGCAACTTTGCAAAGAAGTGCCTGGGTGTCCTGACGGGCAGCAAGCTAACCATGAGCCAGCAATTAACCTTTGTGGCAAAGAAGGCCAACAGCATCCTCAGCTGCATTAGCAAGAGCATTGCCAGCAGGTCAAGGGAAATCTGTTCCCCTCTATTCAGCACTGGTGAGACCACATCTAGAGTACTGTGACCAGTTCTAGGCTCTCCAATACAAGAAAGCCTGGGCAAAACTGGAGTCCAGCATGAATATAAGAGATTTAAGCACCTGACATAAAGGAGAAGAGAGGCTGAGAGCTGGGACTGTTTAGCCTTGATAGAGGAGGCTCAGAGGGGTTTATTAATGTCTATAAATACCTGATGCGAGGCAGTACAGAAAATCAGTGGTATCCAGTGAACAGACAAGAGGCAACAGGCACAAACTGAAATACTAGAAATTTCACTTAAACATAGGAAAACATTTTTTTTTTTTTACCTGTAAGGGTGATAAAACAACGTCCTGAGAAACCTGCTCTAGGGGACCCTGCTTTGAGGCAGGATTTTGGACTAGGCAATTTTTAGAGGTCCTTTCCAACCTCCAGCTTTCTATGATTCTGTGACTCAGGTACACGTGGCACACATGGAGCCTGTACACCATGGGCAAGAACTCCAGGGTGTTGCTGCAGTAGAGCACTGCTGCAGAGGATGCACGGAGGCACATGTGGGTACCTGAACAGCAGGTCAGTCCTCTCCTTTCTCCCCGTGTGGCCATAACTCAGACCATAGCCACATCAGGGGCTCTCTTGCTATTTAGTATTTCCCTTTCTGCATTTGATCTATCCTTTTTTCAGTAACTGGTGTCCAGCTCTTTCCAGGACTGTGGTGAAGTAAAATGCCACTTAAATAAAAGACAAGATTTGTCTCTTTAGATCTAGCTGTATGAACCACTTGTCTTCCTTATAAAGATGCATCTTACTTTACAGAATCACAGAATCGTAAGGGTTGGAAGGGACCTCAGGAGATCATCTAGTCCAACCCCCCTGCTAAAGCAGGCTCACCTAGAGCATGCTACACAGGACTTCATCCAGGCGGGCTTTGAATATCTCCAGAGAAGGAGACTCCACAACCTCCCTGGGCAGCCTGTTCCAGTGCTCTGCCACCCTCAGAGTGAAGAAGTTCTTCCTCATATTCAACTGAAACCTCTCGTGTTTCAGTTTGCATCCATTGCCCCTAGTCCTGTCGCTGGACACCACTGCAAACAGACTGCTTCCGTCCTCTTGACTTCCGCCCTTAAGATATTTGTATGCGTTGATGAGATCCCCTCTCAGTCTTCTCTTCTTCAGGCTGAACAAGCCCAACTCTCTCAGCCTTTCCTCGTAGGGGAGATGCTCCAGTCCCTTTATCATTCTAGTAGCTCTCCTCTGGACTCTTTCTAGGAGTTCCTCGTCTTTCTTGAACTGGGGAGCCCAGAACTGGACACAGTACTCCAGTGCTAAATAGAAGGAAGTTATCAGATAGCAAAGATTTCACGGCTTTGGACTTATACCAGGTCTGTTGTTTCATATTGTAAAGACAAGGACCTGGTAAAAACAGAGGTGCCTGAGAAAGGAGGCAAAATAGAAGTAACACTGTTCAGGGAGAACTGTGCGCCAAAGAGATTCAATCCACCTCAGCACTGAAAGTACCGAGGTATTAACACAGTGCAGTCTTAGATTTTGAGGGTAACTGCCATGTCCTCAGTGACTCTTTCTACAGTGCCAACCATCAGTTACACTGTCAGAATTGCACCAAGCTGTGGATTGGACATATCTATGTGGCTTCTGTGAAGGAACGGGCATCTCACCAGTCCATACATTCTTCAAACCTGTCAGTAAAATAACAGAAAAAATTATGAAATCCAGAGCAAATAGCTAGGAAACCAAGTTATTACGTGCTGAAGTGAGATGATGCTGGGTATCAGAAGGCTGGGGTGACAACAGATGTCCAATTGCTGCCACAGTGAGTCGAGTGGTGCTGGGATATGCATGAGCCTCTGCAGTGTGGTCCCAGTCCCTTTGTTCATCGTTCTTAATGTTCAGTTGCCTTTTGACCACTCTCGACTGCTTTACTGAAAACACATCACACTGTAGAAGTGCATCATATGGAGGGACAGGAGCCCACAGAAGCGTATGAAAATTGTCAATTAAACACGAAATAAAGTCAGAATTCAGTTCTCTGTCCCTATGTGTGGACCTACAAACATCACTTCTCTGATCAGAGTGCTAAGGGAGGAACACAACAGCTCCATTAATTTTGAACAAAAGTGGCAGAGTGGGTTCATTCCCTTCTAACTGCAGAAAAGAAAGAGGAGTCCCTTTGCTGAGGATAAAAATCCCAAGACATTAGGATATTTTTTTTTCAAAGAAAAGGCTTCCTATAAGAAAAGACACTAACCATGGTGTAAGGTGGAAGCTATTGGGTATCTTTCCACACTGGATGCTTCATTCGTGTTCTAGCACATGCCTCTAGGACAATAAATCCTTCTTTATACACTTTTTAACCCTCTTTTAGTTTAAAATCATTAGCCCTTGTCCTATTGCAACAGGCCCTGCTAAAAAAAATCTGTCCCCATCTTTCTTATAAGCCTACTTTAAGTATTGCAAGGCTGCAATAAGGCCTCCCCAGAGCTTTCTCTTCTCCAGGCTGAACCACCCCAACTCTGTCAGCCTTTCTCCACATCAGAGGTGTTCTTGATTGGTTTTGTGGCCCCGCCTCTGGACCTGCTCCAACAAATCTATGTCTTTCTTGTACTGAGGATCCCAGAGCTGGATGCAGTGCCCCACGTGGGGTCTCACCAGAGCAGAAGAGGGGCAGAATCACCTACCTTGATCTGCTGGCCACACTTCTCGTTATGCAGCCCAGAATCAACTGGCTCATGACCAGGTTTTCATCCATCAGCATCCCCCACGTCTTTCTACACAGGGCTGCTCTCAATGCATCCATCCTCCAGTCTGTATTGATTGGGATTGCCTCAACCCAGGTACAGGACCTTGCACTTGGCCTTGTTGAACCTCATGAGGATTGCATGGGCCCACTTCTCAGGCCTGTCAAGGTCCTTCTAGATGGCATCCCTTCACTCAAGGACGGTAGTTTGGTGTCATCATTTTTACAGAGGGTTATAAAGTTCTGGTGGGGACCGACTCATTATCCTCTGTATTGGGTTTGTGTAGCAAGGCCTTGGTGGTGGTGGGGCTACAGGGGTGGCTTCTGTGAGAAGCTGCCAGAAGTTTTCCCTGT
>NW_009258434.1:1650-9007 GCF_000687185.1 Egretta garzetta | reverse complement strand
CAGAGCAGAGATTCCCCTGCAGCCCATGGTGAAGACCATGGTGAGGCAGGCTGTCCCCCTGCAGTCCATGGAGGTCCAATGTGGAGCAGATATGCACCTGTAGCCCGTGGAGGACTCCACGCCGGAGTGGGTGGATGCCCGAAGGGAGGAGGCTGTGACCCCACGGGAAGCCTGCCCCAGATCAGGTTCCTGGCAAGACTTTGTGGACCCGTGGGGGAGGAGCCCATGCCAAGGCAGGTTTGCTGGCAGAACTTGTGACCCCCACGGGGGACCCACGCTGGAACAGTCTGCCCCTGAGGGACTGCACCCCGTGGGAGGGATGGACCCAAGCTGGAGCAGTTTGTGAAGAACTGTAGCCTGTGGGAAGGACTCATGTTGGAGAAGTTTGTGGAGGACTGTCTGCTGTGAGAGGGACCCCACATTGGAGCAGGGGAAGGGTGCTCTCCCGAGGAAGAAGCAGCGGCAGAGACCCCAAGCCCTATTCCCATCCCCCTGCACCGCTGGGGGTGGGGGGGGGAAGTAGGTAGAGAAACTGGGAGTGAAGTTGAGCCCAGGAAGAAAGGAGGGGTGGGGGGAAGGTGTTTTAAGAATCAGCAGTTTTTATCCTCTCCTTCTCTGATTTTGATTTATAAGAAATTAAATTAATTTTATCAAGTTGAGTCTGTTTTGCCTGTGATGGTAACTGACAAATGATCTCTCCCTGTCCATATCTCGACCCATGAGCCCTTTGATTGACTTTTCTCTCCCCTGTCCGGTTAAAGAGGGGAGTGACAGAGCGGCTTTGGTGGGCCCCTGGCATCCAGCCAGGGTCAAACCACCACATCCCAGAAGTGAAAGCTGCCACTACCATCATGTACCTGAGGATTCACCCGGTGATGTACCTGGTCCACAATGGAAGATTCCCAGCAATTTATATTCCAGTGTTACTTGTGAACATATAAGCAAAAAGACTTCAGGGGCTGGAGACAATGAAGATTTCAACATCTGTCTATCAGCTTTTCATAGAATCATAGAATCACTTTGGTTGGAAAAGACCTTTGAGATCGAGTCCAACCTTTAACCTAACCCTGACATCCCACCACTAAACCATGTCCCTAAGCACCTCATCTATCCTTCTTTTAAATACCTCCAGGGAGGAGGACTCTACCACCTCCCTGGGCAGCCCATTCCAGAGCCTAAAAATTTTTTATAAAGTGCTTTTCCTTGTGTTTATAAAAGATTTCTATTTATTTTCCAACAATTTTTTTTTCTCCTGATGTATAAATATGCCCAGCAGGGCAGGAAGCTAGCATCCCCGGGGGCAGGCAGGCAGCCCAACTCCCTTCCTCGCCTTCACAACCTCCTGTGAAAGCCAGTCCTGCCCTGTTGAGCCAGCTGGGTTTGTAGTTCCCCACCTTCACCCAGCCCCTGAATTTGCTTCTAACTGCTTCCTGCTGCGTCCTGTGGAGCAGACTAACTTCAGGCCTTGCAAGAGTGCTGCGCAGGAGCCAATGGATTGGAAGAGGAAAGGGAAGAGGAGAGGAATTCCTCCTTTACGCTTCAAATTCAAACTCAAAGTTTGAAAGTCTCTACCATTTTCCTTACCTGGGAAGGAAAAAAAGAGGCAGAAAAGCAGGCCTCGGGGAAGAGTTTGAGAATGGGACCTCATGGAAGTTCAAATCACACAGTGGAAGGCAATAGCATCTTGTCTGAGTCTGAACTAAATGTATCGTAGTGAGCCCATGTTCCTGGAGTACAAAAACATCTGGATTAGTGCTTGAAGGCTAGAGGTGGAGTTTAACTATAGTAAATCACAAAGGCAGGGGTTATGATGAACACAGAACTGCTGTTCCCCAAATCAGGAACAGGTTGCCCAGAGAGGTGGTAGATGCCCCATCCCTGGAAACATTCAAGGTCAGGTTGCGACAAGGCTCTGAGCAACCCAATCTAGTTGAATATGTCCCTGCTCACTGCAGGGGGTGTTGGGCTAGATGACCTCTAAAGGGCTCTTCCAACCTAAACTATTCTATGATTCCATGAAATCCAGCAGCACTAGGAAGAGGAAATAGTAGTGGATCAGATTAAAACAGACAAAAATAAGCACTTTTTTAAATACACTTTTGAAACTGGCTGCCACAGGAGGTTACAGAGGTGGACAATACCAGCAGATTCAAACCAATAGTAAATGAACCATTGGACTGCATTTGCTCGCCATGCTATTTCCTACATCAGCACTATGACCATGGATAGATCTCCTGGAGAGAAATAAGCCACTAAGAAGCTGCTGGTGCAAAGATTCTCCAGAATCGGCTGTTATAGCCGAGACACCTCCAGTACACCACAGCTACATGCAGCAAACTGCAGCTGCCCTGCCTGCCCTTCACCTGCTGTTTGTAAACACCTCCCTCCACGAGGTGATGTAAGCCTTCTAACAGCAAATCTGAGACAGATGATTGCGAGACATTTTTATTACCTGTGTCACAGGGCTGGCTCTAAAGCAAGTCTCTTTTGCAAAAGGTCCAATTTGCCATTGAAAGTCATACGCAGCTCCATTCTCAGTAATGGAAAAAGTTAACACCAGGAGACACTGTTGTACTTAAGTCTGCCTGTACTTGCATCACGGCCCATTAATATCCTGGCTTATTAGGAATTGAAGCCAAAGCTTTCCATTAGCTCCAAGCATTTCAGTCTTCAAGAACCTAAACTCTGTATATATGGAACAGGAAGACCAAAGAGTAATAGGAACATCAAACTGCAGGGGAAAAAAAAAATAGGCCATGACTCTTTTCTCCATATCACAGAAAATGAACAATCTCTCACCTTATGCCCAAGACAGGTCAGGTAGGGGCTAGACTTGGACTTATTAAGCAAACTTAACCTTGGGCTCAGTATGGTGGAAGTACAGGCAAGAAAAAACACGACAGACTGTACTCATGCCTAGATAACGCTCCATGTTTGCTTAATGGGCTTGCTTGGGTCCAGAAGCAGGACAACCACATCTGCATGATACAACGTTCAAAGCCCTGGTAGGCTCCAGGCAGAAACAGTTTCCATCTCTCTTCACCAGATCCTGATCCCAGTTACTAACACATCCAGGACATGAACTGCCTTCGCATTCAAACATCTTCACATAGACAGATTTCCCCCTTATTTGCTCCCCTTCCTTCCAAAATATCTCAGATAAAAACCCTGGCTTCCATATTTCACACAATACCTAGGGAAAAAAAGGAAAAAAGTAAGTAATCAGTAATGCAAGTTGTTGCTGAAGCCGAGTACTTAAATTTAAAATGGGATTATGTTTATCTGTTCCAGAGTAAAGGCATTCTAGAGAAATTCTTCAGCAATCTGTCCCATCTCCTGAGTGCAAGGAGAGGCCTGGAAGCTAAGCAACTGGTGGGGTAAGTTATGTTAACAGTACTGTAGTGTTTTTGTGAAATACTGGAGCACTTCTGGAAAGCAGGAATTGCAAGGTAGGTTCAGCATCCTTCAGTCTAACATTAAGATACCATGCTTCTACGTGAATAAACAGGCAGAAGGCATCTAAGCATTAGTAAGAAGAGACAACAACCCAGATACAAATGTCTACCGTGCACAAGATTGTTGCAGCATCAGACATTAAAAGTTTAAGCTAAATCAGCATTCAGATAGCTTGCCTCTATTATTTTACAGCATAATATTTGGAGTTCAGATAAAGCAACCAAAAATCTTTATGAAAGAGAAGAAGTAGCGTATGCTAGGCACAACCAAGATTTCTTAAAAAAAAAAATCAGGGGTTTCAACTTGTTCTATAAAGACAGAAAAGGGACAGGGAAGGAAAGAAAAGTGAGAAAGGGTACAAGAAATGGTTTCAAATTAAAGCCATTGAAAGTTACAAAACCAAAGGTGAGTCACCACAGGACCGAGAGGCACCAGGAGTTCTACAAAACGCATGCTAAGTGCCACTGGAGAAGTTAAAAAACATTTCTTGAGCGCTTACAAGGAGGGGGGGGTGGGGGAGGTGGGGAAGACTTCCGTAAGAGTCCTCAAAACAAAGAGCATCTGCTGTCATCTCATAAATCCAAAGGCTTCCTTTGATATTAAAAATAATTTGACACTATCCATCTCCTGCATCTAACGCCAAATATTTCAATATTAGATATCCTGATAAAGTGCATAGAACATCTTTAGATTTTCAAAATAAACACCCTGTCTAGGGAAACGGGACCGCACAGTTTTGACAATGCCTACTCAGGTACAGTCTTGGTGGACCAAAGAAATGTTAATATGGACACAAGAACTGACAGCTAGCTAAGTAACGGTGATTGTGATCTGATAATTATTCTGTGAAAACACTATGCCACTAAGCCAGTGTTATTTGTACTTGAAATTTTAAAAGGGTCAGTTTCCTCAAATGTAATAACTGCAAGTGACTGGAGAAAAAGAAACATTTAAAATGAGAAGTGTAAGCTAGGAATTATCATTTAATGACATCCCAAATTAATATCCAAAAAAAAAGAAAGCACAATATAAAGAAGAAAGGTGAAGAAAAAAAACAGTAAGGGTCAATAGCTACAAGAAAAACACACATAACTTAAGAGAAGCTCAGTGAATCAATGAAGTATCAACTGACAGTCGCATTAAGGACAGAAAGATTTCAGACTTGTATAAACACATACTCAATCACGAGCAGATCCATCACTGGATACTGCTGGTGAAAATAAAAGCAGCAATGCAAAAATGCAGAAATATTCCACAGACCCTTTTGATCTGTACCTGGAACAAAACAAGGACTGCATTTAATCTTGTATAATAGTAAGGAAGGAACAAAAATGTTGATGTCTTTAACTGAGGAAACTCTGGGGCAGCACTTCCCACAATTAGACATTTTTCAATCAAACACCCGACGTTTCACATAGTCGTCTTAAGCCAGTCAAAGAGTAACTTGCCTTTGATCTGTGACACAATAATGCACTAGTAAATTTGGGACTCAATCAACAGCTTTAGCAACCAGTATCATCGATGCTAGGCACACAGCTTCAGAACAAGGGAGTCAGGCTAACAAACTTGCTGCCCCAAGTACATTACAAAGTTACCTTCACTAACACAGTGCATTTGAAATTATCCCCAAGAAGTTTGCTCAGTAAAACACAGCACCTTAACGAAAAAAAACCCAAACACTGCAAGAAGCTATTAGGGGCACAGTTTAAACAGATTGAAACTCATACAGCAGCAGATCTTCAAATGCATCGAACAGGAAAACATGAATAAGCATGTTAAAATCTTGCATCATACCTCAAAACCAATTCCTCATGCACCACTGTATAATAATTTAATCAATTATTTGGATAATTAAGTGACTTTGTCCATAAAATTTACAAAGAATATGGAACTCAGTGCTTCAATGCTTCTATAGACAATGAAGTCTTTCAGTTGCCGTTAGGCATTTTGCTACAGGCTTAATGTAAAGAGCTCCTGGCAGAAATTGTACAGCCTCTGCGTACCAGCATTCAAATTAACTTTTCTGGTCTTTTATTATGGATTCAAGAAATCCATAGCTCTAACAGCCACTGTCCAGTTTCATCAGAACTACTGATCTCATGCCCCAGTCAATCCAAAAAGCACAAACCAGAAGATCCTTCACAGGCACCGGACTACTCCACAACTTTCTGCAGCTTCCCCTTGAAGTTCTGCTGCAGTCTTGGTAGCCCAGACCAAAATGAACCAGTAGGATATGCTGCTTTTCTCTTCAGAATGGCTTTGAACTGTACCCTCCACCAGATGCTTAGATACAAATCATGATACAAAACTGAAGACAACCTTTTTTCTCAGCTTGGATCCAGGAAAACAAGAACAGGAGAGTTAATATTGCCTTGCTTACTGCTCCTTTTTTCATATTCTTTTCCTCCTCTTTTCTCCTTAAGAGACTATGGGAACAGAGCAAATATTAAGAACCTGAGACCTACTATCAGCAAAATCAATCATTTCCTAACCGGAACTAGCAACCTCCTTTCCACCTAGCCCTTTGGTGAACTCACCTGTACTGCTCATATCCGAATAAACACAAGGGACCAGTGAACTGCATAGCTAGACCTCTATATCAGTTTGGAGTACTGCTGCTTGAGAAGTTTTTCCCAAAATGCCCCAGCACCTGTATGCTGCATGAATAACACAATCCCAGGTAGCACAACATAATGTGCATGACGTCTTTCCCTCCCCCACGCTCCTTAAGAAATACCATGGCTCTATGTCTTGTTATGGGGCTGACCCAAGCCATGTACCTAGCAGCTAATTCCAGCTCAGCAAACCATACCCCTGGGTAACTCAGGTCAACTCTGTTTCTTCATCCCTGAACACACAGTGGACACGCTCCTCTGCATTGTAATACACCTGCCCACAGCGCAGACGTGGCTCTTCCTGCTGGTACCAGAGCTGTTCATTGAACTCTGGGAAGAAGAAGGCAATTTCTCTGCTGGCTGATGCTGGTGAATCTGTTAGAAAACAGAGGAAAATATGAGAGATGCCAGTCTGGCACTGCAAATATGTTCTATGTTCCCAGCAGAAGGGCAGAAGCCATGAAGAAAAGCACCAGGCTCAGTCACACCAGGATAGGTGTGACTGCTTGCTGCATGAGCAAACAAATTATTAACTTTGAATCCCAGAACGGAAAGCAAGCAAATGCAGACAAAATACCATCATTCACGCCTCCCCGAGCTCCAGTCTTTGCCCAACACTCAGCCAAGAAGGACAGGTCTACCTGAGCCATGAGTAGTATTCCTGGTGTCAGTGAGGCCATAAGCTCCTCGGATGGAGTCTGGGACGCTGTTGCGGGCTTGGAATACTTTGGTGGGCCCCATAAGGGATCTCCAGAAGGGGACAGCATTCTCATGGGCCAAGATATAAGCCCACATGGGGCCACTGAGAAAAGGACCGGGGAAGAGCATTAGTAGGTAAGGTTACAAAAGGTAACAGCTCCATCATTCTTATAAATACAGCAAGTGCAAAGAAGCAAGGAAGTGCAACTGCCATGCAGGGCTTTCTGAGAGGGAATACAGACCTAGACACTGAGACCACGGCTTAGAAGCAAAGCATTTGCATAAATGACCTCCTCCTAGGCGATGACACCCACAAGCTTTGGGGATGCCACGCCACCAAGTGCTCCTGTTCTCACAGCAGAGCTAGTTCCTGACATTTCTCCACCCCTGAGCCCAGGGCCTTCCCCCTCAGTACACCACAAGCACCACCTCCTGGTGAGAGGCATCCCATGCCGAGGTGGACCCCTCCAGATGCAGAAGCATTTCTCAGCCAAGACAAGGGTCCACCTGCAACGCGAAGCGAGCTTCCTCCTCATACCCCAGGCAGCTCTGCTGCGGACACGGCAGGTACCTGGCCATGAACTCCA
>NW_009258434.1:0-396 GCF_000687185.1 Egretta garzetta | reverse complement strand
CGCTCTACAAGCACCGCGCTCGAGTGGACGGGCAGGCAGTCTCCGTGGGTGAGTGGGGGCCCCGGGGGCAGGGTGATGCTGGCTACGTGCAGAGAGGGAAACAGCAACGGTGCTGTTGGCATAAACAGCAGTATATGGACCCAGAAATGGCAGGGCAGTTCCTTGCGGTGGGCCAGGGGATGCCAAACAGTGGTTTGTAGGCAGGGAAATGGAGGAATGAAGGGATCATAGAATCACAGAATGGTTGAGATTGGACGGGAGCACTGGTGAGGCCACACCTGGAGCACTGTGTCCAGTTCTGCGCTCCTGAGTATGGGAGAGACAGGGCCATCTGGAGCCAGTTGCCCAGGACAATGTCTAGACGAATTTTCAGTATCTCCAAGGAGGGAGGCTCCA
>NW_009258433.1:1816-2898 GCF_000687185.1 Egretta garzetta | reverse complement strand
GGTGACACCGCTAACCCTGCCGTTCTGCCTCTCAGGCTCAGTAAAAGCCAGAGCGGCGATGACGAGGGACCCCTGAGCGACAAGTGCAGCCGCAAGACCCTCTTCTACCTGATCGCAACGCTGAACGAATCCTTCCGCCCAGACTACGACTTCAGCGCTGCCAAGAGCCACGAGTTCAGCCGGGAGCCGAGCCTCAACTGGGTAGGTGGGCAAAGCGCCCCGAGGCAGGGCAGGTCCCGCGCCCCCACCGTGCTGCAGCTGTCCTGGAAGAGGAGGCAGCGTGGGTCTGGTGGGGGAGCATCTGGTTCTCCAGGGAGCCCCCCAGCGCTGCTGTGGTCCTGGGTGACCGTTCCCAGGGTGGTGTCAGCCCCCGGATGAGGCAGTCCTCAGCCTTCCCAGGAAGAAGCTTGGGGGGTCTTTTCCCAGCAGCCGTCCTGGGGTGTTTTCCTTCCGCAGCAGCAGCCTTGTGCTTGGCTCTTCTTGGGGAACGGCCTCTCGGGAGCGGGGTTTTCCATGGTTAGACTGCTCTTTCCCGGGGTGGGTATTTGGAGGAAGGAAGGGGGAGGGAAGCGTCGGTGGCTCCAGTCCTTCCTGCAGAGGACTTCCCGGCCTGCTGCCCGCAGCTTTCATCCCTGTGCCCATAGCATTGGTGGCTGGACGACGCTTGGCCTCACACCGGACAGAGGGGTGGCTCTGCAGGGCCTCCCGGGATCCGCTCTGTCCCTCCAGCAGGTGCCAGAGCCTCTGTCTGTCTGTCCGTCTGTCTCCCGTCTGCCCGGGCCAGGCAAGGCCACCCTTGTCACAGAGAAGGCAGATGGAGCAGGAAGCGTCCCCTCTGCCCGGGGAAGTTCGCCCTGTTTGCAGAGAGGAAGCCACCATGCTCTTCGCTGGGAGGGACTGGGGCTGCGCGCGCCCCGGAGATCCCCCGACGGGCTCCCCCTCCCCAGCCCTGGTGCTTCCCTCCTGCCTGCCTCCTTGCCTCCACCCCCGGGCCCTGAGCTAGCGCAGCGGTGCCTGGCCACCTTGCTTCTCCCCCTCTGCGGTCCCTGCCACAGAATCCCAGCATGGCCGGGGATGGCAGG
>NW_009258433.1:0-888 GCF_000687185.1 Egretta garzetta | reverse complement strand
AGAAATTCTTTCCAGTGAGGGTGGTGAAAGCCTGGCAGGGGTTGCCCCGAGAGGGGGTGGAGGCCCCATCCCTGGGAACATTCCAGGCCAGGTTGGCCGGGGCTGTGAGCAACCTGATGTGGTTCAAGGTGTCCCTGCTCCTGCAGGGGGGTTGGGCTGGGTGACCTCTGGGGGTCCCTTCCCACCCAAAACATTCTGGGATTCTGGGATTCCCTTCTTCCAACGTACAGTGGGGGCAGGAACGGGGCTGGCGCTGGGAGCAGGGTCCGGCACGGTGTTCCTCATGCCTCCGCTTGCTGTTGCAGCTACAACCCCGACCTGGATTCGGACCCTTTTGGAGAGGACGGCAGCCTCTGGTCCTTCAACTACTTCTTCTACAACAAGAGGCTGAAGAGGATTGTCTTTTTTACCTGTCGTTCCATCAGGTCAGGCCGCATGGCATCTCGGAAGTCACCCTAAAAAAAGACCAGCCTTGCCTGTTGGCGAGCCACCTCCCTGCAGGGGGGGACGCCTTGGCCCCCGCTGGCCCCCGAGCTGGGCGCGGTGGAGCAGCGTTTTGGAACTGCCCTCCCGGCGCTGCCCCGGTGCCGTCACCCGCACGCCGGCTCGGCCGGGGAGAGGGGAGCTCAGCCAGAGCCCCGTCCCCTCCGTCTTCCCAAGACAGACGCCACCAAAGGACACGCCAAGAGGAGCCGTGGTCCCCGGCAAGGGGTGGCCCTTCAGCCCGGTGCCAGGTGCTGCTCGCGGGCACGGAGGGGCACAGACAGGGGGGGCAGTAACCCCCGGGGGGCACTGCCCGCCCCAGCCCCTCCTTCCCGGGGGCTCCGTTTGGATGCGGAGGAGACTCTCGGCAGGGACCGAAGCCCACTGGAGAGAGGAGGGGGAGCT
>NW_009258432.1:0-761 GCF_000687185.1 Egretta garzetta | reverse complement strand
AAAAAAAAAAAAAAACACAACAAAAAAACAAAAACGGAAAACCAACCCAAAAAAAACCCAGACAGTTCAGTCCGTCCTCGTGCCTCACATAGCCACGAGCTGCTCCAACTCATCCAGTATGGCGGAACATTCCTTAATCTCTGCTTGAAACGAGGAATGCTTCTCCAGGGACTGGAGTCTCCCTTCTTCTGCCGACTTCCATTTGGCCATCTCCGCCTGCGCAGAGAAGTCAGCGTAAACCACGTTGCACTGACACAGAAGTACCAAACAGCAAAGCCAAGTTCTAAAGCAGCTCCAGCTAAAGCACTTGAACTCTTCAGCAGGGTCTTCCTTGCTAAACTGAGATGAGTCTAGCCTGACCGGGATGCCTTTTACCTCTGTTCCTTGAGGAAAATGGCAGTTTATCTGCGCCCAAAGTTTGGGAAGTCTTCTCTAACAGCCATTTCATGAATTAGCTTTTAAGCTTCGTACGCAGAATTGTAGAACTAGAACTTAATGACTGGTTTGGTCAGTATAAAGACAAAATAGTATTACGGACGCTGCTCGCGTACCTCTTAGCTCCCCGAGGTCGCTGCTCTGCAACGCTCTCCAGGTTAGATGGAGCATTGTGGATGCCAGCGTTACAGCCAGACTGGAGGACCAGAGCCGCCACGCTTCTTTCGGGCAGACCTGACGAGACCCGATGAGTTTGTTTCTTTGGCCATTTTGGATCACCATTTCTGCTCAGGCAGGCCCGATGCGAAGGCAGGGCAGTGTTTCAG
>NW_009258431.1:1962-2239 GCF_000687185.1 Egretta garzetta | reverse complement strand
AGTTTGCTGATGCTTTGCTAAAGTCAGTAGTACGGTTGCTTGAGAACCCTAGTCAAGGACGGGAAGGATGGGGAGGGCATGACGCACAAGATCCTAACGGTTTGCCAAGGTTGCCAGACCAGGAATGAGAACTGATTGACGCAGGAAGATCTGTGGCTCCTTACCGGGGACAGGTTTTGATAAGAACCAGCACTTTACCTTAAGAACTGGTTTACACCGACCCTGCAGTTTGGGCAAGAGCCAAGGAGCAACTGAGTCTGCGCAAGAACGAGGGGTT
>NW_009258431.1:0-200 GCF_000687185.1 Egretta garzetta | reverse complement strand
AGGGAGGGGATTGTGCCCCTCTGCTCTGCTCTGGGGAGACCTCCCCTGGAGCCCTGCGTCCAGCTTGGGAGCCCTCAGCACAGGGAGGACATGGAGCTGTTGGAGCGGGGAACTCGATCTGAACCGCCTGGCAGCTGGGAAAGCCCGGCCCTGCGGCACCCACGGGCGCGACCGCGCTGCTGCGGCTCTGGGGGGGGGGA
>NW_009258430.1:527-883 GCF_000687185.1 Egretta garzetta | reverse complement strand
TCCGACCCCGCTCCAAGAACTGGTGTCACCTTTATTGGTTCCCGTCCGCGACCGTGGTGGCCCTGACCCCGTGGTGACCTTGACCCTATGGTGACCTTGACCCCATGGTGGCCCTGACTGTCCCCATGGTGGCCCCAAGCCCATGGTGGCCCCGACCTCATGGTGGCCCTGACCCTTGCCGTGGTGGCCCTGACCGTCCCCATGGTGGCTGTGACCCCATGGTGGCCCTGACCGTTGCCGTGGTGGCCCTGACCCCATGGTGACCTTGACCCCATGGTGGCCCTGACTGTCCCCATGGTGGCCCCAAGCCCATGGTGGCCACCACCTCATCGGGGGCCTGCCCGTTTCTGTGGGGG
>NW_009258430.1:0-248 GCF_000687185.1 Egretta garzetta | reverse complement strand
CTGCTCCCTGCCCCAGTGGCCTTGGCCACCCCTGTGGTGCCCTTGGCTGTCCCCACGGTGGCCCTGGCCACCCCCTCAGTGGCCTTGGTGGCCCTGGCTGTCCTCTGGTCCCTTTGGTGGCCCTGGCAGTGGTCCACCTCCACGGTGGCCCTCGCTGTCCCTGTGGTGGCCCCAGTGGTGCCTGTGACTGTCCCTATGGTGGCCCTGACCAGGCTCTTGGTGGCCCTGGCTGTCCTCTGGTCCCTTTG
>NW_009258429.1:0-262 GCF_000687185.1 Egretta garzetta | reverse complement strand
CCCAGATCCTTTCCCGGATCCCAGGTCCCCTCCTGGATCCCAAATACCCTTTCCAGATCCCAGGTCCTTGCCCGGATCCAAAGCTCCCTCCCCAATCCCAGATCCTTTCCTGGATCCCAGGTCCCCTCCCCCATCCCAGATCCCCTCCTGGATCTCACATCCCTTTCCAGATCCTTTCCCAGATCCCAGGTCCCCTCCCCATCCCAGATCCTTTACTGGATCCCAGATCCTTGCCCAGATCTCCAGGGTCTCCCCCCCCCCC
>NW_009258428.1:1956-2335 GCF_000687185.1 Egretta garzetta | reverse complement strand
GGGGTCCAAGATCTCCACCCTTGGTGGTTTTGAGGTCCAGGAACCTCCATCCCTCCCATTATGGAGATCCCAACCCTCTCCCCCCCTTTATTTTTTTGGGGTGCAGGTGGACCCGGCGGGAGCAGGCGGATTTTTACCGGGTGGCCTCCACTTTCGGGGTGGAGGTGGAACCCGAGGGCGGGCGCTTCCGTTGGGCTCGTTTCCGCGCCTTGGCCGGCTTGGAGAAGAAGACGGACGAGAACCTCACCAAGTTCTTCCACGCTTTCGTCGCCATGTGCCGACAAGTTTGCCGCTTGCCACCCGCCCCCGGAGACGGTACGGGGACACCCCGATATTTGGGGGGGACGGGGACACCCCGATAGGGTGGGGGGGGGGGGGG
>NW_009258428.1:0-298 GCF_000687185.1 Egretta garzetta | reverse complement strand
CAAGGGTGCCGTTGGCCACCCCAAGGCTGATGGCCAACCCCAAGGGTGGTGTTGCCCAACCCAACGATGGTGTTGACCAACCCAGTGATGCCGTTGACCAACCCCAAGGGTGCCGTTGACCACCCTGATGATGGTATTGACCACCAGGGTGCTGTTGACCAACCCAACGATGGCATTGACCGACCCAAGGCTGATGGCCAACCCTGAGGGTGCTGTTGACCAACCCAAGGGTGCCATTGATCAACCCAACAATGCCGTTGACCGACCCAAGGCTGATGGCCAACCCCAAGGGTGCCGT
>NW_009258427.1:2131-2551 GCF_000687185.1 Egretta garzetta | reverse complement strand
TGTTGTGTCCAGGCTCTGTGTACTGGTGCTGATCTCGGGAGGTATCGCTGCGTTTCCCACTGTCGGCTTCTTTCTTGTGCTCCACCTGTGTTTCTCGCGTTGCTTCGTCCTCCATGTTTGCTTTCCAGCACTTTGTAGTGATTGTTTCTCATCTGCCATGAGAACATGGTGGGGAGGAAATAAAAGGCTTATGTTCTCATGGGCACGTTGTAACGTCTATTCCTTCTGCCATGCGTGCTTGGCCCGCCCTAGAGCCAGCGGGAGCAACCCCGGCCGCCGGGGAGTCGGTGACAGTCGGGTGCGTGAGCAGGAACAGGCCCTGTGGGGCTGGAGGGGAAGAGCCTGTCTCGAGAGGACGGATCAGCATCATCCTGCCTCTCCGCTTGCCGGCTCCCCTGCCTGGCGGGGCACGCTTGACAA
>NW_009258427.1:0-597 GCF_000687185.1 Egretta garzetta | reverse complement strand
CTGCAGGGGTGCAGCCCTCATGGGTGGCCAGTGGGCGCTGCTGTGTCTGGGGAGCAGCAGTGCCTGCAAAGGGAGCAGGGGAGGGGAAGGGCCTTGGTGCAAGCGCGTGAGGGACGGGCACAGCCTGTGCCTGTGCTGCTCTGTGCCCCAGCCCCGATCCCCTCCACGGCTCCCACTCATGCCCATGCTGTCCCGGGGGAGCCCAGAGCGGACCCGTGCTCTGCTCGCAGCCTCACGAGTGCCGGCGTGTGGGGGGTCTCTGCAGGACGCCCTGGCGACCCTCCCGTCTGTGCAGCCCCCACAGCTGCTGGCTGGAGTTGGTCACCGAATTGCGCCGTTTCAGTTGTGACGAGCCCAGCGTTGAGCGTTGTCACTCACTGGTGCCACCCGTAAAGTGGCCGCCCAGCGTGAGCACTCCTGCACGCCACCAGCCTGCCCGAGCACGGACTGTGCCGCAGCCCGGCGCCTGTCTGCTCCCGCTCGCGGGGTCCCATTTGCTGTGGGGGCCACCACCATCCAGGGCTTGCTCAGGCGTTGTCCATTCCCCAGGGACACCGTCGTGGTTTCTCACCCCCTGGGCAGCTCAGCCCCCCCAGG
>NW_009258426.1:8967-10612 GCF_000687185.1 Egretta garzetta | reverse complement strand
CCTAAATTAGGGCTAATAATTAGGTCATCAGGGTTAATAATGAAGTGTATTAGGGCTAATAATTAAATATATCCCCCATTCCCCTTAATTAAGGTGTATAATTAAGTATTTTGGGGGCAGGGCCTGGGTGCCCAGCAGAGATCCAGGCTGGGGGCATTGGGGAAGTGATGGGATTGGTCGAGATTTGGGGCAAAATGTTGAGGTTTGGGGCAAAAATGGTTGAGGTTTGGGGCAAATCATCAGAGTTTGGGGACAAAACGATGGAGATTTGGGGAAAACCATCATGGTTTGGGGCAAAACCAGTCGAGGTTTGGGACAAAATGGTCGAGATTTGGGGTAGGCCCGCAGCCCTGGGGAGGGAGGAAGGACTCGACTGTTTTGCCCCAAACCTCAACCATTTTTGCTCCAAACCTTGATGATTTCCCCAAGTCTTGACCGTTTTGCCCCAAACCTCAACCATCTTTGCTCCAAACCTTTCTCATTTCCCCAGATCTCCACCGTTTCGCCCCAAACCTCAACCATCTTTGCTCCAAACCTTTCTCATTTCCCCAGATCTCCACCGTTTCGCCCCAAACCTCAACCATCTTTGCTCCAAACCTTTCTCATTTCCCCAGATCTCCACCGTTTCGCCCCAAACCTCAACCATCTTTGCTCCAAACCTTGCTCATTTCCCCAGATCTCCACCGTTTTGCCCCAAACCTCAACCATTTTTCCTCCAAACCTTGATCATTTCCCCAGATCTCCACCATTTTGCCCCAAACCTCAACCATCTTTGCTCCAAACCTTGATGATTTCCCCAGATCTCCACCGTTTTGCCCCAAACCTCAACCATCTTTGCTCCAAACCTTGATCATTTCCCCAGATCTCCACCGTTTTGCCCCAAACCTCAACCATTTTTCCTCCAAACCTTGCTCATTTCCCCAGATCTCCACCGTTTTGCCCCAAACCTGAACTGTTTTGTCCCAAAACCCTGACCATTTGCCGCAAACCTCCATCATTTTGCCCTCAATCTCATTTTACTCCAAACCTCGACAGTTTTGCCCCAAATCTCAACTGGTTTTGCCCCAAAACTAAATATTTTGCCCCAAACCTCAACCATTTGCCCCAAATCTGCACTGGTTTTGCCCCAAACCTCAACAGTTTTGCCCCAAATCTCAAATGTTTTGCCACAAACCTTGACTCTTTTGCTCCAAATCTCAACAGTTTTGCCAAAATCTTGACTGGTATTGCCCTAATTCCCAACCATTTTGCCACAAATGTCACTGGTTTTGCCCAAAACTCAAACTTTTTTTGCCCCAAACCGCAATGTTTTGCTTGAAACCTCAAACATTTTCCCCAAATCTGAACTGTTTTCCCCAAACCTCAACAGTTTTGCCCCAAATCTCGACTGGTTTTTCACACAAACCTTGACTTTTTTGGCCCGAAATCTCAACCATTTTGCCCTAAACCTTGACTGGTTTGCCCCAAACCTCAACATTTTGCCCGGGGAGGGGGTCAGCGGGGCCGGCTCCTACCTGGGAGGGCTGTTCCCCCGTAGCCCAGCATCTTCCAAAACCCCTTCCCCACCCCAGACCCTTCCCATCCCCAGACCCCCCAGCAGCCCAGCTTTGCTCCCCCATGGCCACTGCCCACATGGAGCAAGGAA
>NW_009258426.1:3397-6438 GCF_000687185.1 Egretta garzetta | reverse complement strand
TCCATGCGGGCAGCGGCCATGGGGGAGCAAAGCTGGGCTCCTGGGGGCTTGGGGCAGGGGCCTGGGATCGGGGCAGGGGTTTTGGAAGACGCTGGACTACGGGGGAACAGCCCTCCCAGGTAGGAGCCGGCTCCGCTGACCCCCTCCCCGGGTTAAACGTTGAGGTTTGGGGCAAAAGAGTCGAGGTTTTCAGCAAAACCAGTTGAGGTTTGGGGCGAAACGATCGAGAATTGGGGCGAAACGATCGAGATTTGGGGCAAAACGTTGAGGTTTGGGGAAAACAGTGGAGATTTTTTGGCAAAACCTGTTGATATTTCCAGCAAAATGGTCAAGATTTGGGAGAAATGGTTGAGGGTTTGGGCTGAAGGTTGAAGTTTTGGGCAAAACATTGAGTTTTGGGGTAAAACCAGTTAAGGTTTAGGCCAAATGATCAATGTTTGGGGGCAAACGGTTGAGGTTTGGGGCAAAAATGGTCAAGGATTGGGGCAAAATGGTCGAAGTTTGGGGCAAAACCAGTTGAGATTTGGCCAAACGTTGTGGTTTGGGGCAAAAATGGTCGAGGTTTGGTGCAAAATGCTCAAAGTTTGGGGCAAAACCAGTTGAGGTTTGAGGCAAATTGTTTGAGATTTGGGGCCAAATGCTTGAGATTTCGGGCAAAACGTTCAAGGTTTGTGGCAAAACGGTCGAAATCTAGAGCAAATGGTTGAGGTTTGGAGCAAAAACGGTCAAGATTTGGGGCAAATAGTCGAGGTTTGGGGAAAAACATTGAGGTATGTGGGGAAAACACTGAGGTTTGAGGCAAAACAATCGAGGTTTGGGGCAAAAGCAGTCAAGGTTTGGGGCAAATGGTTGAGGTTTGGGACAAGACTCTGGGTTGGCCATGGAAACCCAGGGCTGGGTGCAGGGTTTGGGGGAGATTTGAGCACCCAGTGTGGGGATGTTGGGGCGTGGTGCCAGGGTTGGTGCCATCACCACCAGCAGTTTTCGCGCAGTAGTAGGTGGCCGTGTCGTCGTCCCTGAGGTTGCTCATCTGCAGCGTGAGCGTGCTCCGGGAGTTGTCCCTGGAGACGGTGAAGCGCCCTTCCACCGCCGGCGCGTAGATTGTGCCACTACCATCCTTGTGAACATCCGTGAAGAAGTCAAACCCCGGCACATAGTCTCTGCTACTTCCACCACTGGTAATAGCTGCGACCCACTCCAGCCCCTTCCCAGGCGCCTGTCGCACCCAGAACATGGCGTAGCTGCTGAAGGTAAAGCCGGAGGCCTGGCAGCGGAGGGTGAGGGACCCCCCGGGTTTCTGTTCACCCCCTCCGGACTCGACCAGCTGCACGGCCGCCCGCAGCCCTGGGGAGGGAGGAAGGACAGAATTCAGTCAACCGCTCCCGGCATCGCCCGCCCAAAATTCATCCGCGCCCGGGGAGGGGGTCAGCGGGGCCGGCTCCTACCTGGGAGGGCTGTTCCCCTGTAGCCCAGCGTCTTCCAAAACCCCTACCCCAGCCCAGACCCCTGCCCCCAGCCTACACCCTTGGATCCCCTCCTGACCCTTGGCCCCAGCCCACAATTCCTGCACGGCCAACCCAGAGCCTTGCCCCAAACCTCAAATCTTTGCCCCAAACCTCAACACTTTGCCCCAAACTTCAACACTTTGTCCCAAATCTCGACCCTTTTTGCCCCACGCTTTCACTGTTTTGCCCCAATTCTCAAACATTTTGCTCCACATCTCCACTGGTTTTGCCCCAAACCTTAAACATTTGCCCCAAACCTCAACCGTTTTCCTGAAAACTCAACCATTTGCTCCAAACCCTGACTGTTTTGCCCTAATACTCAACGTTTTGCCCCAAACCGCAACTGTTTCCTTCAAACCTCAACCGTTTGCCCCAAACCTCAACCTTTCTCCCTAAATCTTGACCGTTTTGTCTTAAACCTCAACGTTTTGCCCAGGGAGGGTGTAAGCGAGGCCGGCTCCTACCTGGGAGGGCTTTTCCCCCATTGCCCAGCAGCTTCCCAGAGCCCCTGCCCCCAGCCCAGGCCGGTGCCCCCAGCATCGCTGTTCTGCGTTGCACTCAAGTCCCAGCCTTCCAGCATCCCGGGGTCGACCCAAACCCCTGGGTCCGGGTGCCGGGGGCAGGAGCCGGGCAGGGGAGCCGAGGCTGGGGCGGGGAGCTGGGGGTGGGCAGGGCTCTGGGCATGGAGCAGGGATTTCAGGTGAGGGGCAGGGGCTGCGGGAAGGAGGTGGGAGGTTGGGGTGCAGGGATGATTGGGGCAAGGATTTGGGGACAGTGCTGGTATTTGGGTAGCAGGGATACTCAGGACAAGGATTTTGGGGAAGATGCTGAGATCTTGGGATCACCCAAAGCGTCCTGGCTCTGTGCAAAGGGTTCCGGGAAGATGCCGAGATGTGGGGGATGCTGCCGGGGTTGGTGCAACCACCACTAGGAGGGTCATGGCCCCCCCAGGTGTCTGGAGGCCCCCTCCGGACTCGACCAGCTGCACGGCCGCCCGCAGCCCTGGGGAGGGAGGAAGGACAGAATTCAGCCAACCGCTCCCGGCATTGCCCACCCCCCCGCCAAAATTCATCCGTGCCCGGGGAGGGGGTCAGCGGGGCCGGCTCCTACCTGGGAGGGCTCTTCCCCCATTGCCCAGCAGCTTCCCAGAGCCCCTGCCCCCAGCCCAGACCCCCGCCCCTTGGGTCCCCTTGCTGCCCCTGCTCTGGACATGGCCCCCCCCCAGCCAAAACTCTTCTGTACATCAGGGACCAGAGCTGGACCCAGCATTCCAGGAGGGGCCGGGCCAGCGCTGGGCAGAGGGGGGTGATGGCTCCTTGATCCCTGCTGGCGATGCCCCTCTTGATGCCCCCCAGCACCTCGAGGGCTTCCTTGGCCGCAGCAGCCCCCTGCCCGCCCCTATGGAGCTTCCCGGGGGTTGGGCTGCTGCACCCTGCAAGGACCTGGGCACCCTGCAGGGCTCCGGGCTGGGGACCAGGGTGCGGAGTGGGGGCAGGAATTGTGGGCTGGGGGCAAGCGATTGTGGCTGGGGGCAAG
>NW_009258426.1:0-1311 GCF_000687185.1 Egretta garzetta | reverse complement strand
CCCGGTGCTGCTGAAGGTGAAGCCAGAGGCCTGGCAGAGGAAGGTCATGGACCCCCCGGGTGTCTGGAGGCCCCCTCCAGACCCAACTGCAGCCCTGGGGAGGGGGCGGAAGGGGAGACCTCCACCGCCCTGCTCTTCCTTGCTTCGGGCTGGAAGCGGCCATGGTGGGTCTGGGCATGAGATGGGCTCTGGGGTGGGGGCAAGGGTCTTGGCTCGGGGCCAGGGTTTTGGAAGACGCTGGGCTACGGGGGAACAGCCCTCCCAGGTAGGAGCCGGCCCCACTGACCCCCTCCCCGGGCCCCGATGAATTTTGGGGGGGGGCGATGCCGGGAGCCGTTGACTGAATTCTGTCCTTCCTCCCTCCCCAGGGCTGCGGGCGGCCATGCAGCTGGTCGAGTCCGGAGGGGGCCTCCAGCCACCCGGGGGGTCCCTCACCCTCCTCTGCCAGGCCTCCGGCTTCACCTTCAGCAGCACCCACATGGTTTGGGTGCGACAGGCGCCCGGGAAGGGGCTGGAGTTCGTCGCGGGTATTCAAAGCGATGGTAGATGGGCAGGCTACGCGCCATCAGTCCGACCTACCCCAAATCCTGACCCAAAGCCCAGGCCCTTCCACCAAACCTGGGTGCTTTGTACTGACCCCACAGCCCTGCACCGACCCCAAAGATCCCCACCCTGCTCCCCCAATTCCCAGCCTCTTCCCAAACCCCCATTGCTCCTGGCCCCGCGCTCACACATCCCGGCTCTCTCTCCCAGCATCCCCGCATCCTCCCGACACCCCTTGCCCCCAGCCTGAGCGCCCCTACCCTGCACCCCAACCTCCCAGCGCCCTCCTGATGCCCTGCAGCAGGCACCCACCCTGCCAGGGCACCCAGACCCTTGCCCCCAGCCCAAATCCCTGCCCTGCCCCATGATCCCTGTCCTGAGCCGTGCCCACCATGGGCTCCCCCTTCACCTCCCGCAGCTCCGGCACGGGATGGGGGCGACGGGAACCTGGGAAGGGTCTGGAGTGGGTCCGGACATCCCCAGTGGTGCTGGTGGTGGTGGAACAGAGCAGGGGGTGGTGGTGGCAGCACCCAGCTGGTTGAGGAACAGAGGATTTGGGCACCATGCAGGGGTCCAGGCTGGGGACAGGACTCTAGGGAGATGCTGGGAATTGGGGGAACAGCGCAGGGAGGTTCTGGCTTTCTGGAAAGAGTCCTGGCTCCATGCAAAGGGATCTGGGAAGATGCCGAGATGTGGGGGACAGCGCTGGGGTCGGTGCCACCACCAGCACCAGCGTATTTGGCGCAGTAGTAGGTGGCCGTGTCCTCG
>NW_009258425.1:0-562 GCF_000687185.1 Egretta garzetta | reverse complement strand
TCACTGCACCCCACGCTTGTGCATTGCACGCTCATTGCACCCCGTGCTTGTGCATTTGCACACTCATTGCACGCTCCCTGCACCCTGTGCTCAGGCCTTGCACACTCGTTGCACACTCACTGCACCCCACGCTTGTGCATTGCACGCTCGCTGCACCCCTATGCTCAAGCCTTGCACGCTCATTGCACCCCGTGCTTGTGCATTGCACACTCACTGCACCCCGTGCGCACACCTTCCTTGTTTCACGCTCGCTGCCCCCCATGCTCGTGCATTTGCACGTTCTTTGCACGCTCGCTGCACCCCATGCTTGTGCATTGCACGCTCATTGCACACTCGCTGCACCCCGTGCTCACACCTTGCACACTTGTTGCACCCCATGCTCGTGCAGTGCACACTCACTGCACCCCCTGCTCACGCATTGCACACTTGTTGCACGCTCGCTGCCCCCCATGCTCGTGCATTTGCACGTTCTTTGCACGCTCGCTGCACCCCATGCTTGTGCATTGCACGCTCATTGCACACTCACTGTACCCCGTGCTCACACCTTGCACACTTGTTGCAC
>NW_009258424.1:0-838 GCF_000687185.1 Egretta garzetta | reverse complement strand
GCAGCATTTTATTATGAGGGGAAAAAAAGCTCGTTTGTATGAGCGGCTCATTAAGCCGCAGCTCAAAAATGCCCCTTCCCCCCCAAAATAAACCTGAGGGAAGCGTAGGCCAGCCTATGGCCTCGGCCATGGTGCCTGGATGTGGTTTTGGGGTAAAAACCTGGCGCTTACTGTCCGCTCTGATCTCCTGCTTGGGTATATTGATGACGCGATAAAACTGACCGTGTCTGGACCTGAAGGGTTTTGGGATGTCAGAATTGTCCAAGGGAAGCTCCTCCAATGTACACCTTCTCTCCTGGTTGAAGGCGTTCATGAGGGCATATTTATAAAAGATGAGGCCCTGCTGCAGGTGGGAGATGGGGATCCTGGCGCTGCCCGTGATGACTCTGGAAGAGTCATCTCTGGAAGAGGAAGAGTTGGCTTGGTCAAGCCACCGGTCAAGTTTGGGCTCATCCAAGAAGACGTCGTCAGCCCTTGGAACGTTGGGGAGCAATCCCCAGCCGGGTTCGTCATTGTTAAATCCCCCAGCCCAGCTCAGATCCTCGCATGAGGTTGGAAGATCCCAACCCCTGGCACCAAAACGGCAGCTCCGGGAGCGATGGGGAGGTTGGAGGAGCCACCAACCGGGATGTCTCCATTCAGAGGGTTCACCTCCAACCTTTCGCAGGAACCCATGGCCAGGTCCTTCGGCCCAGAGCCGAATCTCCCGCAGGAGCACCCACCATGGAAAGGCTTCCTGAGCACAAATTCCCCCCATTTTTTTGGGTACCTTTTCTTCATGTTAGCAAACTCTTCGCAGAGGCCAGGCTCTTTGTAGAAGACGACACAGATCTTGGAC
>NW_009258423.1:4245-4572 GCF_000687185.1 Egretta garzetta | reverse complement strand
CTTCCGTCCCGGGCAGAGCTGGCCCTGTGGGCACAGCGGGAGCTCTGCGCGCTGTCCTGAGACCCCAGCGCAACCCAGCTTTCCCCCCGCCCCCGAGGCAGAGGAAATGCCTGCAGGCAGTGCTGGCTCTGGTACGCTCCGCTGGCCCCATCTGGCCTACACATGTGGATTCGGCTCCGTGCCTCGTGCAAAAGCAAGAGGCTTTGCACGATTCCCCCACCGCTTCTTGCTGGCCTTGACGTTCCGGCCCTTTCAGCTGATCCCGGCCAGCCTCGAGCCTTGCCTGCCCTCGCCACTGCCCCCGCGGCCGGCTGAGCCCCGCTTCTC
>NW_009258423.1:2102-2628 GCF_000687185.1 Egretta garzetta | reverse complement strand
GGGCAGCTGGGCGCCGAGGGCGAGCAGAGCTGCGCCGCGCAGATCTCCCGTGTCATTCTGGCGGGGAACCTGCTGAGCGAGAACACGCAGAGCCGGGACACCATCAACAAGGTACGGCGGGGAAGGGGTCTGCAGCCTCCAGCGTGCTCGCCGGGGCCCAGGTTGGCACGGGGAGTCCCGTGGAGGTGGGGAAGGAGAAATCGGAGAGGGCACGGGGTTGTTCCGTCATCCTCTCCCCACTGACGCAGGCCAAGTACTTGACCAAGAAGACCCAGGCTGCAAGCGTGGAGGCGGTGAAGATGCTGGATGAGATCCTGCTGCAGCTTTGTGTGAGTGCTTGGAGGGGGATAGGGTTGGCCGGGGGCTTGGCTGCCTCCTGGGGGAGGGAGGCTGGCTCCCGAGCCAGGGCTGCAGCGCTCTGAATTCATACACTCAATGTCATGGAATTGTTTGGGTTGGAAAAGCCCTTTGAGCTCGCCCAGCCCGACCACTCCCCTACCCCTGCCATCCCACCCCCAAACCCTGG
>NW_009258423.1:0-706 GCF_000687185.1 Egretta garzetta | reverse complement strand
CCCGGGAGGGGCCGCTGCTGGCGGGACACATCAGCCCCACAGCCCCCGACACCCTGGGTAGGGCAAGAGCTGGGTGGCTGCGGAGGCTGGGGGGGCATTTGCCCTCCAAAGGGGTGCAGGTGTGGCTTCCCCTCCTAATTTCTGTCCCTCGCAGGCTGTTACCCCTTTTACAAATCGGACCCTTTCATCCTCACCGACTGCCCTCACGTCTACTTCTGCGGCAACGCTCCCCGCTTCCAGTCCAAGCTGCTCAAAGGTGAGTCCCGCAGCCTGCGCGCCCCCCCAGTCCTCGCTTGGGGCTGGAACCCCGCACCAGGGTGCCGCCCAGGGGCTCATCCGCCTGCCACCCCCCTGTCTTTGCAGGGGAGGGTGGGCAGCAGGTCCTGCTGGTGACAGTGCCTGCCTTCAGCACCACGCAGACCGCCTGCCTCATCAACCTGCGCAACCTCAACTGCCAGCCCATCACCTTCTCCGGCTTCGGGGCCGAGGATGATGACGGGGACATGGAGGTCGGGCACTGACTGAGCAGGCAGAGCATGGACTCACTAAACCCCCGGCCTCTTGGAGGGTCGTGGCACCCAACACCTTCCTGTCATCCTTGTCCGCCCTCCTGGGAGGGCGGCACGAAGCTGCTGTGGGCGCGGGAAAGACGAGATGCTCGTACCAATATAACTTGATTTATTTGTGTAACAAAAAAAAAAAAAAA
>NW_009258422.1:0-558 GCF_000687185.1 Egretta garzetta | reverse complement strand
CAGTAACACCCACGCATTCATGCTCTTCCCGCTCAGGACGATTTACGGGGTTTTCTGCCCCCCCACTCCCTCCCAGTCCTTCCCAGTCCCTCCCAGTGCCTCCCAGTAACACCCACACATTCATGCTCTTCCCACTCAGGACGATTTACGGGGTTTTCCGCCCCCCCAGCCCCTCCCAGTGCTCCCAGTCCCTCCCCAGTTCCCCTCCAGTGCCTCCCAGTGCCCCTCCAGTGCCCTCCCAGTCCCTCCCAGTCCTTCCCAGTGCCTCCCAGTAACACCCACGCATTCATGCTCTTCCCGCTCAGGACGATTTACGGGGTTTTCTGCCCCCCCACTCCCTCCCAGTCCTTCCCAGTCCCTCCCAGTGCCTCCCAGTAACACCCACACATTCATGCTCTTCCCACTCAGGACGATTTACGGGGTTTTCCGCCCCCCCAGCCCCTCCCAGTGCTCCCAGTCCCTCCCCAGTTCCCCTCCAGTGCCTCCCAGTGCCCCTCCAGTGCCCTCCCAGTCCCTCCCAGTCCTTCCCAGTGCCTCCCAGTAACACCCACGCATTCA
>NW_009258421.1:20368-20870 GCF_000687185.1 Egretta garzetta | reverse complement strand
CCCATGCCGGGGAGGCCCCCAACACCCTCCTGCCCCTCTGGTCCTGCCCGGCCCCAGGCTTCTAAACTGCAGCCATGGCTGAGGCTGGAGCAGGGGCAAGGAAAACCCCCCTGGAAGCTGCCCCCTGGCCCCTCGACCGGGTCGCGTGGACGTAACTGGGACGGTGAATTTACTGGTTCTGGGGGGTTTGAGTTACTGTTAGAGCCACTGTGTCTGTCCATCCAGGTCTTGGGCAGCTGCTGCAACGCCTGCTGTGCCGCTGGGATGAGCCCAAATACAGACAGCCCTCCACCCCCTTCCCCCATCTCTGTTGGGACAAATGCGCTCAGATGCGGGGGGGGGGAATGACTCGCCCCGAGTGGCCCCCGGGAAGCCTTTGCTGGCAGATTTGACTGAAGTCCCCCGTTTTCTACCCAATTTTCTTTGGGTCGGGGGGCTCCCACCTGCCTGCTGTGCAGCTGCGTGGAGCCTGTGGTGCAGTGCAGCAGTGAATGTGCCCCCC
>NW_009258421.1:20106-20313 GCF_000687185.1 Egretta garzetta | reverse complement strand
CAGTCGTCATGTCCGGTGCTGCCACCGAAGCAAAGCCCAGTCCAGGGTTTGCCTGAATTTGGGCTGGTTCTTCCCCAGTGCTTGGGGTTTCCCAGGGGTGAAAAACAAAAAAAGAAAACCAAAAAACATTGCCTAGTTATAAAAAAAAAAAAACAAACCCAAAATTAATAAAATTGTCTTTTTTTTTTTTTTTTTTTTTTTTTTTTT
>NW_009258421.1:18241-19036 GCF_000687185.1 Egretta garzetta | reverse complement strand
ACGGGGCGGGCGGCCGCTCTGCTTCAGTTCGGGGTGAAGGGGGACAGGGGAGCCCGGGCAAGGGAATAACGACGAGAGCCACAAAGCAGAAGTAATTATTATTCAAATGGTTTTTTTGTTGATCTGTTCTACAGTGAAACCCGCCCACGGCAGCTGGGCGATGTGCCCCCCCGCCATCCCAGCAGAACGCAGCGCAGGGCTGCGTGGCCGATGACCAGCGAGAACAAGGCGCCGCGGTGGCCTTGGCAGGCACGGACGTGCTCCAGCTCCGAGAGAGCCGGGTTCATCCCCGCAGCAAAAGGCAAGCGGGAAAGCGGGCCTGCAGAGCACAGGGGGGGCTTGGTCCCCCGGCGCCCCTGTCCTGGGGGTCTCCACGGCAAGATGGACCCTGAGCCGCTGCCAGCTCAAGCACTGCTGCCTCCCGCTGCATCCCATCGCTACTGACCCATCCTACCTACCCAACTGCTACGGCCCCGACCCACCCCACGGAATCCCACCTACCAGCCTCGTGGCTCATCCTACTATGCCTCATCCCACCAGCCCCTCCAGTGCGCATGGCACCCTGCCCCGGCAGCGCCGGCCACGCCGAGCCCACCTAGCAGGGCTGGCTGGGGTAGGGCCAGAGGGGCAGGAGGGAGACGGGGTTTTGCCCTGCGTGGGTTCGCTGGTGCCGCTTGTGGTGGGAGCTGCGGCTGAAGCTCTTGCCACAGTAGGCGCAGGCGTAGGGCTTCTCCCCAGTGTGGATGCGGCGGTGCTGGGTGAGGGTGGACTTGTCGGTGAAGCTCTTGCCGCAGT
>NW_009258421.1:15622-16186 GCF_000687185.1 Egretta garzetta | reverse complement strand
TACTAGGGCAGGCAGGGAAAGGAAAGGGCTCGCGCGCCCCGGCACGCCGAGCAACGGGCTCGTGCCGAAGTTACCTCGCCAGCGGCGTCGGCCTCGGTGGGGCGGCTCCGACAGCCCCGTCTGCGGAGGGCTCTTGCCAAATCCATGAGGTACAGGACCCGTCGTGCTCATGCAGGGAGGAGAGCGCCATGCCTCGAGGCTGGTGACGTGGGACCCCGCTTCGGGGTCCTGCCCTCTCCCCCCCAGGCCCCATGGCAAAACACAGGCAGGTAAAAGGCTCGGCCCCCTCTACACAAGGGCCACGACACGGACACAGCGTGGCAGAAAGGCGGCTCGGGGCGCCCCAAGCCCTTGGTCCCGGGGTGGGCGGTGAGCCACAGCTGCCCCCCCAGTACGGGCTTCCCACAGCTCCGGCCGGGACAGGGCCAGAATCCCCACGGGCAGCCGCTGCCCCGTTCTGCACGGGAGAAGCACAATGTCCCCTCGAGTCCATCCCCACCGCGGCGTCTCTCCCACCTCTGCCGCTCAGGCTCGAGGGGGGTCGCAGCTGCCTGCGACGGCTCG
>NW_009258421.1:14407-15539 GCF_000687185.1 Egretta garzetta | reverse complement strand
GCTGAGCACAGCAAGGCTCCTGCTCCCCCGCCGTGGCTGAAAGCCCCAGCTCCCCCAAAGCCGCCCCCGGCTCCCCCCAAGCTGCCCCCGGCTCCGTCCAGCTCGGCCCCTGGAATGCAGCGGGGCCGCACGCCCGGAGAAGGAGCAGCGGCGGGCGCCTATGCCAGGTGGATGCGCTGGTGCCTGATGAGGGCTGAGGTCTCGCCGAAACTCTTGCCACAGTCGCTGCACCTGTAGGACTTTTCCCTGGTGTGGGTGCGGAGGTGGACGCTGAGGGACGAGGTCTGCCTGAAGCTTTTCCCGCAGTGGGGGCACTGGTAGGGCTTCTCCCCAGTGTGGATGCGCTGGTGGCGGACGAGGTCCGAGCCTTGCTTGAAGCTCTTGCCGCAGTGGGGGCAGTGGTAGGGGGTCTCCCGAGTGTGGGTGCGCTGGTGGGGGATGAGGGACGAGCTCTGCTTGAAGCTCTTGTCGCAGTGGGGGCACTGGTAGGGGGTCTCCCGAGTGTGGGTGCGCTGGTGGGGGATGAGGGACGAGCTCTGCTTGAAGCTCTTGTCGCAGTGGGGGCACTGGTAGGGGGTCTCCCGAGTGTGGGTGCGCTGGTGGGGGATGAGGGACGAGCTCTGCTTGAAGCTCTTGTCGCAGTGGGGGCACTGGTAGGGCTTCTCCCCGGTGTGGGTGCGCTGGTGGGTGATGAGACACGAGCTCTGCTTGAAGCTCTTGTCGCAGTGGGGGCACTGGTAGGGGGTCTCCCGAGTGTGGGTGCGCTGGTGGGTGATGAGGGACGAGCTCTGCTTGAAGCTCTTCCCGCAGTGGGGGCACTGGTAGGGGGTCTCGCCGGTGTGGATGCGCTGGTGGCGGATCAGGGCCGAGCTCTCGAAGAAGCTTTTCCCGCAGTGGGGGCACTGGTAGGGCTTCTCCCCGGTGTGGGTGCGCTGGTGCTTGAGGAAGGCCGAGCTGTAGCTGAAGCTCTTGCCGCAGTCGCTGCACTTGTAGGGCCGCTCCCCCAGGTGGGTCCGCTGATGCGTGTTGAGGTTGGAGCTGCTCTTGAAGCTCTTCCCGCACTGGGGGCACTTGTAGGGCCGCTCGCCGGTGTGGATGCGCTGGTGGATGACGAGGTCCGAGCTCCGTCTGA
>NW_009258421.1:10942-11315 GCF_000687185.1 Egretta garzetta | reverse complement strand
GCTGTTGCTAAAACCACTGGCCTGTTTGGGGCAGGGTCCCGGCTCACCTGCGGGGGCCACCCTGAGGATCTCCCATTCCTTGGAGTCATTCGGGTCCGGCACCCCCAGCTCTTCCTCCAGCTCCAGCCGGGAGATGACGTTGGGCTTGGGAATCGGGAAGTCTGCTCCGGAAAAAGGGGGAAAGAAGATGCCGCATTTGTTACAGGTCTGTTGCATGGGGTTTATTCAACACTGTATATAAATTATTTGTAAAGGGAGGAGGGCACTTTGCACTCAGGTGAGCGGCCGGGAGAGAAAGGTGCTAAAAAGCATTTCCAGACAGCGGGTGGTGGCCGCTCGGCAGGTAACCTCGCTTCCGGCATCCCCCATCTTC
>NW_009258421.1:8619-9877 GCF_000687185.1 Egretta garzetta | reverse complement strand
ATCCCCCCTTCCCCTGGCCTGTCCCTGTCCCCTTCCCCACCCTCATCCCAGCCCCATCCCCAGCCCCTGGCTCAGCAGGGTCAGCCAGCAGCGGGGTGACAGCAAGGGCTGGGCAAAGGGGACAAATGCCCTCCGTGCCCCCGCACCTGCAAACAGCCCGGGGGGAGGGCGGGGGTCCTGGGGTAACACAGCCCAGGAGGGAGCTGGGGAGCTCGACCTCCACCCCTCTCCTGCAGCCGAGGTCCTGCCGGCCGCTTCCTCGGGGCTTTATCCAGCCGGGTCCAGACACGCTCCACGGATGCGGAGGGCCCAGCCGCTTGGCCGGCAGCAGAGCTGTCCTCCTCCCGTTCACGCCCATTGTCTCCCATCCTCCGTGCGGCAGTGGGCCTTGCCAGGCTCAGGGAGTTGCGGGCACTGGCTGCTGTGTCCCCAGGGGACACCTCTCTCTGACCAGGCCCTGCAGCTCCCCCCTCTTCCCCAGGCTCGCCCGCGCCCCCGAGTCGCATGGTGAAGCCCCAAAGCCCCCCAGTTCAGCCTCAAAAGGTGTCATGGTTTAACCCCGGCTGGCAACTAAGCACCATAGCTGCTTGCCCACTCCATGGCGCGAGCTGCACAGGTCAGCGGCAAGCCAGAAGATGCCACCAATACCCAAGCCTCAGACACCTGTGCTATGCCTCTGCATCTGCCTTTTTGGGTGAAAACCACCAAATTCCTTTGCTTTCCCCCACCTGCGAAATGACAGGAGCTGCTGGCTCACAGCGGCTTCTGGGCTGGCAGCCATCTGGGATGGCCACCACTTGGCAGGGAGGGCCCAGGAGTGAACAGGGGTTTGATGAGGCCCCAGAGGACCCCCAGTGCCAGTGGGGGGGCCTTGGGCAAAACTTCATCACCCCTGCTCTGCCCCCCACCGCCCCATCCCAGCTGCGCTGGTGGCCTCTGCTACAGGACGGCAGATTTTATTTGCCGAGCACCACACAGAGAAACCTCGGGGAGTGGACACCGGTGCTGGGGGAACATGGCCAGGGCCGTCAGAGGGACTTGCCGTGCTGCAGGCGCCAGTGGGTGATGACGTTGGAGCTCTGCGTGAAGCTCTTGCCACAGTCAGGGCAGACGTAGGGCCGCTCGCCCGTGTGGACGCGCTTGTGCTTGGTGAGTGCTGAGCTGGTGGTGAAGCTCTTGCGGCACTCGGGGACGTAGGGCCGCCGCTCGCCGGTGTGCACCCGCTGGTGGGTGGTGAGGTGGGGGGAATGGCTGGGAG
>NW_009258421.1:4009-8050 GCF_000687185.1 Egretta garzetta | reverse complement strand
GGGGTGGGGCCCCTCCCCGGTGTGCAGCCGCTGGTGGGTGAGGAGGTGGGAGCTCTGCCCGAAGCAGCGCCCGCACTCGGGGCAGGCGTAGGGCCGCTCGCCCAGGTGGCTGCGTCGGTGGGTCAGCAGGTTGGAGCGCAGGCTGAAGCTCTTCCCGCACGCCTCGCAGGTGTTGGGGCGCGACTGTGCTGCCCCAGCACCGCCGCCACGCTCCTGCTCCGTCTCCTGCCCGGAGGACTCAGTCCCTCCCACTCTGCTCAGCAACACGGCCCCCCTCTCCAGGCGCTCCTCCTGCCCATCACCTGCTGGGGAGACGGGTGACTGCGCTCAGGAGGGCAGGGATGGGAGAGCGGCACCAGCCCTGTCCCAGCCTTGGCCGCTGACCTTGCCCCCCTCCGCTCCCAGCCCGTGGGCACGAGCACTGAGCCCAGCCCCATCCCCGTACCTGCCCTAGCGTCTCCCTGGCTCGCTCCTGCCTTGGGGCCGTGGGTGCCTGGGTCCATGCAGGGCCGGGAGCTCTCTGTCCCCTGGGGAGAAGAGAAGAGGAATTGGGGGGCAGGGGGGTGGGCTTGCCCAGGACAAGCAGCTTTGGGGCTGGGGGCCTGGCAGCCGCGTAGACCCCTGGCACGGGGCCCAGTGGAGGCAGCATCCCCTGACGGCTCTCGCTGCCATTTCTGTTTGACCGCAACAGGAGCCCAGAGCACAGCAAGGGGGCTGGCAGGGAAACTGCTTCACCCCCAAACCCTACCCAGTGCTGCACAGGGCAGGGGGAGCAGAAACCCCACTGCACCCCACCTGCAGGGGGGCTCAGGGCAGTCAGGACCCCTGGCCTCAGACCCCTCCATGTGGGGCAGGGGAGCCCCCATCCATCGTGGTCCCACTGTCCTGGCGCAGCGTGGGTGTCACTGCCCACCCTGACCTGCCAAGAGTCCCACCATCGCCCATAGGAGTGGGGATCCCCCAGCCCCCCAGGTGGAATTGCAGGGGGCAGCACTCCCAGACGCATCATTGTGGGAGCATCCTACCACCCGTGCCCCCCCAGCTCCCACTGCCCCAATGCCTTGGCCCCCCAGTCCCTCAGGACCACAGCTGCCCCCAGCCCCCTTCCTTTTTTCCCCCCCGTGCCTCCCAGGCTCAGGCTCCCCCCCCAGCTCCCCTAAAGCCTTTCTCGTGGCCTCACTGACCCTGCAGCCCCCGCTGCTCCTCACTGCCAGCTAGGATTCCTCCAGGACCTGTGCTCTGCTCTGAGCCCCCCAGGTCCTCCCTGGCCCCCAACACCTCTCCCGAGGTTTTGTTTTGTCTTTTACTGCTGTTCCAGCCACATGGGTGCGAGTTACGGTGCTCGGTACAGCTTCTGATGTTGATTTTTTGTTTGTTTTTTTTTCAGCCCTACTCCTTTAGGACCCATTTACATCTCTTATAGGAGTCAGCTGGAGAAACTTTTCCAAGTTCGGGTGACTGGGAGCTGCTGGTGGTGACCGACAATGAATAATTCACTCTGCAGCTGGGGATACTTCAGAGAGATTCCTACAGGATCTAATTCTGCTCTGGCAGCCCGTCCTGCCCAAGGGCGGTGCTGGTACCAGCTCAGCAGCACTGATAGACACCGACACGTGGATGGCACCATGTTTTCTTTTCCAGACAGAAAACTAGAGCACGCCGTTTCTGCTAGTAACGCTGGCACCACGTTTAACCAAACACCCACGGAACTCTGTATAATCTTAAGTTATTTATAGCTATTTAAAGAAAGGTTTGTGTTCTTCCCAGTAAAATTAAGTTTCATTACTGACCTGGTCAGGCTGTGGGTGTGATGTACAAAGCTGCAGCGAAGGAGCGGGTGGCAGTGTCTCCAGCAGCCACCGTTCCTTGGTTTGGTGCTCGGCGTGCTGCAAAGCCAAGCCAGAGCAGGAGGCGCGCTGCTGCACATCCTCATCCTGGGGGGCTTTTTTTGTTTCCTCCTGCTGTTTTTTTGTTTTCTCCCCCGGTCCCGGCCGCTCTGCCATATGGAACACAGTGATGGACCGCGGGGAGATGGCTGTGGGTCTGGCTGCAGAGGGGTCAGTGAGGTGAGGCAGACGCCCAGCACAGAGGAGGGTCAGGCTGTGAAGCGTAACTGGTTTGCACATCTAAACTCACTCAAGGGGCTCTGCGGTTCCTGGTGTCACCTGATGGGCGGGTAGCTGTTCTTGCGTGCAGGTGTGGAAGGTGAGGGTGCACCACAATGTCAGGATGGAGTCATGAAGACGCTAAGGATGGCCGTGCGTCTGTGTGCTGTGTGCCTGTTGCCTGGCATGGTATTTCAGCATTATGCATCGTACCTGCTGCGATGGGCCTGTCCTTGCCGCCGTCTCCGCTGCCTCCCTGCAGTCTCGGTGTGGTTGCGGGTTTTGTCCGAGGCACCGTTGGCCGTGGGGGCGGCGGGCGCTTGGGCTCCTGTCAGAGCAGCAGCGATGGTTGGGTGCGGCACAGCCAGCGGGCCGATGCTGTGGTGTATCTACTGCACACACGTTCGTTCCCCCAGGGATTTGGGGTTCCCAGAAGAAAGGGCTGGCGGAGCCGATGTGCGAAATCCTGGAGCAAGCGAGCTGGACCAAAGCGCTTGTTCGACCTCTGGTCCCACCAAGATGCTGCTGTTGTTTTTCCTGGGATTTTCAGCGTCCCTGGTTTCTGTTATTTTATTTTTTACTACTTATTACTTGCTTTAAAACATCTAGAATAAAAACTTAAGATAACAGTAACTAGAACGGTCTCTATGAGTAAATAATGCCTGGACTCTAGCTATTATGCAGAACTTTACAGACAGTAATTACTCCCAATTAATATTATGAAATCACAAGCAGCAAAATATAAATAACCGAGCACTAATGGGGATTAATATCTGCAGAGAAATAACTCTGGTTAGTATTAAAAAAATAAACCACAGGTGCTAGTTAATCTCACTTTGTAGCAAAGTGACAATCAAAATGTCAGAGTGCAAATAAACACAGGAAATATTATTTAGGGATGAGTCACGACTAAATTTAATCGTAGCTATTACTTAACAAACCAGGCAGCAATTATTCCTAATCTGTATTGTAATTAAAAAAAAAAAAAAAAAAATCAATCCTTTTTCAAGTGATCAAGATAGAAAAATAGTTGAGAGTCATTAATAGCTAAATATAGATATAGCTGTTATTTAATAATTTGCAGGTGTTAATAACTCCCACCGGAAACAATATAAGCAAGTTTTAGAATTTAAAATGAAAACAGATTGGAAAGCTGATTGGGAGTGTTTAATACTTAAATGATAACACAAGGGTGAGTGAGTTCAGAGGCGATGACGACTCCTGCTTCGAACCCGAACAGCAACCGAAGCTTTAAGCTTTTAAGTGAAGAGAAGTAAAAATGAGTCATTAGATAACGGCTGAGTTTAAACATGGGTATTAAGGAAATTCATGGGCGGGAACGATTCTCAGCCAGAGCTAATAACTTTAAGAGATTTAGATTTAAAATAAAATTAGAAAAATAACAGAGCATTCATGACCACCCAAATTTAAACACAACCATTTGGGACCCCCCCTCCCCCCCCAAACCAGGGGTGTTAATTACTTCCTAGTGGAGCTAAACAGTAAAGTAAAAACAGGGCAAATGAAATTTGGGGAGTACACAGCTAAATTTAATTTCATAAACATTCAGAACACTGACTGGACATCACTAACGCCTCCCGCTTAACGACAGCGGCGTTCAATTTCTGCATTAATGACGCCCAACAGCACCATCATCATCACCAGCCGGACGATTCCCGGAGGGGAGGGGAACTGGGAGCGCTTTACGCCAGCGATACCTTCGGACCTCCAACCCCCGGCGGGGCACGGCGATGGCGGGGCCGCGACCGCTCCTCCCGGCAGCTGCAGGGACCGGAATCCTCCCCAGGCGCGCGCCGCTCCCTCGCTGCGTGCGGTAACAGCGAATTATCCCCCCCGGCCGCCGGCGAAACCTGGCGTTACCCGGCGACCGCACCCGGAGAATCCCCCCGGGGGCCGGGCGGGGGGGGGGGGAGGG
>NW_009258421.1:3012-3895 GCF_000687185.1 Egretta garzetta | reverse complement strand
CTTACCGGAAGTGCCCCTCAGTCCTCCGGACCGCGCGCTCTATGGCCGCCAGTCCTCCAGCTTACCGGAAGTGCCCCTCAGTCCTCCGGACCGCGCGCTCTATGGCCGCCAGTCCTCCAGCTTACCGGAAGTGCCCCTCAGTCCTCCGGACCGCGCGCTCTATGGCCGCCAGTCCTCCAGCTTACCGGAAGTGCCCCTCAGTCCTCCGGACCGCGCGCTCTATGGCCGCCAGTCCTCCAGCTTACCGGAAGTGCCCCTCAGTCCTCCGGACCGCGCGCTCTATGGCCGCCAGTCCTCCAGAACGACAGAAAAGCTACAAACCAAACGGGAAGTATTTTATTTCAGTGATTAAACTGTTCTTATCTCAACCCACGAGTTTTCTTAGTCTTCTGATTCTCCCCCCCGTCCCGCTGAGGGGGAGCGAGCGGCTGGGGGGGCCCGATTGCCGACCCGGGCCAGCCCATGACTTCACCATTATCCCCTTTGCTCTTTTAATTTCTTCTCCTTCCTGACTGGCCTCGCTTTTAAAATTTTCTTTCTATGCCTGCCTTTTCATTTGCTGTCATTATTATTTAAGTCTTTCTTCTCTTAACCCCTTGGCTTTTAAAGTGTTGCTTCTATGCCTACTTTTATTAAGATGTCCAGCCCTATTTTTTTCTATTATTTTCTGTCCGCCCAGTCTCATGTTGCTTTTGATTTTTTTTTCCTGCATCTACTTTTATCCAGTTTGCTGCCTTTTATTATTTTGTTTTGCTCCAGTCTGCGCCATACCCTGTCCCGGGGGACAGGAGTGTTGAAGTGGTTGTTTTAAGGAGGCGAGTGAAGCAGCCAGAGGGCCCGAGCCGCTCCCCTGACGCACCGGCAGGGCGGCCCCGCCAGCCCA
>NW_009258421.1:0-2776 GCF_000687185.1 Egretta garzetta | reverse complement strand
GGGCAGCCTGGAGAGCTTCCCACCGAGTCTCCTTCCTTTCCCCTTTGGGCAGCAGCGGTTCTGCCGCTGCTACGGGCAGCCGCTTTCTCCAGGGCGAGGAGCCGGGACGACAGGAGGCTGCCGCATGCTCCGGTCGCCCCGAGACGCTGTTCCCTGGGGCCCTGGTGCGGGGAAAGCTGAGGTCCTTTCTGTGCTGCCAGTGGGTCTTCCCAGGGAACCGGGCTCTGGCTTTAGCAGAAAAAGGTGTTGGTCGCAGGCGGGCAGGGGTGGCTGCGTGCAGCTCTTGGGCAGGCGCCTCCCTTGTTCAAGTACGGGGGTATTTCTCACCTCGCAGCCTCGATGCCCAAACCGTCAGGGGTTCAAGTTAGAAAAGCCTTTTGTCATCACAGCAAGAGGACAGCTAGATTTCCACCAGCGCCGTATTTCAGCTGTGTTGCTAGCTGAGAAGGGCTTGCAGGCCAGGCGATCTTTGGAGGGGTCTGAAACAGCCCGAGTGTTGAAGTGGTTGTTCTAAGGAGGCAAATTAGGCAGGCAAGGGACCCGAGCCGCTCCCCTGACGCACCGGCAGAGCAGCCCGTCCAGCCTACCCCGCAGGGCGTGTGGCAGGCAGCAAAGGGCAAGCGCCACGCTTGCCGGCGGGAGTGGCAAGGAGCGAGGCGCTATGCTCTGGTGCAGAGGTATTCTCTTAGGTGGAGGACAGCCAAGAGCCCGGAGTTATGAAAGAGGAAGGGAGGAGAGAAGGAGAAGGAAGCGTCTGAACTATCAAATTCTCCTGTCAGCGCAAGAGCTGTGGTGAGTCACAGGCCCTTGGGGCCCTGTTGCCCCTCACTGACGCTGTCTCGCCATCCTGCCTGCCATCCAGGGTGCCTCCATTTGGTCCTTGCTGTCCCCAAGGACCTCTGTACTCTGTTCTAATGCCCTCCAGACTTCCTCCTTGGATGCCTGAGCCACCTTTGGTCTCTCTGGCCCGTTCAGGGCCCCCCTAACGGTGCCACAATGCCTGCTGATGCCTTCAGAGATAGACCTGCTCCGGCATAGCCTTACCCACAGCTGCAGTCCCTTCAGAAGTAGACCTGCTGCAACCTGGCCTTACCTATGGCTGGAATCCCTCCAGGGGTGACCTGCTCCATGGCCATGTGCTTTGCAGCGCTCCAGCATGACCTCATGCACAGCCACTGATGCTTCCAGGTGTACCTGCTGCAGCATGGACTTATCCACAGCCACAGATGCCTCGAGGTGGACGTTCTCCAGTGTGGACTTATCCTTGGCCCACCATCCCTTCAGAGGTAGACCTGCTGTGGCATGGTCATAACCACAGCACAGATGGCTCGAGATGTGCCTGCTCTGGCATGGGCTTATCCACGGCCACAGACGCTTTGGGGTGTCCAGCTCCCACACGGACTCGCGCACAGGTCACAGTCCCTTCGACTTGAGCTCACACTGGAGTTCCAGCCTGTCTGGTACAGCAGCCCAGAAGAAGCAGCGATGCCCTGGCCATCTGCCAGCCCAGGCTCATCGCCATTGTTGTTATCAAAATGTTCCCAGGCTTCTTCAGGTGAGTGAAGATGCAGGGGGAGGAGGAAGAGGTGCTCCAGGGATGGGAGCAGATTCCCCTGCAGCCCGTGAGGAAGACCATGGTGATGCAGGTTGTCCCCATGCAGAGCATGGAGGACCCCATGCCACAGGAGGAAGTGCCTGTGCCTGAAGGCAGCTGTGAACCTGTGGAGAGCTTGTGCTGGAGCTGACTCTTGTCAGCGCCTGTGGCCCCGTAGGAGGGATTCCATGCTGGAGCCAAAGAAAAGCGTGAGAAGGAAGGAGCAGCAGAGACAACGTGTGGTGAACTAACCGTGCCCTCTGCTCCCTGTCCCCCTGCATTGCTCTGGGGTAGGATGTAGAGAAGTCGGGAGTGAAGATGAGCTCAGCAAAGAAGAGTGGGGCGGGACAGAAGGTGGTTTTTAGATTTGTTCTTATTTCTCATTGTCTTACTCTGACTGTGATTGACAATAAATAAAATTAATTTCCCCAGCTTGAGTCTGATTTGCCTGTGACAGTAATTGGTGAGTGATTGCTTTGTCCTTACCTTGACCTACAAGCTGTTGTGTTGTATTTTCTACCCCTGCCTTATTGAGGAGGGGAAGCGATAGAAGGGCTTGGTGGGTGCCCGTCGGCCAGCCAAAGTCAACCCACCACGGTTTCCTTCTATCAGGTACCCTGTCCCTATTTTTTAATGCTTGCCTGTGTTTCTTTTACCCCATTGCTTGTGAAACTTTCTGCCTCTCCATCCCTATCTTTAGGATTCTTGGATATGTTTCTCAAACCCAGTTGCTTTTCACATTTTCTTGATAGCTTTCCCTGTCTCCCTGACCCACCTGTAATTTCTTGCCAGTGTTTTTCTTGCCCATTGCTTTTCAGATTTTCTTCCTACGTCTCCCTCTATGCAGCTGTCTACCATTTTTTTCATTCTCACGTAGGATTCTGGTAGCCTGTCACTTTCAAAATTTTCTGTGTCTCCTTCTATCCATCGCCCTGCCTCTATTTCTTCCCTCTCTGTCCTGTACCCTGTCACTTTTTACACCTTCTTTCTACATCTCCCTCTCTCTGTCTCCCTGTCCCTATTTGTTAGCTCTTGCCTATGTTTCTCGTACCCCGTCGCTTCTAGAAATTTTCTTTCTACATCTACCTCTGTCCACGTCCCCATTTCTATTTTTTATTTATTGTCCATTTCTTTTACCCTATCACTGCACTGGACCCGTGCCTCAGCGGGACAGCCTACCCT
>NW_009258420.1:0-292 GCF_000687185.1 Egretta garzetta | reverse complement strand
ACATCCCCGTGTCCCCCAGGGGGTGACAGGGCCACACTGGGTCCCCTGTAGGTGCCAGTGGTGTCCCCTGTGGGGCTGACAGGGCCACGCTGTGTCCCCCTGGGTGACAGTGACATCCCCGTGTCCCCTAGAGGGTGACAGGGCCACACTGTGTCCCCCCAGGTGACAGTGACATCCCTGTGTCCCCCAGGGGGTGACAGGGCCACGCTGGGTCCCCTGTAGGTGCCAATGGTGTCCCCTGTGGGGCTGACAGGGCCATGCTGTGTCCCCCTGGGTGACAGTGACATCCCCG
>NW_009258419.1:26183-31529 GCF_000687185.1 Egretta garzetta | reverse complement strand
CCCCAGCGTGAACCCACCCCCAAAATCCCAGCTCAACACTTGGGAGTTTTCCCCAAGCTCCCAGAGGAGCAGCCGGCGCAAATTTAGGGTTCTCCCCCCCCAAAATTTTTATTTTTTTTGGGGGGGAGGGGTGTGTCTCAGGTTTTTTGGGGGTGCAAGGACTCACCCAGTCAGCAGTGCAGAAGTTGACGGCCTCGGCGAAGTTGTAACCCTGGTTGAAACCGCTGTGGTACGCCCGGGGGAAGGTGATGACGAATTCGCCGGCGCATTGGTTGGTCCGTACGACCTAAAAGGGCAACAAAATTTGGGGTGAGGAGAGGGGTGGGTGTGTGTTAAGGAGTTTTGGGGTGTCCTGAGGGGCCCCTCCTGATACTCACGGGGACACCGTGGGCCATGAGGGTGTTGGGGTTCATGAGGGTGACGAGTTGGTGGAGGAGGTCGGGCTGGCTTTCGAAGAGCTCCGGCGTCAGCTTCTTCATCACCTCTTCCAGGTGCTCCGCCGCGAAGGAGGGAACCCCATACCACGTTTTGGGCTCGCCCCTGGGGGGGGTACGGGGTCAGGGGCACCCCAAAACACCTCCTCCCACCCCGTATCATGGCTTGGGGTCGCCCCCAGAAGGCGGACAGGGTCAAGGGCTCCCCAAAACCCCTCCTCCCAACCCCATATCATGGCTTGGAGTCGCCCCCAGAAGGCGGACAGGGTCAAGGGCTCCCCAAAACCCCTCCTCCCAACCCCATATCATGGCTTGGAGTCGCCCCCAGAAGGCGGACAGGGTCAAGGGCTCCCCAAAACCCCTCCTCCCAACCCCATATCATGGCTTGGAGTCGCCCCCAGAAGGCGGACAGGGTCAAGGGCTCCCCAAAACCCCTCCTCCCAACCCCATATCATGGCTTGGAGTCGCCCCCAGAAGGCGGACAGGGTCAAGGGCTCCCCAAAACCCCTCCTCCCAACCCCATATCATGGCTTGGAGTCGCCCCCAGAAGGCGGACAGGGTCAAGGGCTCCCCAAAACCCCTCCTCCCAACCCCATATCATGGCTTGGAGTCGCCCCCAGAAGGCGGACAGGGTCAAGGGCTCCCCAAAACCCCTCCTCCCAACCCCATATCATGGCTTGGAGTCGCCCCCAGAAGGCGGACAGGGTCAAGGGCTCCCCAAAACCCCTCCTCCCAACCCCATATCATGGCTTGGAGTCGCCCCCAGAAGGCGGACAGGGTCAAGGGCTCCCCAAAACCCCTCCTCCCAACCCCATATCATGGCTTGGAGTCGCCCCCAGAAGGCGGACAGGGTCAAGGGCTCCCCAAAACCCCTCCTCCCAACCCCATATCATGGCTTGGAGTCGCCCCCAGAAGGCGGACAGGGTCAAGGGCTCCCCAAAACCCCTCCTCCCAACCCCATATCATGGCTTGGAGTCGCCCCCAGAAGGCGGACAGGGTCAAGGGCTCCCCAAAACCCCTCCTCCCAACCCCATATCATGGCTTGGAGTCGCCCCCAGAAGGCGGACAGGGTCAAGGGCTCCCCAAAACCCCTCCTCCCAACCCCATATCATGGCTTGGAGTCGCCCCCAGAAGGCGGACAGGGTCAAGGGCTCCCCAAAACCCCTCCTCCCAACCCCATATCATGGCTTGGAGTCGCCCCCAGAAGGCGGACAGGGTCAAGGGCTCCCCAAAACCCCTCCTCCCAACCCCATATCATGGCTTGGAGTCGCCCCCAGAAGGCGGACAGGGTCAAGGGCTCCCCAAAACCCCTCCTCCCAACCCCATATCATGGCTTGGAGTCGCCCCCAGAAGGCGGACAGGGTCAAGGGCTCCCCAAAACCCCTCCTCCCAACCCCATATCATGGCTTGGAGTCGCCCCCAGAAGGCGGACAGGGTCAAGGGCTCCCCAAAACCCCTCCTCCCAACCCCATATCATGGCTTGGAGTCGCCCCCAGAAGGCGGACAGGGTCAAGGGCTCCCCAAAACCCCTCCTCCCAACCCCATATCATGGCTTGGAGTCGCCCCCAGAAGGCGGACAGGGTCAAGGGCTCCCCAAAACCCCTCCTCCCAACCCCATATCATGGCTTGGAGTCGCCCCCAGAAGGCGGACAGGGTCAAGGGCTCCCCAAAACCCCTCCTCCCAACCCCATATCATGGCTTGGAGTCGCCCCCAGAAGGCGGACAGGGTCAAGGGCTCCCCAAAACCCCTCCTCCCAACCCCATATCATGGCTTGGAGTCGCCCCCAGAAGGCGGACAGGGTCAAGGGCTCCCCAAAACCCCTCCTCCCAACCCCATATCATGGCTTGGAGTCGCCCCCAGAAGGCGGACAGGGTCAAGGGCTCCCCAAAACCCCTCCTCCCAACCCCATATCATGGCTTGGAGTCGCCCCCAGAAGGCGGACAGGGTCAAGGGCTCCCCAAAACCCCTCCTCCCAACCCCATATCATGGCTTGGAGTCGCCCCCAGAAGGCGGACAGGGTCAAGGGCTCCCCAAAACCCCTCCTCCCAACCCCATATCATGGCTTGGAGTCGCCCCCAGAAGGCGGACAGGGTCAAGGGCTCCCCAAAACCCCTCCTCCCAACCCCATATCATGGCTTGGAGTCGCCCCCAGAAGGCGGACAGGGTCAAGGGCTCCCCAAAACCCCTCCTCCCAACCCCATATCATGGCTTGGAGTCGCCCCCAGAAGGCGGACAGGGTCAAGGGCTCCCCAAAACCCCTCCTCCCAACCCCATATCATGGCTTGGAGTCGCCCCCAGAAGGCGGACAGGGTCAAGGGCTCCCCAAAACCCCTCCTCCCAACCCCATATCATGGCTTGGAGTCGCCCCCAGAAGGCGGACAGGGTCAAGGGCTCCCCAAAACCCCTCCTCCCAACCCCATATCATGGCTTGGAGTCGCCCCCAGAAGGCGGACAGGGTCAAGGGCTCCCCAAAACCCCTCCTCCCAACCCCATATCATGGCTTGGAGTCGCCCCCAGAAGGCGGACAGGGTCAAGGGCTCCCCAAAACCCCTCCTCCCAACCCCATATCATGGCTTGGAGTCGCCCCCAGAAGGCGGACAGGGTCAAGGGCTCCCCAAAACCCCTCCTCCCAACCCCATATCATGGCTTGGAGTCGCCCCCAGAAGGCGGACAGGGTCAAGGGCTCCCCAAAACCCCTCCTCCCAACCCCATATCATGGCTTGGAGTCGCCCCCAGAAGGCGGACAGGGTCAAGGGCTCCCCAAAACCCCTCCTCCCAACCCCATATCATGGCTTGGAGTCGCCCCCAGAAGGCGGACAGGGTCAAGGGCTCCCCAAAACCCCTCCTCCCAACCCCATATCATGGCTTGGAGTCGCCCCCAGAAGGCGGACAGGGTCAAGGGCTCCCCAAAACCCCTCCTCCCAACCCCATATCATGGCTTGGAGTCGCCCCCAGAAGGCGGACAGGGTCAAGGGCTCCCCAAAACCCCTCCTCCCAACCCCATATCATGGCTTGGAGTCGCCCCCAGAAGGCGGACAGGGTCAAGGGCTCCCCAAAACCCCTCCTCCCAACCCCATATCATGGCTTGGAGTCGCCCCCAGAAGGCGGACAGGGTCAAGGGCTCCCCAAAACCCCTCCTCCCAACCCCATATCATGGCTTGGAGTCGCCCCCAGAAGGCGGACAGGGTCAAGGGCTCCCCAAAACCCCTCCTCCCAACCCCATATCATGGCTTGGAGTCGCCCCCAGAAGGCGGACAGGGTCAAGGGCTCCCCAAAACCCCTCCTCCCAACCCCATATCATGGCTTGGAGTCGCCCCCAGAAGGCGGACAGGGTCAAGGGCTCCCCAAAACCCCTCCTCCCAACCCCATATCATGGCTTGGAGTCGCCCCCAGAAGGCGGACAGGGTCAAGGGCTCCCCAAAACCCCTCCTCCCAACCCCATATCATGGCTTGGAGTCGCCCCCAGAAGGCGGACAGGGTCAAGGGCTCCCCAAAACCCCTCCTCCCAACCCCATATCATGGCTTGGAGTCGCCCCCAGAAGGCGGACAGGGTCAAGGGCTCCCCAAAACCCCTCCTCCCAACCCCATATCATGGCTTGGAGTCGCCCCCAGAAGGCGGACAGGGTCAAGGGCTCCCCAAAACCCCTCCTCCCAACCCCATATCATGGCTTGGAGTCGCCCCCAGAAGGCGGACAGGGTCAAGGGCTCCCCAAAACCCCTCCTCCCAACCCCATATCATGGCTTGGAGTCGCCCCCAGAAGGCGGACAGGGTCAAGGGCTCCCCAAAACCCCTCCTCCCAACCCCATATCATGGCTTGGAGTCGCCCCCAGAAGGCGGACAGGGTCAAGGGCTCCCCAAAACCCCTCCTCCCAACCCCATATCATGGCTTGGAGTCGCCCCCAGAAGGCGGACAGGGTCAAGGGCTCCCCAAAACCCCTCCTCCCAACCCCATATCATGGCTTGGAGTCGCCCCCAGAAGGCGGACAGGGTCAAGGGCTCCCCAAAACCCCTCCTCCCAACCCCATATCATGGCTTTGGGGTGCTCCCAGAAGGGGGGCAGGGTCAAGGGCACCCCAAAACCCCTCCTCCTGCCCTATCCCATGTCTTGGGCTTGCCCTTGAGGGGTCACAGCACCCCAAAAACCTCCTCTCACCTCCTCATCCCAACTTCAGCTCTCCCTTGGATGGGAGATGAGGTTTGGGCACCCCAAAAAACTTCATCTTGCCCCATACCACATCTTGGTCTTGCCCTTGAGGGGTCACAGCACCCCAAAAACCTCCTCTCACCCCATACCATACCTTGGCCTTGCCCCTAGAGGGCTCCTGGCACCCCAAAAATCTCCCTTCACCCCATAACCTATCTCAGGTTCACCCCTAGGTGGTGGTGGGGGTGAGGTCAGGGGCACCCTAAAACCCCTCCCCCCACCCCATAACACCTCCCAGGCTCATCCCTGGCCACCCAAAACGCTCCCCCCGAGCCCCCCACCAGTGGAGGTAGTTGATGGAGTAGCTCCAATGGTCCTCGATATGCCAGCAGAAGGCGGAGAAGACCATCCCCACGTAGAGCCAGGGCACCTTCATCCCCGAAATATCGGCGTTGATGTGACACAGCACCGATTGTTTCAACACCGGCATCACGTTCAGGTTCCAACCGCTGCCGGCGTACTCCTACGGGGTGGGGGGGAACAACGTAAGGACAACGTGACCCCATCACGGGCGACGGTGATGCCTTCGTGGGGTTGGGGATGGGGTCTCCCTCACCTCCTCCTCCGGTGAGAGTTTCCTTTTGCCGTCGCTGATGGGGAAACCGCTGCCGAATTCCTTGGAGTGAATGTCGGCACCGTACTCCACCGTCACGTCCTCCTCGATGCTGTTCACCAGTCGCCAAAATTCTTTCTCTACCAGCTCTGT
>NW_009258419.1:24089-24668 GCF_000687185.1 Egretta garzetta | reverse complement strand
GGCTCCACCTTGGCCTCGGGTCCCGCCGGTTCCTCCTTCACCACCACCGTGGGGGGACACTCAGGACCATCTTTATCTGTGGGGTGAAGAATTAGGTGGTAAGAGGGGGGTCACAGCCACCCCTCTGTACCCCACAAGTCACCCCGGGGAGGTGTGGGGGGCATCCTTTATACCTTTCTTACGCATGGTTTTGTCTTTGGCCACCAGCCCCAACCCCAACATTTTAGGGCCGGCCCCGTAGATCTGCAGCTTCTTCAGCTCCGGGTTTTTCTCGATGTCTTCCTCCGTCGGCTCCGGCTGCGGGATGACAGAATTTTTTGGGTGAGGGGGTTTTTTTGGAGGGGGGGAGGGGGTTGTTGCTCACCTCCTGCTGCAGGCGTTTAGCCCGACGGCCGTAGCTGTTGAACTTGGAGGGCTGGACGGACTGGCGCAGCGGGATGCTGTGAGGTTTGTACTCCCGGTCCTTCTCCTCGCTCTCAAAGGGCCGCGTGTTGCACTGCTGAAGGGAAGAGACCCTCAGCGTAACGGAGGGGTACCCTGTAGCACCCTTTTCTCCCCTCCCCCCCACTCCACCCCTCC
>NW_009258419.1:12588-12985 GCF_000687185.1 Egretta garzetta | reverse complement strand
CCTCTAACAGCACCCCAGGGACCCCAAATGCACCCCCAGGGCACCCCAAATGCCACCCCCAGGGACCCTAAAGCCCCCCAGGGGACCCCAAAACCCCCCCACAGGGGAACCTAAGCCCCCCAGGGACCCCAAACCTCCCCAGGAGGACCCCAAAACCCCCCATGGGGACCCCCGACTCCCCTCCAGGGCACCCTAACAGCACCCCAGGGACCCCAAATGCACCCCCAGGGCACCCCAAATGCCCCCCACAGGGACCCTAAAGCCCCCCAGGGGACCTCAAACCCCCCCAGGGGACCCCAAAATCCCCCCACAGGGGAACATAACCCCCCCAGGGACCCCAACCCCCCCCCAGGGGGACCCCCCACTCCCCTCCAGCGCACCCCAACCGCACCCCCGC
>NW_009258419.1:7665-10666 GCF_000687185.1 Egretta garzetta | reverse complement strand
TGCCCTTCCCAACACTCCCAGTCCTCCCAGTGCTCCCAGTGCCCTTCGCAGTGCTCCCAGTGCCCCCTATGCCCATCCCACTGCTCCCACTGCCCATCCCACTCTTCCCAGCGCCCTTCCCAGTGCTCCCAGTGCCCTTCCCACTGCTCCCAGTGCTCCCCATTCCCATCCCAGTGCTCCCAGCACCCTCCCAGTGCCCATCCCACCACTCCCAATGCCCATCCCCCCACTCCCAGCACCCCTCCCAGTGCTCCCAGTGCCCTCCATGCCCATCCCAGTGCTCCCAGTGCCCTTCCCACTGCTCCCAGTGCTCCCCATTCCCATCCCAGTGCTCCCAGCACCCTCCCAGTGCCCATCCCACCACTCCCAATGCCCATCCCCCCACTCCCAGCACCCCTCCCAGTGCTCCCAGTGCCCTCCATGCCCATCCCAGTGCTCCCAGTGCCCTTCCCACTGCTCCCAACGCACCTCCTAGTGCCCCTCCCAGTGCTCCCAGTACCCATCCCAGTGCTCCCAGTCCTCCCAGTTCCCCTCCCGGTGCTCCAGGTGCCCCTCCCAGTGCTCCTGGTGCCCTCCCAGTGACCCCCATGCCCATCCCAGTGCTCCCAACACTCTTCCCACTGCTCCCAGTGCTCTTCCCAGTGCTCCCACTGCCCTTCCCAACACTCCCAGTCCTCCCAGCGCCCTTCCCACTGCTCCCAGCGCCCCTCCCAGTGCTCCCAGAGCCCCTCCCAGTGCTCCAGGTGCCCCTCCCAGTGCTCCCGGTGCCCTCCCAGTGACCCCCATGCCCATCCCAGTGCTCCCAACACTCTTCCCACTGCTCCCAGTGCTCTTCCCAGTGCTCCCACTGCCCTTCCCAACACTCCCAGTCCTCCCAGCACCCCTCCCAGTGCTCCCAGTGCCCTTCCCAGTGCTCCCAGTGCCCCCTATGCCCATCCCAGTGCTCCCAGTGCCCCTCCCAGTGCTCCCAGAGCCCCTCCCAGTGCTCCCAGTGCCCTTCCCACTGCTCCCAGCGCCCCTCCCAGAGCCCCTCCCAGTGCTCCAGGTGCCCCTCCCAGTGCTCCTGGTGCCCTCCCAGTGACCCCCATGCCCATCCCAGTGCTCCCAACACTCTTCCCACTGCTCCCAGTGCTCTTCCCAGTGCTCCCACTGCCCTTCCCAACACTCCCAGTCCTCCCAGCGCCCTTCCCACTGCTCCCAGTGCCCTTCCCAGTGCTCCCAGTGCCCCCTATGCCCATCCCAGTGCTCCCAGTGCCCCTCCCAGTGCTCCCAGCACCCTTCCCACTGCTCCCAGCGCCCCTCCCAGAGCCCCTCCCAGTGCTCCAGGTGCCCCTCCCAGTGCTCCTGGTGCCCTCCCAGTGACCCCCATGCCCATCCCAGTGCTCCCAACACTCTTCCCACTGCTCCCAGTGCTCTTCCCAGTGCTCCCACTGCCCTTCCCAACACTCCCAGTCCTCCCAGCACCCCTCCCAGTGCTCCCAGTGCCCTCCATGCCCATCCCAGTGCTCCCAGTGCCCTTCCCACTGCTCCCAACGCACCTCCTAGTGCCCCTCCCAGTGCTCCCAGTACCCATCCCAGTGCTCCCAGTCCTCCCAGTTCCCCTCCCGGTGCTCCAGGTGCCCCTCCCAGTGCTCCTGGTGCCCTCCCAGTGACCCCCATGCCCATCCCAGTGCTCCCAACACTCTTCCCACTGCTCCCAGTGCTCTTCCCAGTGCTCCCACTGCCCTTCCCAACACTCCCAGTCCTCCCAGCACCCCTCCCAGTGCTCCCAGTGCCCTCCATGCCCATCCCAGTGCTCCCAGTGCCCTTCCCACTGCTCCCAGCGCCCCTCCCAGTGCTCCCAGAGCCCCTCCCAGTGCTCCAGGTGCCCCTCCCAGTGCTCCTGGTGCCCTCCCAGTGACCCCCATGCCCATCCCAGTGCTCCCAACACTCTTCCCACTGCTCCCAGTGCTCTTCCCAGTGCTCCCACTGCCCTTCCCAACACTCCCAGTCCTCCCAGCACCCCTCCCAGTGCTCCCAGTGCCCTCCATGCCCATCCCAGTGCTCCCAGTGCCCTTCCCACTGCTCCCAGCGCCCCTCCCAGTGCTCCCAGAGCCCCTCCCAGTGCTCCAGGTGCCCCTCCCAGTGCTCCTGGTGCCCTCCCAGTGACCCCCATGCCCATCCCAGTGTCCTATAGGGGACACCATGGGGCATCCTAGAGGGGACATCCTGTGGGGGACACCATGGGGCATCCTATAGGGGACACCATGGGACGTCCTATAGGGAACATCATGGGGCATCCTATGGGGGACATCCCATGGGGGATACCATGGGACATCCTAGAGGGGGCATCCTAGAGGGGACATCCTATAGTGGACATCATGGGGCATCCTATAGGGGACATCCTATGGGGGACACCATGGGACATCCTAGAGGGGACATCATGGGGCATCCTATAGGGGACATCCCATGGGGGACACCATGGGACATCCTATAGGAGACACCATTGGGCATCCTATAGGGGACATCCCATGGGGGATACCATGGGACATCCTATAGGGGACATCCCATGGGGGACACCATGGGGCATCCTATAGGGGACATCCTACAGGGGACATCCTACGGGTGACACCATGGGGAAACCTATAGGGGACATCCTATGGGGGACACCATGAGACATCCCATGGAGGCCACCATGGCACATCCAACAGGGGACACCCCACAGGGCAAAGGGTCATCTGGTGGTGGACCCTATGGGACATAGGGGCAGGGGATGTCCCATGGAGGTGCTGTGGGGCCGTGGGGTGTCGTGGGGTGCCGTGGGGTGCCATGGGGCGCCGTGGGGTGCCATGGGGCTCACAGGCATTCTGGAAGAGCTGCATGTGCATCTCAACGAGGGGAAAGCTCTGGCGGAAGCTGTAGGTCACCAGGATCTTCTTCTTCTGGAAGATCTTCGTCCCCTGCCGGGGCCACCACGTCACCAGGGACCCAAGGACCTGGGAGACCCCTTGACACCCTCCCC
>NW_009258419.1:4668-7584 GCF_000687185.1 Egretta garzetta | reverse complement strand
CCCGATGCCCAGGGGACTCACCACCAGCAGGTCGTTGAAGAGGAAGACCTCGCGCTGGTGCAACCCCAGACGCTGGGGCCGGTTGGGGTCGGGGACCTCGTAGAGCTGGCAGCAGCACACCAGGCGCCGGTGGGGCAGGGAGAGGACCTGGGGACAAGGGTGGGCTCAGTGTTGGGGCGGGGCCTGGGGGGGACACATCCACCCACCCTCCAGGCCCACCCCTTAATGGTGGTGGCGCCCTTGACATTGGCCTGTCCCATCCCTGGGGTCACCTAGAGCTTCCTCCATAGGGTCTCCTAGAGCTTCCTCCATACGGTCACCTAGAACATCCCCCATAAGTGACCTAGAACTTCCTCCATAGGGTCTCCTAGAACATCTCCCATAGGTCACCTAGAGCTGCCTCCATAGGTCACCTAGAGCACCTCCCATAGGATCTCCTAGAGCTTCCTCCATAGGGTCACCTAGACCTTCCTCCATAGGTCACCTAGAGCTTCACTCCATAGGGTCACCTAGAGCATCCCCCATAGGTGACCTAGACCTTCCTCCATAGGATCACCTAGAACATCTCCCATAGGGTCTCGTAGAGCTTCTATCCATAGGTCACCTAGAGCATCCGCCATAGGTCATGCAGAACATCCCCCAAAGGTCACCTAGAGCTTCCTCCATAGGTGATCTAGACCTTCCTCCATAGGTCACCTAGAACATCCCCCATAGGTCACCCAGAACACCCCCCATAGGTCACCTAGAGCTTCTCTCCATAGGTCCCCTAGAACCCATCCCATCCTTCGAGTGAACCCACCGGCTTCTTGCCGACGATCATGCGCTCGACGGCCTGGACCTGGGAGACGTGGTCATCGTTGGTGCGCAGCTCCCGGCTCTGGATGCGCTGGTAGATGCCCACCAGCATGTCCTAGGTCACCCAGAACACCCCCCATAGGTCACCTAGAGCTTCTCTCCATAGGTCCCCTAGAACCCATCCCATCCTTCGAGTGAACCCACCGGCTTCTTGCCGACGATCATGCGCTCGACGGCCTGGACCTGGGAGACGTGGTCATCGTTGGTGCGCAGCTCCCGGCTCTGGATGCGCTGGTAGATGCCCACCAGCATGTCCCGGGGGATGTCCTCCCCGTTGTCCCCCCCTGCCGTGACACCCGGACCCCCGCTCTAGAACCCACGTTCCGAAGCAGGGGGTGGGGACACCCCCGAGGGGACAAGGCGGGACCCCGTGGTGGTCCTCACCTCGGAGGTTCTTGATGAAGTCCTCCAGCTTCATCTTGCGCTCGGCCTTGACGCTGGGGCTGTACATGTCGGTGTTGAGGAGGATGATGGCGAAGGCCAGGATGAAGATGGTGTCCGGGTTGCGGAACTGGCGCAGCAGGGCCGCGTTACACACGCAGTAGCGTTGGCTGCGGGACAAACAATCCCCATGGCCCATGGGGTCAGGTTGTCCCACGGCCAGCCCCACGTGGCTGCGATGGCCACTGCACCCCACCGCACACCCAGTGAGGTCCAGGAGACCTTGTGTGTGGGCCACCATCGCTAATGGCCCCCTGCTCGGTCCATAGGGTCACCTAGAACATCACCCCATGGCACATGGGCCACCATGCCCAGCATCTCCTGATCCATAGGGCCACCTAGAACATCGCCAAATGGGCTACCACCCCCAGCATCTCCCTCTGGATCCATAGGGTCACCAAGAACATCACCCATGGGCCACCACCCCTACGTCTCCCTCTGGATCCAGAGGGTCACCTAGAACATCACCCCATGGACCACCACCCCTATGTCTCCTTGATCCATAGGGTCACCTAGAACATCACCCCATGGACCACCACCCCCAGCATCTCCTTGATTCAGAGGGTCACCTAGAACATCACCCCATGGGCCACCACCCCTACATCTCCCTCTGGATCCAGAAGGTCACCTAGAACATCACCCCATGGGCCACCACCCCCAGCGTCTCCTTGATCCATAGGGTCACCTAGAACATCACCCCATGGTGACCACCAGCAGCACGCTATGGCCTGGTGGTCTTCCCAGCTCCCAAGGAGATGAAGTCCCCATCACCGTCCCTCACCTGAAGGCCTCGATCAAGCGCTCGACCTTCTGGGCTTCTCCTTGCACCCGAATATGGGACTGGAACTTGCGCAAGGCCTCGTCCAGCTCCATCCCAGAGAAGTCCATCTCATCCACCACGCAGCTGCGGGAGACACCCCCCCCCGGCCCCCCCAGATCGGAGATGGCCTCTGATCCTGGGTGGACAACCCCTTCCATGGCCATGTCCCAGCATGTCCCACCACCCGCCGCTGCCTTACTCGAGGACGTCGCGGTTGAATTGCTTCTGGCGGTTGCCGAGGAACTCGCCAATCATCTGCCGGCTCAAGCCCTTCCTCTCCAGGATGAAGTGGGCCACCCCCACCGGGGTGTCCGAGAGGAAGCCCCTCTCAATCAGGTACTGGATCCCTTTCTCTGGCTTCCTACAAAGATGGTGGATGGGAGGTCACCCCCTCCTTGCCATAGCGCCACCAAGGTCACCATGTCTTTGCCATAAGGCCACCAAGGTCAACCTCTCCTTGCTCTAGGGCCACCAAGAAGGTCAACCTCTCCTTGCTATAGAGCTACCAAGGTCATCCTGTCCTTGCCATAGGGCCACCAAGGTCACCCTCTCCTTGCTATAGCGCCACCAAGGTCACCATGTCCTTGCTACAGGGGCAACAAGGTCACCCTGTCCTTGCCATAGGGCCACCACCAAGGTTACCCCATCCTTGCTATAGAGCCACCACCAAGGTCACCCTGTCCTTGCCACAGGGCCACCAAGTCAACTTCTTGCCATAGGGCCACCAAGAACGCCGCCCCATCCCTCCCATAGGCTCCCCCAAACCCTTACGCCCTCCCACTATAGGACCCCCAGACTCC
>NW_009258419.1:0-298 GCF_000687185.1 Egretta garzetta | reverse complement strand
GCGTGGGGGACGTGAGGATGGGGATGGGGACAGGGATGGGGACAGGGCAGGAGAAGGACACGGGCAAGGCAAGACCCAGGGAAACAGGGTTGGCACCAGGGTGGGGGCACGGTGGCCTCGCACGGGGGTGGGGGACCACCATGCGTGGGGTTGGGGACCACCACACATGACCACGGACCATCACACAGGGCTGGGGACCATCACACATGGGGTTGGGGACCATCACATGGGGCTGGTGACCACTACACGTAGGGTTGGTGACCATCACATGGGGTTGGTGACCATCACATGGGGCTGG
>NW_009258418.1:18704-19348 GCF_000687185.1 Egretta garzetta | reverse complement strand
GAGGTACCCGACCTGCTGGAGAAGGGCGAGCGGCTCTCGCAGCCCCAGATCTGCACCATCGACGTCTACATGGTGATGGTGAAGTGTGAGTGCGGGGCCACCACGCCCGGGGAGGGTCCTTGCCTGTCCCCATCCCTGTCCCCATCCCTGAGTCAGGGTCTTGCTCCTGTCCCCATCCCCGGGGAGGGTCCTGCTCCTGTCCCCATCCCTGAGTCAGGGTCCTGCTCCTGTCCCCATCCCTGTCCCAATCGCTGGGGCAGGGTCCTGGCCGTGTCCCCATCCCCAGGCAGGGTCCTGGCCGTGTCCCCATCTCAGGACAGGGTCCCACTCCCATCCCCATTGTGAGGGAGGGTCCTGCTCCTGTCCCCATCCCAGTCCTCATCGCTGGGGCAGGGTCCTGGCCATGTCCCTGTCCCCAGGTCAGGGCTCCATTCCCATCCCCATCATGAGGGAGGGTCCTGCTCTTGTCCCTGTCCCTGTCCCCATCCCCGGGGCAGGGTCCCGGCTCTCAGCCCCTGCCGTGCCCCCAGGCTGGATGATCGATGAGAACATCCGTCCAACCTTCAAGGAGCTGGCGAACGAGTTCACCCGCATGGCTCGTGACCCCCCACGCTACCTGGTCATCAAGGTGAGCACAACCCCCT
>NW_009258418.1:8494-14655 GCF_000687185.1 Egretta garzetta | reverse complement strand
GGACACGTGTTGTTCACCCCTAAAACTTTAACACCCCCACAAACACACACCACTCACTATTTCCTTTTTGCTGTTGCTTTTTTGAACGCTTTTTTTTGCCTCCTCATGAGTGGTGGTGAGCGGCCCCCCGGGAAGGGTGACAGCTGCTCAAAGAGCCGCCTGGACCGGTTCTATGAGGTCCTCCCGGCGTTAGGAACACCTCGGCAGCAGCCTGTCCCTCTCTAATTGTTGCTGACTTCGACGCTTCTTTTTAAGTCATCGCTCCTGACGGTAACTTGGGGCGCAGCTCCGGAGAGAGACGTGGGGCTGAGAGCTGTGGCGAGGAGGCTTCCCCCTTTGGGAAGGGAGGTCACCGCTTTGGCTCCTCCGTCTCCTGGGCAAACTGGCTTTAGCAGTGTGCCCCGAGTGTGGCTGCGTGGAGGGGCCGCCTCCCTTCCCATGGGGGAAAGGCAGCTCTGCCACAGCGTTTCGTCTCCCTCCTGGGCGGCAAGAACATGTTTGGGAAGAGCAGACACAGAACTGTGGCAAAAAGTTCAAAATGCTTTGGGCTCTTGTCAGAGCGAGGTGCCTTTAATGATATAAAGTGCTTTTAATTCCCCAAACGAAGTGTTGTGGAAGGCCAGAGTGTGATTAGTAGGTGTTCCTTGGTCAGTGCTACCAGGTTGGCTGCCTCTTGGTTTCATTCGAATGCTTTGACGAGCACGCCTCCCCGTTTATCTTTGCACTGCGTTTGTTTTAGCATTCCCCACTCTCGCCTCTCTCTGGCCTGCCACGCACCCAATGTCTCTTTATCAGAGTTTTATCTGCACTTAAAAATATTCCTGATTTGTCGTTGTTTGTGGTGCATGGGAAGGTGACCGAAAGGATCCGAAATTCAATTTGTCACGCAGGTGAAAGACTCCAGGTTTCTACTTGGGGTCAGAGAAATCACGAAAACCCGCCTGCTCGTAAACATCCCCTTCAGCACTTCTGAAATATTTATTGCTGTCGTACCTAGAACGCACACCATCGGTTCCAGAAACTCCCACCCCACGGAGGCGCTTCGCAAAACGGCCTCTTGTAAAAACAATGCGCTCGCGGAGCGAGGAGAAACTGCAAGGGCACCTTTTATCCCAGGATCTGAGAACATTTCAGCCTTTATGACTCCCTGTAAAGTGTCCCAGCTGGAGGGAGGGGGAAATAGCGGCTTGGGGGTCCAGCAGTGACAGCCGGAGTGCCTCAGCCCCCCGACTGGTGGGGAGGCCTTTGAGATGTGGCTCCTCCAGCAGCCCCCGGGCCCCTGCTCCTGCGACACCATCGAGATGCATTTGTGCCCATCACTCTGCAGTGTTTTGGCCAAAGCCGCTGCTTTTATACTTCTTTCCCCACTGATCCCATAAAGCATGGGGTGCGCCGTCACCTGTGGCAGAACCAAAACGCGGCTGGGGCTCACGGGCACTAAGATGCGCCCAAAAGTGGGTGCAAGGCAGCGTTGGGAGCAGGCAACAAAACCCCCTCTGACCGGCAGTGCGGAGCAAGGTGTCTGGGGTTCCTTGTGTCAGGCAGCGTGCTGGCAGCTGCCGGCAGTGCCGGGCTGGAGTGGGAGCACGTGGGTTACCTTTAAAACGTGTTTCTGCAGAGCAAGGGACTAACGTAACGGGTGCTGCTGCACTGGTCCTGCGCCGCTGCCACCTCTTGTGCCCAACAAAGTTTTTCAACTGCTCCGTACCTCTGGGTCCTGCATGTCCACAGCGCTGGTCCCCGCTCCTTTGAAGTGCTGCGCGTCCCATCTCCCGAGCAATTTTCAAACCTGTTCCTGTAGCTCTGACTTCTCCAGAAAGAATGTGGGAGAGCGGTGTTTCTGCTTGGCTGCTTTGTTGGACAGACCTTGGGCTGCGCAGGCAGGCGTCCGGAGCTGCGGCGCTTCACCTGCGCAAACCCCAGCGTCCTCTGAAAACGGTCTCGAAAATAAAACAGACGTTAAAGTGGGATTTCTGCCTGCCCGCAGGCCTTTTGGTGAAGAGCTTGAGCCCAGAGTCTTGTTCCCTCTTAGAAAACAAATGGATCTTTCCACCCCGGCGCCGTGTGATGGGGGTTGGTGTTAGGTTTAAGGCTGTTTGTCATTCACATGCTTCAACAGCTCCGTGTCTGTGTTTGAATTAAGGGGTCCTGCGTGCGGTGGTCGAAGCAGCAAATTCCGGAGCATCAGTTCTCTGCCTGTGCGAGAAGGGAGATGCCATGATCATGGAAGAGACTGGCAAGATTTTCAAGAAGGAAAAAGAAATGAAAAAAGGTGAGGCCTGCTCCAAAGATTTTTATTTTTTCCAGCGTGGCCATGGTTTTTGCTCCTGTTGGGTGGCTGGTGCGAGTGGGCAAGAGCACAGAACGCGCTGCCCTGTGCTGATCCGTGTAGGAACAGTTTGCTGTTCCCAGAAGGCCCAAATTTTAACCCAAATCCTCCTGCCCGCTCTGCTGGTAAGCATTACTGCTGAGCCTCAGCTTCCAGTTCTGATGCACCCAATCATCGCGCTGTTGTCTAGAGTAACTCTTGCTTCGACGCCCTCCCTTCAGGAAGACCGGCGGTACGGTCATTGCGTGATGCTCGAGCGTCTCGCCAAGAGCTCCCCGATTTCTGTTCCAGAGACCTGAGGTCCCTTTTGCAGGTGCCCCGCCACCTTGGATGCATTTCTTTGACAGTTGCCTGGGCCAAAGGAGAGCCGGTGCCGGAGCAAACCTCGCGCTGCGTTCCTCCTGGCTCTTTGGCTGGAGACTTGCGTAACGGGGCGTTCTATGGCGCTTCAAACGCTTCAGTCCTGCGTGACGATCCGCACTGACGGGGCTGCTGCCTGCTCCTGCTGTGAGGCTGCACGATTTCATGGAGTATTTTTTTTTTTTTTTTTTTTTTCCTCTCCGTAGGTATTGCCTTCCCAACGAGTATATCCGTAAATAACTGTGTCTGTCACTTCTCCCCTCTGAAGAGCGACCAAGACTACATCCTCAAAGACGGAGACTTGGTCAAAATGTAAGCGTCTTGCTTGTACTTCGTGTGAGTTTACCATTGGCATCTGGGCTTTGCTTTCTAAATCCTGTCTGCTGTGGTAAATACTTCCTCGGCGTGGCTGATTAAAGAACCCAATGGGTGAAGCGCTCGAAACACACCCGAGTCCTCTGCTACTTCTAAAAGTCACACAAGTTTCCTGAGCCGTGGCGCCCCACCTGTAATTAACTCTCTTTGTGTTGCAGTGACTTGGGAGTCCACGTCGATGGCTTCATAGCGAATGTAGCACACAGTTTTGTCATAGACGCCTCAAAGGTAGGTTTGTGATGGCGCGGTGCCTCCTGCCGCTGCTGCTGTACGTGCAGGCGAAAGGAGAGATTCAAAAGCTGATGTTTGGGTGCCTCTGGTTCCAAAGGCGGCAGCAGTGGGGAGCCTGGGAGAGGTGTCTGCCTTGTTTTGCAAAAGCGCCGCAGGTCTGATGTCGCAGCAGTGAAAACAGTCCCTTTCCTAAAATTTATTCAGTCCTCTGGAAAATGAGGGCTGACGCGCTGTTTCAACACGTACAATTTTGCAAGGTTACAAACACTTTGAGACAAACCACCCGCCGAGTGGCGTTGCAGTGGGTTATTTGCATGTAGAGTGTCTGGGGCTGTGGGGCGGACTGGGCAGACTGGTTTTGCGGCCCCCTCTACTGGCCGAGGCACAGGGAGCCGAGCGCCGCACTGCTGGGAGTCGCTGCCTTCACCTTTGCAAACTGAGCTCAGGGGTGACCTGTTCCTCGAACCCCCAAACTGGTCCCTGCTGCCCGCTCCTGCCTGAGCACGCCAGCACGGGCTTTTCTCGCTCGGGGCTGAGCCTCGGCATGTGTGGGTGAGGACGCTGCCGTGGCACGCACGGTCTGGTCGGGCACTGTGGAAGTGGCGCTCGCGCGGTGGGAAGTACTGTTGCGTGCATAAAGTTGTCACGTAAGCTTGAGACATGTTTTTAGCTGCAGTCTTGGGAGGAGGGCGGCAGTGCGGGTCTTGGGAATGGTTTTTCTCGGTGGCTGTGTCTGAATGACTTGACGGGAAGAAGAGCGAGGAAAATAAAATCTTGCGAAGAGTATTGAGATCTTTCCAGTCCACGTTTCTGGCTACAGAGTCTTGTTCTGTTTTCAGTCTCTGACAGCGATGCGCTTTACTAAGGCGTCTCTGCTGAAACTCGTGAGCGAGCTGATTTGGTTGTGGCTGACGCTCACCTGCTCGTCTAACGGAGACGAGAGTAACGGTGGAGCTGTGAAGCCAGAAGCCCGTCCGCCTCCGAGCTGGGCTTCCCCCTGGAAAGGGTGTCCAGTGAGGCGGAGAACCTCCATCTCTAGACACTCAGAACAGCGTTCTGGCTAGTAACAGGGACGGGAAAATACCTTAAACAGCCTTTATTTTTCTGTTTTTCCAGGAAAACCCTGTGTCGGGCCGTAAAGCCGATGTCATCAAGGCGGCTCATCTCTGTGCTGAAGCTGCTCTGCGCTTGGTAAAGCCTGGAAACCAGGTGAGTGACTGGTATGGGGGAAAGGACGCCTGGGCGAGGAGCTCCCGCTGCCTGTGCCGCCCTTCCTGCCTGGAAATAAAAGCGTGTGACCTTGCCTGGGAGGAATTGCCCAGCGATGTGGGGAATCTGGAAGCAGCTGCCTGCAGACAGCTGAGCCACGGCTGGGGTGAGCACCGGCCCACTGGGGCGGGTGGCAGAGGCTCTTCTGTCGGCAGCTCTGGCTTCCCTGCGGAGCCTGAGCTCTTCCTTGTGCCATGGTGGCTTCGCAGAGGAGCCTTGGTGCTCCCACTGGCCGGTCCCTTTCTCGCTGAAGACAGCCGGGCACGCACAGCAACTCTGCCAAAAGCGCGCCCTTAAATCTCCCACTTGCACCTCTCCCTCGCCTGGTGCTCAGGCACCTCCTTTGCCGCTGTGCGATGATTCCAAACGTACTCGTGTTGCTCTTGGTTCCTAGCGTGATCCCCAGAGGAGGGGTGGCTTGTGAGAAGGCAGCGGGTGCAGTGCGGGAGGCTGGACTGACCTCGCGTTACGTGTCGATTTTGCTGAGGCAGGATTAAAAACGGAACCCTGACCTTGTTTCTCCTTTTTTTGGAGGTGTTAGAGCAGCAGTTGGTTTGAAAGCCTGCCGGTTTTATCACAGAACGCTGCCGAGTTAAAAAACCTGTCATGCTCGTGGCTTGAATTTTACATCCTTAACGTGTTTTCTTATGTTCTTCATCCAGAACACACAAGTGACAGACGCGTGGAACAAAATAGCCCACTCGTTTCACTGCACGCCGATCGAAGGTAAGGACGGGGGAGCAGCTGGTCGGAGGTAGCGATGTTTCAGCTGCGCGCTAAATCCTGAGCTGCCCTATTCAGATTCTGGGGAATGCTTAACGACTACAAGTCCTGGATGTGCCATGTTTAAGCGCATCGGCCTCTGCTAAAAAAAAAAAAACCCTTCAAAACTCTCTAGGTTCTTCTTCCTTCCTCTATTTCTTTGATTTCTAAAGATGGGTTGATCTAGGGGCAGTGGCTTCCGCAGCTGGTGGGTAGCGTCCCAGCTCGTGGACTCCCTGCTGACCTTGGCCAAATCGCACGGCCTTTTGCTTTCATACTTGACCGCTCGTAGTCAAACCCTCTTTAGTGAATACGTAACGGACCTTGTTTGTAATGCAGCGGCCACTGGGAAAGAAACCCTCGCGGGGGACGTAGTTTCCTTCCTTACAACTCTGAGCCGTCTCGTGCTCCCTTGGCAGCACTGATAATGGGCGAGTGGGAAGGCGCTGGGATGGATTCTAGTAGAAACGAGACCCCTGGCTTCTCGTCTGAAGGGTGGCGAGAGCGCGTAGCCTGACGTTTGGCGCGCGCGGGTGCTTCTCTCCCAGCGGGTGACATCACTGTCAAGCGGTTCTTTCAGCCACCATTGCGTTGGTCCGTTGTTAGTTAAATTTCCTGAAATGCCGTGAAGCTGGCTCGTTCTCTTCGCTCGCCTCAGCCCAGGCTCAGAACATCGGTTCCTTGTGTGGGACGGCTTTGTGGGGCTCCCCAATGCTTTGCTCCTTTCTCTGTGGAAAAACGCGGCATCAGCTGCCGTGAGGAGGCGGCCGCTCGTGCTGTCGAGGGAGTTCAAGCAGCCACTGTTTTGGAAACAGTCGAGGGCCGTAATTATCTA
>NW_009258418.1:4324-8400 GCF_000687185.1 Egretta garzetta | reverse complement strand
GGGCACATGCAACTGTCCCTGCTGGGCTGGTGGCTTGGGGGGCAAAACAGGAATGGCTGCGAGTGCCTCTTCCTACGCTTCCATTTGAAGGTGAACTGTAGGGCAGGAGGGAAAAGTGAAGCAACCCCCTCCCGCCAAATACCCTTTGAGCCGAGGTACTGGGGAAAGGACCAAAAGCTTCCATTAATTTGATATTTGGCATCTTTAAAAACACCCGAGGGTGCGTCGCACGTGCCTGCGGGTTCGCCTCCAGCCCACTGGTGTAGTGCACGTGCCTGATCAAGAAGCGGCGGGAGGCGAAAGGGCTCGGCCTCTGCCTGTGCCTCTCACGGGAGCTCGCGGCTCCTCCTCGCTGGTCGTGAAGCGTTGCTGAAGTCGGAGCGGGCTTTGGGGAGCTCCGTCTCTGTGCTAATGCACTTGACGTTCCACGACCGAGGGAAGCTGAGGAAGCCGAAACGCCGCCGATGGTTCGCTTGACTGTTCCGCCCTAGCTGCGGGCTGCAGTCGGGGCCCCGGAGCGTTAATAACGCAAGGCAGTGTGTCGCTGGTTTGCAGCTCAGAGGTGTTAATGGATTCTCTTCTCGCGGCAGGGATGCTGTCGCACCAGCTGAAACAGCACGTGATCGATGGAGAGAAAACAATCATCCAGAACCCGACAGACCAGCAAAAGTGAGCATCGCTTCCAGGGTTGCTGCTTCCAGCAGCATTTGGGGAGGGGGGTGACTAAGTCCCCAGCGGTGACCCTGTTTCTCGCTGCGGTATCAAGTAGGGGACGTAGCAGGTATGTTTAATTTAACCGGGGTACAGACTGCTCCCCGTATGGCCTCTGTCTTGAAGGCTGACCCTGTATGGCGTATTTGTAGCTCGTTAGCCCCACATCTTCTTGTCCGTCCTGCATGAAGAGTGGCTCCGTGTTTGGGGGGTGGTTCTGAGAAAGAGAGGCTGGAAGTCACTGGCGTGGGGCTCCTCGCTGGCACCTGCGAGTGTTCTTGGTTCCTGTCCAGTTTCTCAAAGGAGCCCGCTGGAGGCTGCCAGCAGAATAACCAACTGTTGCTAGTCGCAGCGGTGGATGCTAACTCACCAGGAGCCGTGCCAAGACCTATCGTTGGTCTCGCAGAAGCAGCCAGGAGCCCACTGTTGATAGCATCTCGGGGTGGTTTCGAACTCCTGAGCTGGATATGCCATTCCAGCAGCTCCTCTCCCTCAGGGATCCCTCGGGGTTGGGCCTCGCGCTGAATATTTAGAGCTCGGTGGCTTGAAATCCAGCACTCGGACTGGAAGTTCTCAGGCGTGGCAACAGCAGGCGTGGTGGGACTCGTGGCCTGCCTAGGACGTGCCCACGAGTTCAGGGAGCTGGTGTGGGATGTCCGAGACCTCCTGCCCCTTTGTGGGGATGTTGCTGCTTGTCACGGGCAGGAGCAGCACCGGCTTGTCGTCGTCATGCTCTGCCGGCCTCTCGCTGCTCAGCTCCGCCGCCTGGTCCATTCCTCGTGGCAACTCCTGCATTTCTGTGCCAGCTTTTGCTCTTCTGGTCAGGATCTGGCCACTCTCTGGCACTACTCGTGCTTAGGCACAGGGTTTAGTAGTGGGACGGCAGGGTTAGGGGAATGGTTGGGCTTGGTGACCTTAAAGGGCTTCTCCAACCTCAACCATTCTGTGATACTTTGTGCTTGCAGACCTTCTCTGGCCAAGCCCAGCGTGGGCTTGTTTGAGGAATTGTGGTTGTGTAGGAGGCTTTGTCTTCCCTACTTACCATTCTTTGACTCACCAAACTTCTTTTCCTCCAGGAAGGACCACGAAAAAGCAGAATTTGAGGTCCATGAAGTTTACGCTGTCGATGTTCTTGTCAGCAGTGGAGAGGGAAAGGTGAGCCCGGTGCTTCTCGGCCTGCCGCTCCTCTGCGCGTGTGGTCAGCAGCAGCGACGGGTGCGAACACCGCGTCCTCGTGGGTGCCAGCTCCAGCGGGGAGCGCTTGGTGCCTGGGTATCGCTGTGTCTTTGGGTGGAGCTTTTTCCCTTCAAAAAGTTGAGGTGCGCCTTTACCGTGCCGGAGTACGGGCGGTGCTTGTCTGACGTGAAGGCCCCAGCGCGCGCGGGCCGGTGGCTGCGCTGCTCTCCTGGTCTCTCAGCTCTGTTTTGCGTTTTCAGGCGAAGGACGCTGGGCAGAGAACCACGATTTACAAAAGGGACCCCTCCAAACAGTACGGCTTGAAGATGAAAACCTCCCGTGCCTTTTTCAGTGAGGTGGAGAGGCGCTTCGATACTATGCCATTTACTCTCAGGTATTTGCTTTTATTCCTGGCCTCCCCGCGCGTTCAGAGCCGGATGCTTTGCGTGAGCTTACAGACCGTGCTGACGGCAAAGCCGACGTGCTTTGGCCGCCCCTGCTGCTTTACGCTGGGGTTTGCTGTATCTGAGCCTAGGAGTGGGTGGAGGAAGGATGTCACAGGCTTAAGGAGGAATCCCAGGCAGAGCCTGAGGATTTGAGAATCTCCTGCGCCTCGGGTGGCAGGTGGGGAGCCGGGAATTGCGTCTAAAATAAAACAGAGGGGTGAAAGCAGCGTCAGGGCACAGCGTGCAGAGGCGAGGCCGTTCTGATTGGCTTTTCTGAAGGGATTTACTCAAACTAAGAAGGCAACGAGCGCTTGCTGGGCTCCTCTCATCCCAAAGCCCACTTGCCTTTTCCGCTCTCTGGAGGTTATGGTTCACCCGGCAGTTGCCCGCTCTGGCAGTCGGCTTCGCCGCTGCACCACGACACTGCTGGGGCGAGGGGGGTGCAAGTGAATCTGAAGTCTCCAGCCTGACCCTGGGGGCAACGCTGAAACCTGCGGGTGGGGCCGGGGGATCTGGCTTCTGGGAAGGGCCCTGAGCTCAGGTGTGGCTCTGTCTCCTCCGCAGGGCATTTGAGGATGAGAAGAAGGCCAGGATGGGGGTGGTGGAATGCGCCAAACACGAGCTGCTCCAGCCTTTCAACGTCCTCTATGAAAAGGAAGGTGAGTGCTGGCGGTGGGAGGGCTGGGAGCCGGGTGCGGAGGGGCGCTCGGCGGACAACTGGCGGTCTCTTCCGGAGCCGGGTGAGCCTGGTGCTGCCTGTCGCTGTGGAAATACCAGCGATGCACTTCAAGGGCCCTGGGCTTTACCCTCCAGGAAACCCGTTGGCTTCTGGATCTTGTTCTGGAGTCGTTCCAGTGATGAGATGAGATTTTCTGTGGAGTAATTTCCTGGGCAGGAGGAAGGATTGATGGCTGAGGCGCTTGGGTTCGCTTGAAGAGCGGGTTTAGAGGGGGCAGTGCTGAAGGAATTGTTTTGCCCTGGCCCGGGGCAGGTTTAAGACGTTCCTGCGAGATGGTTTTTAGCAGCAACAGCATGGAAATGGCACAGGGATGGCAACATCTGGTTGGAAACATCTGGGATCCCTTGTGGATGGGCTCCGGCGTAGTGACGCCCGTTTCTGTCTTGCAGGAGAGTTTGTTGCACAGTTCAAATTCACAGTGCTTTTAATGCCCAACGGTCCCATGAGGATAACGAGCGGCCCCTTTGAACCGGAACTCTACAAGTCGGAGTTTGAGGTGCAAGACGGAGAACTGAAGGTTGGTTTAAAAACGACGTGGTGGGGAGGGGGCTGAGGCCCGAGCTCAAAGAGGAAACGATTTGCTTACGAGCAGGTTGGGCTCCTCTTCCCCGCCTCAAGCACCAGCTCTCAGGGCGTGATAAGGATGCCCGGCCCTGCCCCAGGAGCTGCTGCGGGGTCTCCAGAGCCGGCTCCAAGGCAGGGAGCGAGGCTGCGGGGCTCCCACTCTGTCACCGCGCCCCTTGGGACCTGCCAGCCTGCCTTCCGTGGCGCGCCGCCTGCTTGAAAGGTGTTTCCCTTTATCGCCGTCAAAAAAAGGAGTCGGCGTTCTAGCTGCTTCTGTTTCCTTCCTGTCTCCAGGCCCTTCTACAAAGTTCTGCAAGCCGGAAGACCCAGAAAAAGAAGAAAAAGAAGGTAATTGGGCCGCGTTCCGGGGGCGGTTAGTGGCACCTTATCATCGGCAGCGCCCAGGTCCTGCGTGGTCACGTTTTGGGCTCGCCTCCCAG
>NW_009258418.1:3899-4199 GCF_000687185.1 Egretta garzetta | reverse complement strand
CAAAAAAAAAACAAAACCAAAACCCAACCAGAAGCAAAATAATCCGGTGCTGTTTGTCTCGTACGACCAAAGGACAAACAGCCCGGACTTCCCACTGACTACAACCAGCTCCTATTGACTTTGCCGAGGAGGGAGGATTCTCTCAGCCACGTCAGACTACTTAAAAAAGGAAGCAGACAAATAAAAACAGGCGTAAAAGCCCGTCGATATCCACTCTTTCTAACCTTTTATAGGGTGAATGGCCAAGCCCATCCCAGTGAGGGAAGGGAGCGTAGCGAGAGCTGCCTGCTTCTTCCTCCT
>NW_009258418.1:2537-3522 GCF_000687185.1 Egretta garzetta | reverse complement strand
CTCGTTTTGAAACCGACGGGTGGGAAGCCGGTGATGTTCCCGGCCCGGCAGCTCTGCGGAGGGGGCGGGAGGCGGGCGAGCTGCCCCCCACCCACTGGTGGGTTTTAATTCCCTGGTGTCCCAGGGAGCTTTGTCCTTTTCCGGGGCCTCTGAGGACGTTCCCCTCTTCCACGTGCATCGGCGGCTCCCGGAAGGCTCCTGGCCACACGCGCTCCGCTGGCCACAGGCGAGGGAAATGCTACAGGCGTTGGGCTCGGGCAAGGGTCTGGCTGGGGCTGTTGCTCTTTTATAAACAATCTTTTTTAAAAAAAAAAGAAAAAAAAGAACAGAAGCTGCTGACTTCCTTGTAGCTGAGCACGAGTTTTTTCCTTTGCCGGTACCTGGTTATTCCCCTGCTGTAGCTGAATTTGGGAAAAACTCTCGCCTTTAAAAGCTCTCCCGGGCGTCTCCGCAGACACCGTGCTTCCTCGCCGGGGTCTGGGTTTGCCACCCCAACCTCCACACGTGCGAATATTACCAAAGTCAATAAAAGAGAATAAACGCGCTATTTATTTTTTTTCTGAATTTTTCCATCTTTCTCTGCTCCTGTTCTCCATCTCCTCAGGGGCCGATGTGGGGTCCTGGCGCAGCTCTGGCCCGGGCAGCTCCGACGTCGTCACCTTGAGTGAAAAAAAACCCAAATTCCTTGGGCAGGAGGAAGCGTTTTGGCGTTTTTAAGCACTATTCCGCCCTCCGGGGCCGAGGGGCAGAGCCAACCCTTCTCGCAGCCCGCAGCGCACATTTATGAGCCACGGGGCCTTGCTAGAGCTTTGTTTACAGTTCTGTTTTTGCTTTAAAGAGTAAAAAAGCCGCTTGTACCTCTTGACACAGGAAACAACCACCCCGTTGTTAACGTTGGGGCAGGTGGAATCTCCCGAGAAGGCCTCTGTGACCGAATATTTTTTTTTTTTTCCTGAATAAACTCGACCAGTGACATCCCTCTTTG
>NW_009258418.1:0-373 GCF_000687185.1 Egretta garzetta | reverse complement strand
ACGCCGACGACATCTGCCGCGATTTCCTGCGCAACGTCTGCAAGCGAGGGAAGCGCTGCCGCTTCCGGCACCCCGACATCAGCGAGGTCACCAACCTGGGCGTCCGCAAGAACGAGTTCATCTTCTGCCACGACTTCCAGAACAAGGAGTGCGTCCGGCTCAACTGCCGCTTCATCCACGGCACCAAGGAGGACGAGGACTGCTACAAGAAGACGGGGGAGCTGCCCCCACGCCTGCGACAGAAGGTGGCCGCTGGGCTGGGCCTCTCGCCCGCCGACTTGCCCAACAGCAAGGAGGAGGTGCCCATCTGCAGGGACTTCCTGAAGGGCGACTGCCAACGGGGCGCCAAGTGCAAGTTCCAGCACCTGCAGCA
>NW_009258417.1:0-655 GCF_000687185.1 Egretta garzetta | reverse complement strand
GCAAGGACCCTCATCCAGCCATGGGGACCCTCACCTGGCCATGGGGACCCTCACTCAGCTGCAAGGACCCTCATCCAGCCATGGGGACCCTCACCTGGACATGGGCCTGGCCATGGGGACCCTCACTCAGCTGCAAGGACCCTCATCCAGCCATGGGGACCCTCATCCAGCTGCAGAGACCCTCACCCAGCTGCTGGGAGCCTCCTCCTACCATGGGGACCTTCTCCCACTAGTGCAGACCCTCACTTTCCCATGGGGATGCTCACCTTCCCACAGGGACCCTCACCCTGCAGCTCCCCTCCTGGCAGCCTCCCTGGGCTCCTCCAGCCTCTCCAGGGCCTGTGCCTGCCCTTGGGGGCACCAGCCCTGGGGGTCTGGGTGCTTGGGGGTACTAGGAGGGGACAGAGCCCCACTCATGACCCGTTCAGCACCCAGATTCCCTGGGGAGGGGCTGGGGGTGTCCCCGCACGCCCCAGGGCTGGGCTAGGAGTTGAGGCGAGGCTCCTCAGCTATTTTTTAAAGATGAGGTGGGCGCCTGTGGGCGCTTGTCTGGGTGGGAAAGCTCCCCACGCAGCTGCAGTGGGATGGAGGGGGGCTGGGAAGCCCGAGCCTCCGAGCAACCTTTTAGGGTCCCAGCCCCTCCTTGAGCCCCCCC
>NW_009258416.1:0-828 GCF_000687185.1 Egretta garzetta | reverse complement strand
GGGAGGGGAGCCTCAGCCAGGGCCAGGGTGTGCTGTCAGGCACGCACATCCCCACCAAGGGCCAGGACGAGGGCAGGCGAGTGGGCAGAGGAGCAGCCCTGGGCTGACACCAGCTCCCAGTGCCAGGACAGGCAGCGAGGACAGAGCGAGGGGTGGAAAAGCCCCCATGGCACAGGGCAGCCAGGGGATGGGGTAGGCAGAAGAGGCCGGGCAGTGGTTCAGCACTGACAGCATGGGGCCATGTCCACGTGGGCTGGGTCTGGCAGGGTGACCCTGGGAGAGGAATGGGGTGCTGTGTGCCACCCTGCCCCTCTGCCCAAGGCCAGCCCTTTTCCCCTTTCAGCAGTCCTGTGCTGAGGCTGAGGGACTCCTGCCTGCCAGGAGGCACCACCCAAATGTCCCCAGCCACTCTGCACTCATCCCCAGGCCTGTGGGTGCCCACGTGAGCAGCTCTTGATGCCTCTGGTATGGTTGGACCTGGCCCCTAGCAATGCAGGCAGGTGCTGCCTGACTGGGAGGAGAAAGATGGGAGCCAAGAGAGACCAATGGGCAGGGAGGGGCTTTCCTCTGAGCCAGCGGCATTGAGGGAGGGTGGGCTGAGCTAATGCAGGGGCCAGGATGGGTGTAGGCACCCAGGGTGGGCTCTCACGGGGCTATTCTCAGGGACTCTGAAACCAGCAAGAGATGTCCCAGCTGAGCACTGCCAGCGGCCACACTGGGCCCTGCTCTGGCGTCCGCTCATTGCTTCCTGAGAGCACAGCAAGTTCCCTCCCTGCACCCAGGCTTCAAAGGTAAGGAATGGGCTGACCCTTACCTGAACACTTCACT
>NW_009258415.1:0-532 GCF_000687185.1 Egretta garzetta | reverse complement strand
CCCCGCCGGGTGCCCGAGGGCACGGCTCCCTGCGCTCCACGAGGAGGAGCTCTGGGCCTAAGCACCCGTGCTGTGCTGTGCCACGCTGTGCTGTGCCGTGCCAAACCACCCAGAGCGTGCCAGACCTGGCTCTGCCGTGCTGTGCCATGCCATGCCTTGCCGTGCTGTGCCATGCCGTGCTGTGCCATGCCGTGCCATGCCACACTGTGCTGTGCCGTGCCAAACCACCCAGAGCATGCCAGACCCAGCTCTGCTGCACCATGCTGTGCCATGCCATGTCATGCCACACCCTGGTGTGCCGTGCCATGCCATGCCATGCCCTGGCATGCTGTGCTGTGCCATGCCATGCCTTTTGTGCCCAACCAGACCGCATTCTGCCGTGCCATGCCAAACCATGCAGTGTGTGCCTGGCCCAGCTCTGCCATGCCATGCCACGCCATGCTGTGCCATGCCATGCCAAACCGGCCCCAGCTCTGGCACACTATGCCGTGCTGTGCTGTGCCATGCCATGCCATTTATGCCCAACTAGAGC
>NW_009258414.1:7012733-7014527 GCF_000687185.1 Egretta garzetta | reverse complement strand
TTTAGAAACATCAGACCATTAATGCTCAGTCCCCAATTCCAGAATCTACACTTGAGTGGGGAAATATTAAGCTACAGATGTTCATTTAGCTAATTTCCTACCAAACACCTGTGTTTGCTTTCCCCACGGGACTCCTGCGGACACGGGGCTGGGCTGTGCAGCAGGCCCAGGAACGCCATAACCTCAGGCTGGTATCATGGGATACATTTGGGCTGGTGCAGAGCTCAGGAAGGGCAAAAATCCATTGCATATCACAAAAATTGAGCTGTAGTGCACCAGTCTGCTGATGCAAGTCTCTATACAGACATGCCTGGGCTTTCTGGAAGGACTGCACGCTAACCCAAGAGCTGATTAACTTCAGAAACCTGTAGTATCATAAGCAGTATTAATCCTTTTTTAGAGCCACGTATAAAATGATGGATCAGTTATGCTGCTTGAGGGGCATAAATATCATTTATTAAGACAATCATGGTTCATTCTTTGCAATTTTGTTTTTAATAGAAAGCATGAATCTCAGTTTAAGCCAGATTTATGCTCACCCTCCCCTAACCCAGTGCCAGGATCTTTGATCCCAAATTATTTAGGAAGCGGAGAACTCTCTCCTTCATGGAGCATTTCTGCTTGAAATGCGCAATAAGCAGCAAAAAGAGTAAGATCTCTGGGGTTAAGTCTTTTGGCATCCTCGGTGTACATCAGGGACTTAGTTGAGCCACAGAGGTACATGTTACAGTTGGCACCCTCCGGAGGAAGCTCCTAACCCCCAGACAAAGCAGTTATTTACAAGGGGAAAAAAATTCTCCTAACTCAAGGAAATGAAAACAGTGTAAAGACAGAAAACAACTCTTTAGCTTTCTAACACTGATTTATACTGATGTAAGTAGCTATCATTATGAGCTGATCTGTGGCATTTCTGCCCTTCCTCCAGTCCGTCACAAAAGCAAGACGTTCAGCATTATATATTCAACCAAAAAAAAAAAAAAAAAAAAAAAAAGAACAACCCAGATGAGAGGTTTGTTCTGCAAACCGATCCTCTGCTCTTGCTTGAGGAAAGCAGCAACAGACTGAATTATATCACGTTCGTATGATGCATACAGTAATGTAAATTAATTACCCAGATTCTTCCTAAAGGCCTTGGGTTTTTTTTGCCTTTTTTTTTGCCTTTTTTTTTTTTTTTGCATAAAAGAATCCGTTCCTGAAATGCATTTGTAGGTGCAACATAGAAGTTATTTTAAAAGCACTCGGCAAAATAACCTAAAAGTTTTAGGGCAGAAACTGGATAAAAACGTCATTTTTGGTTTGAGTGGTGAGAGAAACTGAGACAGCGATAATGTCACATTGGGATTTCAACAAGAGGACTTGGGCAAACAGCAATTCCAGCAGGGAAACACCCACGGACACCTTCAGGAATGAGTAGTAATGAGAGCCCTGGACCTCTCCCAGAGCCAGAAACAGATCGCCAGGAAAAAACCCCAAAACCAAAGCCATCCCCATCGTCTCCATCCTGCTGCCCACCAGCCCTCCTCTCCCTGCTCCGAGTTCTCCCTTTCCCCGCAGACGATCGGGCTCCCCAGGCTGACACCCTCTGCCTGCTGCAGACACCAGGGCTTTTACAAGAGCCTGGAGGAGTTGTTACGCTTTGGGTTTGGTTTTTTTTTTTTTTTTAACTTTTTTTAAATTTTTTGCAGTAATTTCTGTCCCTCCTCCCTATCCTGTCTTGCAGCACCACAAGAGATCCCGCTGGGTTCTGTTCTGATTCAAAAAAAAAAAAAAAAAATTTAAGGTTAAATTTGCAAA
>NW_009258414.1:6999783-7012655 GCF_000687185.1 Egretta garzetta | reverse complement strand
CCCCCCCCCCCCCCCAGACTCTTCTGCATTCTAATAGCTTACATTTTTAACAAAAATCTGATTCACTCTTTTAATGAGACTCTGTCAGGGCATCAAAAGGCAAGTGAATATTAAAATTGGAGTTCCTAGGAAAAGCTTTCATTTGGACAGGAAAAATAGGGGTGACAAACCCTTCAGGATACAGCTTCCCTCCAAAAGGATGCGCGTGCCGGTTCGCACCGGATGGGCTTCAGGAACCAGAAATCAGTTTGCACGTTAAAACCAGCTGCGATCCTTTGAAATTTATGGGAGACTGAGGGAAAAATCATTCTGAATAATACAGGTCCTTTGACATTAACTTAAAATTATTTTTTAAATAAATCGATTGCAATTTTATTTATAAGCCCAAGCCTTCTGCAACTCGCAGCAGAAAGAAGACCTTCAGCCAGTGTAAAGTGTCGGAGCTGGAATTTAAAGGAATTGGAACCATTTATGCTTAGTGAAGGTCTGCTCCGGATCATACGAATCCCTTCTCTTTCAGGAGAAAGGCTGTCTGAATGTCACTCACACTGCCCTTTATTTTTATCCATTAGACAAACAAAATGAACGATCACATTTACGCCGCGGACAGAAAGCAGACCCCACAGGCTATATGTTGTGAAAAGAACTCTTTTCTACCGTGCAAGATAATGCTTGAAAAGGTGAATGAAAAGATTTTAGCAAAGAGGAAAATGTCCCTGTAGGACCCTGCCTAATTCTGAGCTCTTCAGTAACGTCAGCCTCGCTAATCCATACCTAGCTGTGAGTTCAAATGAAAAATTCATTAACTTTGTGTCCTTTAATTTATTAGGTGTAGCAACACTCCTCATCAGGGGAAGGGCTGAAAGGGGGGGACAATCAGGGCTCTTTTATTCTTTTTGCAAATCTACGGGCTCACAAAGGGAGAGGACTGGTTTGTGAGAAATTACGCTCGCCTAATTAGAAGAGCCGCTGTTTGCTCTCGCAGGCATGCCGAAGCCGACCCAAGGGAAAATGTAAAACCTGCCATCAAAGACATGCAACGGCCACGGCTAAAACCACGCCAGGACCAGCCAAGAGTGGAGGCACCTCGGTGACCATTTCATCCCACAGTGGTACGTAAAAAGGGAGCACGTTAGGAACAAGGTCTTTTGCATAGTGAATTAAAACCAAAATCTGGACTGCCTGCACCGCAGCAGGATGCAATGTCGGTTTAGAGCCACTACACCAACTGCTGGGCACCTCTTAGACCCCTGTTATGGCAGAGGCTGGAGTTGTTCCCAGCAGACGGCCTAGGAAAGCTGAGTTTGGGTGTGGGAAGCAAGGGTAGGAAATAGAAAGAGTTTCTTTTTCACAGAATCCCAGAATGGCAAGGGTTGGAAGGGAGCTCGGGAGATCATCTAGTCCAACCCCCCTGCTAAAGCGGGTTCACCCAGAGCATGTTACACAGGACTTCGTCCAGGTGAGCTTTGAATATCTCCAGAGAAGGAGACTCCACAGCTCCCCTGGGCAGCCTGGGCCAGTGCTTGGGCACCCTCAAAGTCAAGAAGTTTTTCCTCATATACAACTGAAACCTCTTATGCCTCAGTTTGTACCCATTGCCCCTTGTCCTGGCGCTGGACACCACTGCAAAGAGTCTGGCTCTGTCCTCGTGACTTCCACCCTTAAGATATTTGTATGAGATCCTCTCTCAGCCTTCTCTTCTCCAGGCTGAAGAAGCCCAGCTCCCTCAGCCTTTCCTTGTAGGGGAGGTGCTCCAGTCCCTTTATCATCCTAGTTGCTCTCCTCTGGACTCTCTCTAGGAGTTCCTCATCTTTCTTGAAGTGGGGAGCCCAGAACTGGGCTGAATACTGTCTCACTCCAGGGGCTCAGGCACCCCATCACAATCCCTCTCTGCTCAGCTTCCACGCCTGAACCTGGGGATAACAAACCACTCCCATCTTTTTCACGGAGCTGAGAGAAGGATTCAGCTTAATTCACAGTAACACAATATTTTGTCCTTACGTTACCCTCCCCGGTGTCCCTTCCCTCCCTCTTTGGAAAGGAATAAATAATTATCCTTATTTTCTGCCAGGAAACACAGATAGTGAGTGGGGTGAAATGGACTGCGGCCAGGGCAGAGCCACGTCTCCAGCCTGCCAGTCCCAGGACCTATTAACATTAATGCTTAATTAGTGTTTACATTTTCCAAGCAAAATGTAAACATGTATCTGCACCAGCCAATGCCAGCTGTGACAGGAGAGAGATGTTATCCAAAAGCAATTTCCTCTCCTTTCAAACGGGCATCTCCCGTAGGTCAGACCGTAAAGCAGCGTCTGAATCGCGACACCTCATGTTGCGCATTTACAAAGCACGGCAGCGGGGTCGAATCGGCAGTTACAAGGTAAGACCAGCGACTATTTAGACTGACAAGCAAGGCTAAGTAAAGTAGTAGGGGGAAAAAAAAAAAAAAAAAGTCAACAAACCCCACAAAACCCCTTTGAGGATCCCACGGCAGTCATATATAATTTCAATTATGGAAATCCAAACTGTCTTGATAGCTATGTGGACGTACTCTCTGAAGAAGCAAATTATCGATACCAAAATTAATTGTTCTTTGGAACAGCAGAAAACTCTCAACAGCTGTAAAAAATGTTGACAGAGAAATTTGAGTCTAGTAGAGGTTAATCTGGATTTAAGTTTCTTTGCGGATATTAAAATGAAGTTCAGCTGAGCCAGAAGTTCATAAAATCAGCTCGTTTCTCGTGCCCGTACCTTGCTCACAAAAGCAATATAGATGCTCTGGCTGTGGGCCCTCCATCCCCCCCCCAAAACTGGTGCCCTGTTTCCCCAAACACATAGCATGTCCCCCTGTCACCAGTGGTACCTTCTTGAGACTGGCTGGCCAAGCATCTCCTTCCCTGGGTCCAAGTTCTCCCACTCCAGGGATCACGTAGACAAACAGTCGGAGAAGAGAGTCACGCACGTCAGGATTTTCTGCTGCGATTACTGAAAAAATAAATCTGCAAATATTCTCTGTCACTGATATCCATAAAACCTCTGTCACATGGGTGTTCAGATAGCAACTGGTCACGGTTTCATGAGGGATGGATATGGCGGGGAAAGAATAGCTTATGTTTATCTATCACCAAGTGCTTTTTCCAAATATTGGGAATTAGAAGAGGTGATGTAGCACTTTCCTATGTCCTAAAAGCCAAAGAAAAAGCCAGCGGGTTTCTCTTCTCTGTAGGACACCCCTGGAAGGAAGCCTTCGGGGTAGAAGGTAAGCAAGTTCCTTGAGCGGAGGTGAACAAGACAAGTTTTTGGAGGGGGGGTGGAGCGTGCGCAGTCCCCTATTTCTCACTAACCACATTCCAGGCCTAAAATCAAATGTAAACGTTGATTTTGCAGCCATAAACTGAGTCCCTCTGGGGTAGTGGAAAACCATCATTGTGTGGTAGTTTAACCCAAGCCAGCAGCTCAGCCCCACACAGCTGCTCGCTTGCTGGCCAGCGGTGCCCCCGAAAACGTCTTTGACGAGTGTAAGCCCTGCTTAGCAACAACTAAAACATCGGTGTGTTATCAACACCCTTCTCATCCTAAATCCAAAACACAGCACTGTGCCAGCTACTAGGAAGAAAATTAACTCTATCCCAGCCAAAACCAGGACACATTGAGAAAAAGCAAAGCCGAGGCAGAAAAATATAACCGTTAACTGTATACAAACGGCCATTGGTGCTTACATACAACATCTATACGAGGATGGGTGAGATATAGAAGGTGCTAACGCAGGTGCCTGAAGGAGGCAGACTTAAAAAACATGTATGACATGGAATCCTCTCTGAGGTTAAAGACAACTACCCCATAGTGTTACCCAAACGATGCAAACCTAACCCTGTAAGAGCTAACCTGACTAAGTAAGAACAGTAAATAAAACCATAATATCTTTATTCTGTCTTATGGTAGTGTTCAAGTTTTGGTCCTGTGACAAGGAATCATCTGAAAGCCAAAGGGCACCTGGGAGTACGGCCCTTGTCACTGTGGCTTGGTTAAGCAGTTGTAGCGGCTTTTCTTCAAATACAGACACATATATTTACTGTAGGGGAATTTCTCCTGCAATTAAGCACATACTCATGACTCCAGGGTCCCCAAACCAGCCTTCAATCCCTGAAAGCAGGACGTGTGAAAGGGTGAAGGTGCGAGACTGTCCCCACAGCAAGCGATGTCGGCGTTATCACAGACTCATATGCGGGTACATGCCACGGTTCTCAGTAAAGCATAAATCAGGGGAATTACTATGCAAATATACAATGTATGATTTTTTTAAGCTGCACTTGTATTCTTCTTTAAAAGCTTAAATTGGAATTAAGTTTTGTGATTGCCCTCCATGCAAGGACGACTTCAGCACAGAGCGGGGTGTGATCTGTCGCTGAGGCACTGGAATAACCAGCTACCCACAAATCACTAATAGAACATTGCAAAAACTGCCTTGGTGAAACACAAAGAAGGTTAACTTAGCCTAGAACAACAAAACAACAGGCAAATGCTGTCATCTTTCAGCCGCGAGGAAAGCTTCTGACAACATACACAACCACAGCAATGCTTTCTGGAGGTTTATTGCTGCTTGCAGAACTCACCAGATGATCGTGAGCGCGATGCCAGCCTTACCTGCCTAGAGAATTTTGATCTCCTGCCCAACTTTCTCCAATATAATTTATTTTGCCGTGTCCCACAGCCCTGAAGTTCAGTGTTAAGAGCATTTCACAAAGCGGGTCTCACCTGGAGAAGTTGTAGACCATGCTGATTGGAGATGACACCCTCAGAAGCAGCTCAGTAACCTGGGTGCTGTCATTCCTGGTAACTCTTAATCCTTTGGAAATCACAGCTTCAAGTTGCAGGAGGGCGGTACAATGCGAAGCATTTACTTGCACACCACATCAATCTAGAACGGTAGATTGTGTGAATGTGAGGGCACAAAGGTTGCAAATTATTTATTATGAGACAGAACTTTGCAAAGGCTTAGCCAGACACCTTTGATGTTTCTGAAGAGCTCCATCTGAGCTCATTTTTGGAATAAAGTAGCTCGTGCAATGATATCTTCATTTCTTGAAGACAGTTGTTCAGTCTCTTTTCTATACTGTGTGTTCCACATTAAGTCATTATCTATGCTGTTCACTCCATTAATTCTGCTAGTTTTATTAGCAAAGTTCTGCTGCCTGGTCCTGTAGCAGTGACAAGCATTTCTAAAAGCTAATCTGACAGATAATGACTCCATTAAGTGTTGAATACTAATTGGTTTACATCAGGGGCCTGAAATTAATTGATGTAAATAAATTAGCACCTGAGCATGCATCACCCCAGCTTTGGATTTTCCTAAATACCAATGATTTTTAAAGCTTGTATCTTCAGCAAAACGCAACGGAATATAAACAGACAGGATGAGTAATTAAAATGTGGCAACAAAATAAGACTATCGAGATGAGCTTAACAAAGATTGTTTACCTATTGATGGAAAGGGTAGTGCCTGCCTGTACAGTCTGTTTACACTGCTCTGACTCATACAAAAGATACTTTTCTGACAGCTTCCCAAAGATATAATTATCATTACTGTTAATAACAGTGACACTGGCCCCCACACCATTACTAAGATTTAGTAAAGTTATGGGATGCATGGGGAATGTGTGTTATTCATCACCACAAACACCTGCCCCCCCCCATTAATAGTCGAGCCTTCGATTATTAATTCAAGGAATTAATAAAAGTTGGTTTGTTTTAAAGGGATAAAACCTCATTATAGCAGAGATTTGTCTTTGGAATGACACAGATAATGACTGATTTCTAAAGCTCGGGAGAGCAGTTGTACGTGCGTCGTTTGGGCACGTGGAGAGCAGTCAATAGGTTAGAAGACACCAACAAACACAGTCTATTTTTATACACCTATTTACTACATTCACTTTCACCTTTATAAGGAAAATAAAAGCTAATATAAAGCAATAAAAACCTGAGAAGTATGCGCATGTCTTGGGAAAACAGATATCATTTGGAGCAGTAAAACAAATCCAGCCTAGGACAATATATGGACAGCACGAGGCAATGTATGGGCACACAGCTCCATCACCACCAGGGAGCTCACCCATATTTGCTACGGGGGTGGTGAGAAGCTTTGGGAAAGCCACTGAGGTCAATCAAAAGACACCCCTTAACTTCAACTTTCTAGTTGCTCCCACCAATTTCCAATCGGATACACGGATTATTTTTACATGCACCGAAGAACACTTTGTTGTGCCAGAGTTATCACTGCTGTGAAAACAAAGAATGACTTAAAGTTATCCTGCAAAGGACACGAACAAAATTTCTGGAGCCTGACATCATCTTCCTAAGGGAGTTAGGAAACATGAGATTATCAGGAAGAAATACGTCGAGAAAATTTGTAAGGAACCTGATGTGAGATCTCTGGAGATGTACAAAAGTCTCTTTTATAAAAAAAATAATTCTGAGTACAGATTTCATTTTAGTGAATATTCTATACATTTCTGTGAGCCCCTAATCAGGATCATTTCAATGAGATGCTATCATTTTCCAGTACTTGATTAACAACGTTACTTGGGGTGTGTGTGTGTATATACACGAGTGTGTGTGTGTATATAAATATATATATATATATTAATAAATAAATAAATAAAAAAGCCAAATGAGGGATGGAAGCACATTAGATGCTGTTATGGTCGCAGGGAGAGCCAGGGTCCTCCTCTCCCCTCCCACCTGGACACCTGTACCTCGCCAGGGCCCCGACCTCCAGCACCGGTGTTGAAGCAGGAGCCCAGCACTCCGTGCCTGCGTGCTTGAAACACTCCTCCGTGACAGCCCTTTTTATCGTTCCGGCTGGGCTCCTTTAATAGTCCTCTTTGATCTAACGCCAATGTGGAGTCATCGCAAACAAGCGGCCGGAGCTCCGCGCTGCAGCCATAAATAACAACACAAGTGTTCCTCATCCCACCCCTCACTCCTTTTGGGGCCCGGATTGTGAGGGATGGTTCAGCCCACGTTTTGGAGAAGTTGTAGCTCCTGGATGGTGCATTTATCACCATCCCGACTCAGATTTTGAGTTTATCAGCTGCTTTTCAGTCCCTGAACCACCAGTGACTTACCTCAATCAGCATGGATCCCAATTCCCGCGCAGAGGAATCTCTGCCCCATCCTTGAGCCCAGGTCCTCTCCTCCACCAGCAAACCGTTTCTGGCAGTTTTATCCTCAAGACGTCAGGAGCTGGGGATTTTGCTGGGGCTGGCATCCCCCCCAGAGCAGCTGACAGACAAAAGCCTCCTATACATTCCCCATGTGCTACCAAAGCTGAACTGCAAGGAACAGCGGGAAAACGTCCTCTGGAAAGTAGCTGTAATAGACCCAACCATTTCTTGCCTCTAACACCCCAAGAGATTCCTTATTTCAGAGCTACTAGCCATTTTTAGTAATAAAGGTAAAAGATGAAAGTATTAAATACCTGGGAAGAGATATAGGAATGAATAACCCCCTTGCCGCTTACAATAATGCAACTAAAATATAGCTCTGAGTGATTAAGCAGCTGTTAAATGTTGCCTTAAGCTAAATAATACGTTGGAAGCATTTGGTAATGTCATGTTTTCTGACACAGGCTTCCTTTAAAAGCATTCACCCCAGAGTGGTGGAAAACTGCAAAGCATTACCTCTTGGATACCAGTAGACAACTCCCACCATCATTCAGATACTGGGCCAAAACCAGTGGACACCATTTAAATGTATAACAAGCTTTCCCCCTTACGACAAAGGGGCAGAGCCCCGAAAGCAATGCCCCCGGGGTAGGGAGAAGGTGGCCACAAAGAGGTTTAGTCGTGGTCCATCCTCTTCTCCATCTTCAAAACATTTTTAGAGCGGCTTCTCCCTAACCTCACCAGTGCAATGATTTTGATTCAACCACCACCACAACACTGGGAAGTCGTCAGGAGTCGACCAGTGAAAGTTAATTACAGGAATAAAACTTCCATGAGTTTCTCTTAGCATCAGTATTTAAGTATAATGGATATTTATTAGTCAGTGTAATGGACAACAGAGCTTAAAGGGTGCAGTTTTCTAGTAGTCACCGTACGTATGCTTAATGAGAATTCAAAAGACATAATGAATTAGGATTCCCCTGTTGGGCACTGAGTATTTCTTCATTAAATTCTAATGAACTGGGAAGAGAATCAGGTTTACTCACGCAGTTTATTTTTCCTCTTTTCTATGGTTATGTTTAGATGCATTTAGTTAATCCTCATCATCCTTATGACAAAGAAGTGCTGAAAAAACTTGTTTGTTAAGGAATGGCGGGAATATAAATACATAAAGACAGAAGGCAGCAGCACAAATTGTGCGAAATAAAAGCTGAAGAATTTTTTACTGTGCCATACAGAAGCCATTTCGCCCCCAAACAGCTATTTGTTTTTTATTCTTCAGGAAATATAGCGATAAGGTTATGGCAAGCGATGATGTGATCTCACTCACTTACCACCTTTTCAGGAATTAGTCCTTTCTTTTCTAAACAGACCCAGCACGTAGTAGCAGCCTCTCCCCATCCCTAAACAAGAGGGGTTGATGCAGATAAATCCAAATTGCCCATCACAGAACCAAGGGCAAGTGCATGACACTGCCCAAAATAGCCCAGGAAGAACACCCATCTCATCGAATAACTATCTCAAGCATGACCACGATGCCACCTTGGTGCCCCGGGACAGGAGAGGTGGCTGGGCTGTGCACCCCAGCACCAGGCAGCCCCAGCTAAATGAACCCCAGGAGTTACCACGTATCTCTGCCTTTGGGGGCTTTTCTAAAGGGCATCAAGCGGTAGAGAGGAACAGGAGCTCCCGTGGCTTTGGGAACTGGTACCTCTACAGCCCAAGTTACTATGAGCAATTTCCTATAAGCGCGTAATTATTGCAAAGAGTAAGCAAGCATAGAGGACAAGGGGTAATGGTTTTAAACTAAACCAGGGTAGGTTTAGACTAGATATAAGGAAGAAATTCTTTACAATGAGGGTGGTGAAACACTGGAACGGGTTGCCCAGAGAGGGGGTGGAGGCCCCATCCCTGGGAACATTCCAGGCCAGGTTGGACGGGGCTGTGAGCAACCTGATCTGGTTCAAGGTGTCCCTGCTCCTGCAGGGGGCTTGGACTAGATGACCTCTGGGGGTCCCTTCCAACCCAAAACATTCTATGATTCTAAGATAGAGAAGAAAAAAAAAAAAAAAAGAACTGAGCTGACATTAAGTCAAAAACTACTTTCCAAAGGGCAATTAGAGGGTTTGAAGAAGAGCACGAAAAAAGCTACAATAAACCCATGGCTTCTCCATACTTCTTCCAGAATTATGGCAAAGTGGAAATTAATTTACGAACCATTTGTTGTCACTATATCCGCACGTTGGGCCAAGCCATTGCACTGCTGGTTTCCCCTTGCAAATGCCGTGAAGCTGCCCCCAGCCACGCTCCTCTGCGGTGGCAGCCGTTCAGATGACAGCAGGTCACCAGGAAAGGGCCAGGTCCTGGCACGGCGATGCTGCCCATGCAGACCCCAGCACATCCTCTAATTGCTGCCTCCCACCTCGAAATCCAGGGGATTATAACACTTCATCTTCTCACTGGCTGCTGGCAAGACGAGCAAAGCAATTAGGCTGTTATGGCAATTTTATGGTGCTTATAAAATTCATTAGCAGCCTATTAATTAAATTTTGTCATTAACAATAATAATAATATTATCTTTTCTTTTAATTCCTTCTTTGCTCAGGCCCTATTTGCTGGTCTGGGTTTTTTTGGGGTTTTTTTCTCTTTTGCTTTGCCTTTCTTGTTTGCTTCTCAAGACAGACACAGCCCAACTTTGCTCTCCAGCTGTATGGAGGCCCCGGATGGGGAGAGCCGGCTTTCCCGGCGTGACTTTGCTCTTCAGGATGAGCCCAGAGCAGCAAAGCTGCGCTCCAACGGAGCCCTGCTACTGCCAAAAGAGCAGCGCTGGTCCGGAGAGCGGACACAGCCCCGGCATGGCATTTTCAGGCTTTGCCAGGGGAAGCCTTTGTATAAATTGGTGTTTTAAGTCAAGGGACAAGTTCTTTTTTTTTCAGATACCTCTTTGGTTTGTGGGGGGTTTTTTTTGCTGTTTCAGTTTTTTCTTTTTCCAGACAGAGGATTCAGGTAAAGCCCGGTGATGTGGAATCTTCCCAAGGAGGTGATTTTCAGAGGATACCATTGTTCAGAGGTTAGGAACCAGAGCACTTTTTCTTTGTGGACACCATCCAGGGTTTTTTGTTTGTTTGTTTGTTTGCCTGGTTTTTTTTTAATTCCACATTGGAAATAATCTGCAAGAGACAGTTTCATAATATTTTACGTTAATTTAAGACCGAAGTGTATTTTATCTGTACACTTGCCAGGATTTTGAAGTCTCCCTCCCAGGCTCCTGTCCTCTTTTAAAACGTCTCCAGAGACTCCTTTGATGCTCCTAGCATGAGCGATCCCACCACCCCACAACGCAAAAGATTGTCTGAATTGGAAACTTTCCCAGAACAAGTTTGCTGGTTAAAGGGCTCTATTTGTGATGAAATATAGCTCAGTCCACAGGGTCTTACCTCCAGTACCCTCAAACTGTTGTCTCAGGCAACGTTAACCAGTCCCGCACTTGGTGTGTTCCCTTCTCCTGTAAGAGACACCAAAAGACTTTGTTATTGTCAATAAAATTCCTACTGGGGCTCACTGTGGCTTTGCCTGCTTTTTCCTAGGTTTTCACTGAGTTTTACTGCCCCGTATTTATGGCCAGACAGTGCCATGGATGGTGCCACGGATGTATCCTGCGGAAACACAAACCGCACACCCAGTGCTGTGCTGCATGGCTCACAGAATCCCAGAATGGCAAGGGTTGGAAGGGACGTCGGGAGATCACCCAGTCCAACCCCCCTGCTAAAGCAGGGTCCCCCAGAGCAGGGAGGGTTGAATATCTTTAGAGGACACTCCACAACCCCCCTGAGCAGCCTGTGCCAGGGCTCTGTCACCCTCAAAAATCAAGAAGTTTTTCCTCCTATTCAACTGAAACCTCTTATGTTTCAGTTTGTGCCCCTTGTCCTGGCGCTGGGCACCACTGCAAAGAGTCTGGCTCCGTCCTCATGACTTCCACCCTTAAGATATTTGTATGTGTTAATGAGGCTCGGGGGCATCTCCTGCCACTTGGGTCCTGCCCTCGCTGGACAGGAGGGGACACGAGCTGGAAGCTAAGCAGCACCATCACAGTCATGCTGTCAGTAAAAATAGGCGGGCATGGAGTTACAGCGGTGCTGCTTCTCCTCTCTCGCACTGTGCCTCCAGGGAAAGCTGTGCCCCTTCTCCCCGGCGCTCGGGGTCACCACTGTGCCCAGACCGAGGTGAGTGCCCAAACCCCCCCAGCGCTCCCCACCCAGCAACAGTGGCCACGCCACAGCTGGGGGGGCAGTGGCCACCCTCAGCACTCTAGATAAGCAATTAGGAACGGAGCCCTCTGTGAGCAAGCAGCCAGGGCAGGAGGGAACAGTGGGGCACAGTGGCAGTGCTGGGGTGCATGGGGTAGGGGTGTGCTGGCAATGCTGGGGTGCACAGCATAGGGGTGCAGAGGCAATGCTGGGGTGCGCAGTGTAGGGGTGGACCAGTGGTGCTGAGGTGCACGGGCAATGCTGGGTGCACAGTGCAGGGGTGCACAGGGGGTGCTGGGGTGCACAGTGTAGGGGAGCACAGGGGGTGTTGGGGTGCACCGTGTAGGGGTGCACAGGGGGTGCTGGGGTGCACAGTAGGGGGGCACAGGGGGTGGTGGGGCCCACAGGCGGTGCTGGGGCTCGGCGGCACCGCACAGCGCCGGTGGAGCATTGCCATCTACAGCACTGCGAGCAGCACTGCACAGCAGCGGGCAGGACCCGCTCCCTCCACGCGATGCCATTACTCCATTCCCAGCCCTGGGCAAAAAAAAAAAATAAATTAAAAAAATTAATGATTTTAAATCTGTTTGGTGCAGGCGTGGGGACAGCACACACAAACTCTGAGTCAGGTCCTCAGCTGCCCCTGACGTTATTTTGGGTGGGTTTTGAGCTTTATAATTCACTCAGTGCTTAGAGAAAACTTTCAATAACCTTGGAAGTTTGACTTAGCTTTTATTTATCTGAAGCTAAATCATCAAATGTGTTCGACTACTGGGGGCTTTTTTTTCCCCCCCCCCCCCCCCCCCAGAGCCTCTTGCTATAAATTCAGACCATATCCCTCGGCACTGATTTCTATCGAATGATATAACCCATTTTGCTCGCTGCTTGCTGAAGTTCTGCATGGGGCAGCGCAGAAACCCACTGGGATTTCTGTGGCAACCTCCAGACTAACTTTCCTGCAAGCCCTTACCACCAAATGAGCCAATTATAAATTCATTTTGGAAGCGTATTCCCAGGCTCTGAGGTGCTACGTGTCGCCTGTGCCGCAGCCATCGTCTTGCTGAAGCTGATGAGCTCAAAGCACCCTTATGTCATGGCAGGGAAAAAGCATAAAATCAAACATTAAAACATACCAGTTGGCACGATCATGTTAAAAAACAACATTTGGACTCTATTATGTTATAATTTAATATTTTTGTTGGTAACATTTGATAAATTGCTGTTATATGTCATTTTAAGGGCAAGTTAAGGGACCACGAGACTGTTAAAGCATTAGAGCACCTAACTGTTGCTGCGTAACAGCACAGGCACCCTTTCGACTGAGGCCGTTGTAATGTTACCCAGACAAGCTGGAGAGGTGGGCTGGTGTGAACCTCATGAGGTTCAACAAGGCCAAGTGCAAGGTCCTGCACCTGGGTTGGGGTAACCCCTGGTATCAATACAGGCTGGGGGAAGAAAGAAT
>NW_009258414.1:6987705-6999390 GCF_000687185.1 Egretta garzetta | reverse complement strand
GAGGGGGGCCCAGAGAGAAGGGGGTGACAAGCTTTTTAGCAGGGCCAGCTGGGACAGGACAAGGGGTAATGGTTTTAAACTAAACCAGGGTAGGTTTAGACTAGATATAAGGAAGAAATTCTTTCCAATGAGGGTGGTGAAACCCTGGCAGGGGTTGCCCAGAGAGGGGGTGGAGGCCCCATCCCTGGGAACATTCCAGGCCAGGTTGGACGGGGCTGTGAGCAACCTGATGTGGTTCAAGGTGTCCCTGCTCCTGCAGGGGGTTTGGGCTGGGTGACCTCTAGGGGTCCCTTCCAACCCAAAACATTCTACGATTCTATTCTATGATTCTAATACAGTGCCTTGTTACCTCAAAAAATCATTTGTCTTTGCAAATGATGACCTTTCTTTTCTATTAAAATCTTCATTGTTTCTGACTTTCTTCAAGATTAAAGCGTCGCTGTACTTAAATAATAGACAAAAACTGCCCAAAGGTTATCGCCTTCCCACTTGGCTCTGTTCGGTGACTGATAACATTTCTACCCATCACTCATGCACGCTAGGACTTCACTGCTCTGCATCACTTGAGAAATAAAATTTTAGGAGCCCAAACCGAGACGTGGGTTACGCTTGTTTTCCCCTGTGCTGGTGCAGTCGATCAGCAGCCCAACGCACTGGGAAGTTCATGGAAGGGAACACCTGGCCGGCCGCTGGCAACGTGTTCTGGGGACAGCCCCAGTGCCACCACCCGCACACCCTGTGCCAGGGACCATCCAAGCCAGGCTTACTTTAAGGGAATGCCCCAGCCACAGTCACTTCCAACCTTCCTTTTGCAATACTGAATTGCACCAAAGGTGGTAATACAATAAGCCTTTGCCGTTATAGGAGAAAAATTAAATTTGCCGTTATTATGCCTTCACACAAATCCTCGTGGAAGAGTTAGCTTCTATTTGCATTAAGCGACTGTATTTCATATCACATTGGTTAATACCAATGTCTTTAGAGGTCATCAAACTCAACAGTTAAAAAAATTAATCTGAGAATTTACAGCAGTTAAATACAGCTAAATAATTAATGACGAGGAAATTGAACTTCCCATTGAGATTGGATTAGGAGCCAATGTGGGACACCACTGCTGTAGAGCTTGTTTCCCTGGGGAACCTCCCAGCAAAAATCAGCCTCTTTATTGCTTTCCATATCACTAATAAAATATGAAAGCAGAGAATACAATAAGATTTTCATATCATATTAATGACCTTCAGAATGCAATCAGACTAGCAGCCCTCACTGAGCAATTTGCTAACATAATATAAAATTGTTAATATGATATGAAGGTCACTAAGACAGTATAAAAATTAGTGTAATGACAGCAACTAACCTAGGCCTTTCAGCAACCAGAACAATTAACTTGCAACTTCATTTTTGCAACTCGTGCCTTGTATGCACGTGTCGGGCACAATATCAACAAGAAGCCACGCGGTGTCATTAGGCTCGGGGGACTCCACTTCTGCCTGCTTCGAGCTCCCTTGAGCCTTGCTGGATCAAACCCAGTGTAGGAAGAGGCACCTCACCCTGGCCATCCACTAAGCGTTGGGGGGTAAAGACGAAATGAAAAAGGAAGGAGGAAATATAAAAGTTGAGATGACAATTTAAAAGACAAAGCAGAATAAGAGGAAAAGGAAAGAAGGATACAAAGAAAAGCAGAGAAGCACTTTCAGAGCTAGGTAGGAAACCCACCAAGCTGGGAAGCAGGGCATGGGCTGAAATGCAAATGTAGAAGTCATTGAGCTTTGGGAACCATGAAAGCATGGAGCCAACAGCCAGGGGCTGCGGTTTCCAGTCCTTCCTCCAGCACGGCAAGGTGCTGCTAGACCCTGGGCAAGTGCTTCACAACCCTTTAGCTCATGTTTCTCCTTCTGCAGAACTGGAAAAATCCTTCTAAGAAGTCCTGTCGTGCTGACCAGGCACCTTGAGCTCCTTGGAGGAATGACACTGTAGTAAAATACAACAGTTTTCTAAAGGAGGAGATGAACATCTCTAAAAGACTCACTATTGAGGAAAGCTTTGATTCAAGGGGATTTATGGGAAATAATAAAAGAATGGTATTTTAGTGGAAGCATGTATTTTAAAATGAAAATAGTTCAAAGTAACATTAATCATTTTCCCCCTGAATAAAACTGACATGTCTAGAATCTAGTTTTAGTAGGCTAAACATAATGTCCAACAAAAAATGTTCTGAACAATTTTAAAATTGAGGATTTTTTAATTAAAAAAAACCAAAACAAAACCAAAACACTTCACTTTTAAGGCACTACTCTACAAAGGATAACTTTGCTTTTCACCACATAAGCAATGTTGTACTACAGAGCGTGGAGAGCATTGAGTGTTAGAAGTTAGAAGATAAACTCTGCCCTTCATTCACTGCGTAAACTGTAGGACTAAGGCCTCTTTTTCCAAGACTGCCCACTTAGCCTCAGATTAAAGGCCACGAGGGGAGGACCACAAACTCCAGACGCCTTCCTGAAATTTCAACATTAAGATCTAAGCTTTCACTGCCACCACACCAGGGAAACAGAGACAGCTGTAACCCAGAAGAACAGCTGGAAAGGGTCAGAGAGATGTCCTGCGGAGCCCCAAAATATTCCCTTGTGGGTCTGGGGAGGAACGTAGGAGTGGGACAATCATGCAAGGCTTCTCCCACATTGGGGTCCTCTTCCAGACCCTCCAAACTCCTCTCCTTCCTGGAGATCACCTAAATTTCAGCATACTTGATATCCTACGATAAGGTCATCTACAGTTTAACAACTTGTTTCATGACAAGTCATCTCATTTTATTAACTCTGTATATTCTGGCTTCATTTGATGCCCTTCATGACATTGACCCTATGAGGGATCTTGTTAAAAAATCTTCGGAAAAAATTAACTTCAGCACTTCAAAGTTATTCTTTTCTCAATTATAGTTTTGTCTGATTATACCAATATCACCACGACGAAGTGAGGATCTGCAACACAGACCAGTGCTTTGTTTCCATAAACAGGTTTTATACAGGTGCTTTGGCATTTGGAATGGTAAATACAGTGGGGAAAAATGTCCGGGAAGCCGTTCTTCAGCTGCAGAGTGTGCAAGAGGGGTATCTCCTCCCAGAGACTCATTTAATTGTCTGAGTCAAAGCCCTTTTATATGTATTTTATACAGGAATTGATTGGTATTTAATTAACCTACACTTTATGCCATAGTCAATCTTTAATTAAATGCATCTTTAAGCATAGAATTTAGAGCGCTACCAGAATGACTTTAAGCGCAGAAAGCGGTTTTATGTTTTCCTCGTAAACAAGAAACAAAGTAAAATAGCTGCTCAAAAAAGGAATCTCCTCAGCTGAACACAAAACTGTTTGCAGGGAGCAACCCACCTACAGCAGGAGACACCCGAACATTTCCCGTTGGGTATGGGGACTTAGGGAGGGTCAACCTAAAGCAGCAGCAAGGCTTTGAAGGAAGGAGACGCTTTAGCTCCCATGAGCTCTCTGAAGCCTCAACGCCTCGTGCAGCCTTTGAAAAACAAGCTCCAGAAAAAAAGAGAAAAGGTAGAACAAAAATCTCTCATGTAAACTGCAGTGATTAATTTTAAGATATTGAGTAGGTAGATAATGTTTAAATAAGAATACCTAGCAATGAAAAGAACATGATCATTCTTTTATGCTTTGCAACAAAAGCCTCTTTTCATGCGAGCCTGCATCTGCTTTCTTTGCAAAATCCTGAGCTGCCTTATACAAAAATGCTGAACACAACGAAGTTTAGAGTCAGTTTATTCTCCACTGTAGTACTCGTCCTCCTCCGTTTACCCTAAATGCACGCAAGCACAATATTCACTACAAATGTAAACATGCAACTGATTGCCTGTACCTTTACCTTCCTGAACATGGGGACATCCCTCGCTGCGGCTTAGCTCTGTCACTCAGAGGTCACCCTCCAGCCCCATCACACCTTGCTTGGAGCATCACGCTGAGCACCAGAGCCACAGGCAGGAGGAAGCAGTTCAGCTCTTCAAAGCTGGAGAACATCAGGTGCCACAGGGGACAGGCAGGGACCTTTAGGTGGTATCTGCTCAGCATCTTCTTGGCAAGCTTGGGAGACGCCAACATACGACGTAGTGTCCTCTTGTGGCTGACTCCAGTTTCCTTTTAACATAATAGGAAGTTGACATCCAGATGCTTTGACTCTCTAAGATGGTATCAGGGGTAGCAGCAGCCTGGAAGCTCTCAGGATTGTATCACAAACACTCTGTGTTGGCTTGGTTCTCCTAAAGCTCCCATTTGCACTGTGCTGGGAAGAATATCCTTCCCATTGAAGGCCAGAATACCCAGCTAGTCTTACTAAAAGTTGCAAAAAAAAAATAAAAATATTAGAATCATAGAATCATTAGGTTGGAAAAGACCTTTAAGATCGTCAAGTCCAACCATTAACCTAACACTGCCATCCCACCACTAAACGCTGTCCCTTCACTCCTATGATTTGCATGCAGGAAAGCAGAAGCTGCTCATTTTTTCCTTCATTTTCAACCTGCTAGCGTATGCTAAGGAGAAGATTGCTTTTCCCTCATAAAAGCCAGTCCAACACTAAGGCAATGTCTTCTGAAGCCGCCTGTTCCAAGGACAAGCAAATCCAACCAGGCAGGAGTCTTTGATTAAAAACCCCCACTCTGTTCACATCACGTTGTATTTTCAAACACCACAAAGATGACTTAACAATTTTTCCTCTGCATGCTGCCGTATGCAGAGGTCAAGAGTCACCGTGCAGGGTTTGAGTCATTATTTGCCAACTTACTAATATCAAGGTGATGATTTAGGAGGAATTAACCTTATGGATCATTTACATGAGTAAATTATGTCCTTGCCTACAAACCCAAACAAGGCATCTTCTAACTAGGTCTAGTCAATTCTAAGGAAAAAAGAAAAATCGCATTATCTCACACAGAAAAGAACCTCCTCTATACGGCAGTGTATTTCTTCCATTTTCATACAGATTTTCTTAAAAAGACATTTCTCATACATCCCATGGGCAACTCTTCAATGCTTTCCCTGGCTGCAGCCTCGCATACAAATCAAATCAGTCCCAGCGCAGAGCACGCCTGAGCAGACCTGCTTGGTATGCAGGGGTTTAGCACCACGTCAGGACTCGTACAAATCCAGCTGATGCCCACCTCTCCTCCAGTCATTTCTAGCAATAAACCGTAAATATTTATTAATGGGTAGAAACTTAAAGACTGGCATTAGGTCATGACCAAGCAAGACATCTGTCTTCTCACATCATCCATTCTCTGTATTGACGTAATATGGATAATTAATTTTGTAGGTTAATCTTGCCATATTAACAAAATATTATAGTATGGAAGAACTTATTTTAATGCAGTTTTGACTTTCAATAGTTCCACTGCTCGTGAAAGATTTGCATCCCCTAATTCACAGCATTTATAGAGCTGTGACGCCCAAGCACCGCGTGGGGCGTTCACATGGCAAACGGCAGGTACAGAGACCGGACCGGATTCCTGGCAGGATTCCCACTCTCCTTATGACATCATCTGCCAGGGCAACTGTGTGACATAAGCAAAGCAGAAGATGTCCATGGGAGGCGAGTAAGTGCTTGTGAACACTGAGTGAGTGGGAAAACGCGCCTGAGCGGGAAGAGCACAGCAGTATTGAAAATGGCTTACGACGTGTGGGTTTGAGATGCTCTCCTGCTTTTTAAACAAAAAAAAAAGGGGGGGTAGGTGGGGGGGGTGGGAAACAGGTTTTGGACAATCCAGGAATTATCGAGTGTTGTAAATGACAAGCAGGGATCTTGTTTTCTGGAAATATATGCTACACACTAACGTTAGCCCACAGTTCAATCTAGGGTAACACCTTTTTGATTTGTTTCTGTACACATCAAGAATGGGGGAAGGAAGGGAGATAAGCAAACGAGGGCAATACCCAGCTCAAGTAACTGTCTCTGCAGGAGGAAGAATCACCATTTTTTGACCAGTCTAGGATCACAGGTTATCAGAAGTAAACCAAGAAGCTACTTATGTTTTACACTAACCCCGGAGGTAAACCTGACCAAGAGCAAGCGATGATGCTCATTGACCAAGATCCTGTCTCCGTTAGTGGAGAAACGCTGGTGGCCACATGTTTTGGTTGAGTTGGGACCTGGGGATTTCTCTCTGCAGGCTAGTACATATCACTGCCCAAATGGGAGGCCACCAAGCCAAGTTCTCAGAATTTTTCACACTGTTTTTCTCCCAGCATTAAAAGCGTATTTGTGTTGCTTCTAGAAAATTAATAATATGCAGAGCTCACCCAAATTAAAAATTAAAAAAAAAGCCCATTGAATATTTGCCTTATAATATCCTAAAAGCTCAGATGCCCCAACTGACTTCCACGTTTTATTTCAAAAGAAAAAGAAAGCCTATGTGTCCTGGCAGATCTGTGCTAAAATCTAGCCTCATTGTCACTCTATACTGAGGACTTTTTCTGAGGAAAGCATCTCAAGTACAACCGTTTCTTTTCATAGTGCTGACAAACATTTCTATGGCTCCTGACTTACAGTGGTGGAAGGTCAGCAGCTCAGTTCACATTATTTGGGTCTCTTTTCCATAGACGAAAGGTCTCACTGAGCAACTCAGCTTGGATACAATGATCCATGAAGAGGATCATGGCTTTCCTAGAAAATAAAGTCTGTCTAAATCATTTAAGCAGGATAACGCCTTCTTCCTTCATGGAAAAAAAGTGTCTTTCATGGCCTGTCTTATCCTTATTATGAAAAAAAAAGCCTTTCATTCAAGTTGCAGTACAATGATCTCGCCCTACCAGTACTAGACATTCCCTCTCCCTGAGCCCATGTCTCCTAGCATTGGGTCATCAGCATGAATAATTGCTCTGCACAGGCCTGGCAATGGGCAGAGTGCAGGTTTTCTTGACATCTCTACAACAAAGTCAGACTTCACCCCAGCTGGCTCCGTTCCCTCCTGGCGGGTGGGCGAGCTCAACTCAGGAAATCGTGTGTTGCAAGGATAGGTATTAAGTGAGCAGATTCCCTATGCGGTAGCACGTGATCCTACAGCAAGCATTTCTGTCGCGATCCCTCTACCGATCAGTGACAAAGTTCTGACATGGGACTTCAAGATACCCTCAGCTGCCCAACATCTGGGCATCCTCTGTCTGACCTGTGGCCACCTCCATATGCCGGCAAAAACTTAGTGTGCATAGACAAGACTCGCTGGCTATCATCACTCTCTGGCCACATCCATCTCTTCTTCAATCCCTAAAATTATCTCCTGTGTTCAGCTTTATGTCCCTCCTCCAAGGTTACCTAGAAAAAGAAGCCATTTTTGGTAGAGCCAATAGAAGGAGGATGAAAATAGTTGGCCAATTAAAGGTAAAAAGTAACAACAACAACAAAATTTTAGGTCAGTTGTAATGGATTCACATAATTCCCAATATTCTTATAACCCAGATTGAGAGGCTCACACTTGTAAAACATCAGGTGATGTACCTACAAAGAGGGGCATGCAGAATCCTTGGTATTTTGACATTTGAAATCTTTAAACTGAAGAGAATCTGTCAGTCTTAGGTCAACCAGAAACTCAGCCCCTGCCATAGCAAACTCTACTGAATTCAACATCACCTTTATGATCCGATCATCCCTCTGGCCTCAAAACACATCATATGCAAGTACTACAGTGCCAAGACACTAAAAAAAAAAAACCAAAAACAAAACAGAAACCAGAAAAACCAGCTACCTACATGCCATCACAGCAAGCTTCAGGACAGTCAGTTGGGTTTTTTTTCAGGGCCACATTGAAGCAAAACAAAATCTTTCTGCCTGCCTAAAACAAACCTGGATGCGCGTCTGTCTCTGCTCATGGCCTCAGTCTCTCCAATAGACTCAGTTTGTTTTAATGATATTTAGGATTAAGTTATTAAATTTCCAGATATTTCCCCATAGATGTTTTCTTAAATAGCTTACATGGAAATAGTAATAATCCTTCGGATGGTCTAGCTGATTGTTTGCCTTATTTCTTTTCACTAGGATAGGTCTGTAAATTAGATCTCTCTTCTCCAAAGTTTTCTTGGTTGAATGGTTTCATCAATAAGAAAAGAAACAGAAATAGATTCAAGCATTCAAAAGGCTCCAAAGAAAAATAATTTCAAAGTAAAAAAAGAATTTAGGAAATTTCAAACCTCAGAGGAAAAAAAAAAAAAAAGGACTTTATCTCTTTTCTATAAATCCTAGCTTAAAAAATAAGGGGAAAAAAATACAGCAGGTTAAAGAAATTTGCCAAGAAATGCAAAGTTTCACAGTCAGATGACTGATTTTCTAATGTTTCTTTCCTGATGACATCTTTTTACAATAACTTTATCCTCTAAGCCATTAAAATAAAACATCAAACAAAAGTTCTTAAATTTCCCATTCTAACTTCATCCAAGCACAGAATTGCATAGGGCTTTTTATTTTTGCAACCCATATAATACTTCTCTCCCCATAATGCTCACACCTTTGGAAAGCAGTTCACAGGGACACCTTTGTCAGACCTTTGGCCTTGTCGAGCATCTACGTTTCTGGTTCTCGAAGGTTGTGTGTCTTCTGCTGAGGAGGAATGGTGGCTGTAAGGTGCAAACCCAAGCCCTGCTAAGAGGTATCTCCTTGTAGGAGAGATGCTGGGATGTACATCCATGTCTGTGCATTGCTGCACGCTCAAGAAAGGAAAATTCAGAAGGAATTTGTGGTTTATTGACCCCACTGATGAGCAGGACCTTCCTATAACAAGATCTGCAAGCAAACTGCCAAATTGTCTACAAAGTGTCACTGGCAGCAAATCATCCTATTCTTAGCTCCGTATAATTTGTAAGGACATCTGAAGGCATGTGCTAGGGCATAAATCATTTACAGTACACAGTTGATTCATGTGAAATTTAAGTTAGTTCACTCTGAACTCCAAACAATTACCGCTGTGGTGATTTTATAAAATGTCTCTTCCCTTGGGAAGAAAGCATCTAAATCAAGCTCGGTTTCAAGCCACAAAAATTAATGATAGGTATTCTCATCTCAACGTGCAGGAAGCTGCACACATAAATCCCCATGTCAAGATGAGGTTCATATAATTTTAAGCATTACACAAGCCCCAGATTCAAAATTTAAATTAAAAGCTCACCTAAACTAGGAAAACTTCTCCCTTCTTACAACTATTTTTTTCGCTTAAATAAAAGCAAACACATTAAAATGGTCAGAAAAATAAGGGCTTATAAAATCACGTATCCTTGATGTGGTACTGTTCCAAGAAAAGGTTAGTTACACCAGTTTTAAATAGGGTAAACTGCTGTTCATTCAGCTAGCTGTGGCTCAGAGCAAGGTTGCCTCCACATCTGTGTCACCGCCTTACCTGAAGGCTATGGCAAATGGGTTGAGGACACATAGAAGAAATAGAAGAAAATAGAGTCAGAAAAAACAGCGACACGCCACCAACATCAGCCAGCAATGCAAGGCGATGGAACATGCCACCCCACAACAGCAAGTTCCCCAAAAGCCAGGTAACCCTGAAAGGCAACGCAGGATGAACGTGGCCATACAGACTGACCCGTCCTCAACTGAAGGAGGAGGAACCAGGCATCTTCTCCCATGTTACAGCTTTCTCCAGACCATAAGCCTAACACAAAGATCAACTGCATGACACAAAGCCTCCTCAGCTCCGGACTGAGCTCTATTGGGGCTGTACCCTGGGCATTGCTATCACCTGTTAAACTGAATTGGGAGCTTAGTGACAGCTTAGCCCATATTTAGCCAAAAATGTTAACAAAGTATGTTTAAGGGTTGTTATTTATTTATAACAGTATGCACGTAGTACTGTCATTAGCATTACAGTCATTAGGGATATGCAACTTGCTTCATGCACATTAAAAAGATTTGTAGAATGAACATTTTGTTCCTCATTGACTTTAAAAGCTACAAGAAAATTTTCATCATCCAGATATGTCTAGACCTGAGTGTCACGTGCATGTTAAAACTTCTTTTTTCTATGCTTGTCTCCGTCTTCTCTCTAATTTTCAGATAGTGCAAGTTTTCACTTAACACGACAGCCCAGGATGAATTTTTCTCTAGCGTTTCCAAAGCCGTGCCGGCCAGGGACAAAGCCCCGATCAAAGCCTTCAGACTTACATGTCTGTAAAATTACTGTGAGTATTTAAAAGGGTCACTGTGCTTCCCTGATTTAAAATCAAGCTCAAAACACGTGGCCCTCCCCGGGCAGCGGGGAAGGCAGCAGGTCCTCACGGCCTGCACAAATGGGAGAGGCTGTTGGTCAACAGGAGCAGCCTGGGGATGTTGAATAACAAGAAATAAATTATCTTTCAGAACCAGGATCTTCCCAAGACTCCAAATGGTCGAACAGCCTCCACCACGCCAGCGTTTCCATCCCAGGGGCTGCCTCAGTGGGGGCACGTTGGTGCCAGCCACCCCTCCAAGCCACCTGCGGTCAGCATGAGGTGGCCAATGGCACCGAGCCCACGGCCACCCCAGCCCAGCAGACAGCACCCACAGCTTTTCATCTTTGAGCAAAAAAATCCACATCCCACTCCAGCCACTGAGATGGCCACTGCTTCGTCCCCATGGCCGACAGCTGCTGATGCCTGGTCCCTTCCCACACCCGCCCCGGTCACCACTCGGGCTGCTGCAGAGGCAAATTCTCGGGCTTTTTTAGAAAACAGGAGCGAACCAGGGCATACCGAGCTGGCATCCCCCCCGGCTGCCCCCTCTAGCCACATGTCCTTCACTCCAGCCGCACAGCAAAGCTCACATAGGGAAAATCATCAGCAACACTTAAAAACCCCAGCCCTGCGCCCCCTGGCTTCGGTCCCCTCCCAGCTCCCCACCATGAGCCCCAAGGAAAGCCAGGGAACAACAGGAGCTGGCACGTCACCTCCCCACCTGGAAATCATCTCACTGAAGGAAGGATTCACCATCACGACCTTTCCCAGGTTAAACTGGAGTCACCCGCCCGGAGCCAATGTAGCGGGGGCTACTGGGAGGGACCGTGTTGAGACGCCGGGCGCCCACGGGGGCACAGCCACCGGCAGCCAGGCAGGGGGCAGAGCACCCAGATCTGCACCCTTGGTAAGGCAGCTTCTAACGGTGGGATTTGATTGAAAGAGTGAATTGAAAATTGTCTTTCTCTGCAGGTGACCCTCACTGAGGCCAGCGGTAGCAGGGTGGGAGGGGGCCCAGGTGCCCACCATGGTGCATCCCCCAACCGATGTCCCCAGAGGACGGTGGCTGAGGGAGCCCCAAATGTCGGTGCTGGCTGAACACTGCTCATCCCCTCTTCCCCAGCACCATCCTGCAGCAAACCACCCATTCTCGCTTATCTATACAGGATGGAGGAGCTGGTTTAGCTGATAGATCTGCTGCTCCAGGGTTTGCTGTGCCATGGGTGGGTGCAGAGGGTGTCCTGGCATCGCAGGATGGGGGTCCCAGCACCAGCAAGGCTTAATACTAATAACATAATCTGTAAAGAAGAGCTTGAAGTCGTGGGTATGCACCCACCTCAGAGTTAATATCATTAGAAAAGATTGACATCTCTTTTTTTACAGCCTGGAGCCAAATGGGTCCACAAAATCCTGTAGAGCGAAACCTTCTCCAGCACCATCACCACCACCCCAAGGACGGCACAGCTC
>NW_009258414.1:6984735-6987619 GCF_000687185.1 Egretta garzetta | reverse complement strand
TCCCCAGAGCTGGGGAGAAGTTTCCCAAACAAAATACTTCTGCTTTAAAGCTACTTTTCAATATTAAAAACATATCTTTTTGTCAGAGGGCGATAAAAAATTAACTGTGTCCCAGCTGGCAAGAAGCATCAGAAGAAGGATATTTCAGAGTTCAGTGGGAAGCTGGCTTGACTCAAGCCAAATCAAACGACAAAGCCAGCTCCGAAGTACGAAATATCCTATAGCACAGCTTTCCCAACAGCGCCACGTGGAAACGATGCAGAGGGAGCACTATTCGTTAAAAATCAAGTCAGTGAGAATTATCTTTGTCTTAGAGGAAGCATTTTGCCAAATGCTAACAAGTAGGCTCGGGAGCATCCCAGAGCCAGCCAAACACTGGGATCCAGACTAGGTAACCTCCCTGGAGCAAGCACCACTCATTAAATCCAGCCCTTCCACGCTCGGTCCCAACTTGTCCCCTGTAGCAAGGTGACCTCCAAAAAGCAGCAGTAGATCAGGCAGCAAATACTGGTACGAGTCCCCCAAAAGGCACCCAAATTATTACAGGTCCTGTATTTGAAAGGTCGATTCAGGTATCTGATACCCGATAACCCACACCTTAACCTAAGGCACTTTTCTTACTCGCTTCCATGCGTTAAGCCACAGTTCATTTCCTTGCGCCTGCAAATAACCCCGTCTACAAACACACCCTATTTAGCATCTCGAATCGTCAGTCTTTTACACAGCCTACACCAGCAACCCATCCAGATACCCCACCTCCAGGAAATTTATTTTCCCGCCTTTTACAAAAAAAAATAAAAAGGTTGCTTATGATCATTTTTTTCTCTTATTTTTGCTACAGTTTTTTTCCAGTCTCATCGCTAGCATCATTTCACTGGCTCTATATAGGACATTGCTGAACGGGGCAGCGTGCAGGGGATGCTCGTGATGAAGCAGGGCTTCACCCCGCACGGCACCGCGGGCCGGTGCCTCCCCATGCCAGCCCCGCCACAGCGAAGGGAAAAGAATTTGTGATTCCGTAAGTTAATCAAAACTTCCATTGATCCACTTTGTGTTTTCTTTCCCTTTACTTTCCAACAATTTAGGGCAATTTTTTTTAATTAAATAGAAAGGCCTTTCCACATTTCAGAAAATTAATCACTTTTGGCATTTATTAGTTATTCCTTTCTGTTTAAAACATGTTTTATAATTCATTAAAGTACCTCAAAAATTAAATTCTTAACAGCCCTAGGCCCAAAATATGTTTAAGTAAGAAAATTAAGCACAGTAATAAGTGGTGAGGAATTCTGAAATATTAATTTGGCCTGTAGCATTTCAACTGTTTATTTGCAATAATTAATTTGAAGCCAAGTTTACATTGCCTTTGTCAGTACTTCGCTGGGAACTTTCAGTTACGTTACTAATTTCCTCAAATTTGCCCTTCTGGTGGCATATTCCATCACTGACAACCATTGCCAGCGCATTTAAATTAATTCTTTCTGCTGTTTCCGAGTTTGATCATTTTCCACAAGGCACAGAAAATTAAAAAGACCGCTACAGGATACGTCCCGGGTTTGGTGCGGGGGGAATTGCCCAACCAAGGCTGATTATTCATGCTAGGCATGACAAAAGCACTTTAAGATTGGCACAAGCGATAAGGTATTTGGGGTCAGAAGTAAATGTAAGTGCCCCGCACAGAGGCAGCCTCTGATATAAATAAGTATAAATTAAGATATAAGAAATCCCATACACCTAAGAGAAATCTCAGCTAATGAGTTATTAATTCTGCCCTTCCCTCCCAGTCCTTACAGGACACGGTGACGCAGAGCAGCAGCGTCCCCTCATCGCCCTTCAGCAAACCAGATAATCTGCTTTTTTAACTTGGCAAGACAAGCTCATAAATAGTTTTTATTCCTAAAGTGTTGTCTAACCAGCAGGATCTGACGAGAGCTTTTCTGTTGCAGAATTTGCTCCAGATGCTGAAACCTGCAATATCATAGCATATTAAAGCACAATAAATTCCCTAATCAAAATAGTAAATGCATACAAAGTTGTATTTACAAGCATACAGGTGTCTAAGTCACTTTTGCTAGAGTTGAGTTCGATAGCTTTGAAAAAAAAAATTACTAAAAATATATACCCGATCTCTACTGTGATCTCAAAATATCCCAAACGGACCTCAAAAAATACCTGTTTCGCGGGTTTTGAGGTTTTGCCCTAGATCATAAGTTTCCAAATTTGCCTCTCACTACCGTTTCCAGACCTGAAGCTTTTGTAACTTGGCTGCACCAATTTCATCTGCTAAGGAAGAACAGCTGAAGCGCTAGAAGCAGAGAGCTCTGTACCCCCCAATTGCCTCAATGCTTCCCCACGAGGTGCCCGTGCGGGTCCTGTGAGAGACCCCCTTGCCCTCCTCGGGCTCTGCTGCCATCCCAGCCCTGCCACGCTCCGTCCTCTCTCTTCTTCCATTCCCAGTATTGCTAATATTGGGAAAACCCTGCCCGAGGGGCTGTGAACTCTGCGTTCCTGGAGATGCTTGGGAGCTGATCCCTGAGCAGCAGCCAAGGTCCCCAGAGCCCTCCGCTGCAGCCTGGGCACCCGCTTTTCTGCTCTTTGGTCAAGAGTAGCGGAGAGTTGGGCATCAGACAGCGGGGACCAAGCTGCCTCCGCGCACATTTCTGGGATGCAAGCACCGAAGCGATGCCGCAACCAGGAGAGCGGCAGGTTGCTCTCAACCGCAGGCAAAAAGAAAAAAAAAAGTTATTAAAAATGCAATTGCATCCCAGTCCCATCTGCCTCGCCAGGTCTCCTTCCCCCGTGAGCGGTCTCCGAGGGCTCTGCAGCGGCTGAAGGCCCCGGCCCGCTGCCTCCATCTCCCGGGCGCAGCGGGGAGCACAGGCGGGAG
>NW_009258414.1:6938870-6984698 GCF_000687185.1 Egretta garzetta | reverse complement strand
GCCCAGAATCAGTAGCAGGGGCTGGCAGGGCCCTCCGGAGCTCACCCAGTGCCACCCCCCTGCTCAAGCAGGCTCACCCAGAGCAGGGTGCACAGGACATCAGCCAGGTGGGGGTTGAATATCTCCAGAGAAGGAGACTCCACAGCCCCCCTGGGCAGCCTGGGCCAGGGCTCGGGCACCCTCCAAGTCAAGAAGTTCTTCCTCTCGTTCAACTGGAACCTCTTCTGCTTCAGTTTGTGCCCATTGCCCCTTGTCCTGGCACTGGGCACCACTGCAAAGAGTCTGGCTCCATCCTTGTGACATTGACCCTCAAGATATTTGTATGTGTTGATGAGATCCCCTCTCAGCCTTTTCTTCAGGCTAAACAAACCCAGCTCCTCAAAGGGGAGATTGCTCTAGTCCCTCATCATCTTTGTAGCCCTCCTCTGGACTCTCTCCAGTAGTTCCTTATCCTTCTTGAACTGGGGAGCCCAGAACAGGACGCAGTACTCCAGATGCGGTCTCACCCAACTTCAGGGTGGGTTTGAGGCTGCTGTGCATCCATACCCAACCAGTACCGGCTTTTCAAGAGGAGAGCAGTGGAAGAATTGCACCCTCTGCCCTTCACCCCAGCTACTATTGCTGCTTTCTCACCTAGAAAACTAAATTCAGTCCGAAAGAAGCGAAAGGCCACACGTGGCCCGTTTCCAACACCTTGCTACGTGATCAACACTGAGTTTAAATTACAAAGGCCTCCAAACAAGCCTCAAGGTGCTCAGCACATCCAGCTGCCAGATTAACGATGCACATTGTGCTCCAGAAACACAGTTATAATCACCCCTCAAAAGCCTTTAGAAGCAAAGACAAATAGAACCCCCGTAAATTAAGGGGAACCCAACCGTTAATAGCTGTGAAGCCCAGCCATCTCAGCAGAGACCAGGACACAAACTTGGATGCCAACAGCCGCAAGGCCCAGCAATGTACCTGCTCAGGAATAAAGATTTGCACTATTAGCCAGTATTAGGGCATTAAACCTTGTTGTTTAGACATGATGAAACACCTCTGGCAAAAGAGCTTGCCTATGTGTCTGTCAAGAGGCACACAAGAAGCCCCAGCCTTTTAAGAGAAATTCCCCAGAAGTTCTGGGGGGAAAATTGTTCAATAAAAACTAAAATAGTTAAATGCATATTTTGGCAGGATGCCTATGCTAGCAGACACAGGCTCCCTCCTACAGGCTAGTGCTTGGGTAAAGATGGGTTGGAAGCGGAGGGCAGCAGCACCCAGGCTGCCCCACCGCAGGCCTGCTAGAAAGGAAACACACCGCGTCCAGTCATAAATCACAACCTTGGCTTCAGAAAGGCAAGGAGCCAGCTCTTCATTTCAGGAGTTCTGCTAAGACTGGTGTCTCATTTAACCATGGTCTCAGTCCTTACCTCCTGCTCTCCATCCTTGAGGTCCATCACCGAACAGGAGCAGCATGTTCTGGGCTCCTCAATGCCCTGGTTCCTCGGTGTCCAGCAAGGTAACACACTGAGCTGTTGACAGTCTGAACTTGACCTGCTGACTACCTACAGGAAGCTACTCAGCTGAAGTAAGCATATTTTAAGTATCTTTGAGAGCATTTTATTCACCTTAAAACATTTTCTACCCCGTAAAAGCACAAAAGACAGACGTGGGAAGGTGCTTCTTACAGTCATGAAGCTTCAGAGATGAATCATGGGGAAAACAGCTTTGAGAACCAGCGCTTGCAGGAAAGCAGAATGAGCAGGATGGGATTGATGAAGGCACATTCTGCGGTCTCCTCCTGTCTAACACTTGGCTTGGCCCTGTACTTGGTTTCTGAAAATGCTCGCCGGCATCTGATGAGTAAGGTTGGTTGAGTTTTAATCCATGTTTTGTCTCCTCTCCCAGCAGGAACATCTTCACCAAGCCTACAGGAACTCACTATCTGAGACTTCGGGGTTTTCAGGGCTTTTTTGTTGTTATTGTTTTAAAATTATTTTAATCTTTTTGTCCAATTCGATTCTTCTTTCCTGCCTACCTTCAACGAAATCGAGGAAATCAGCCCCTTGGAAACTTTTTTTAACACATTGCCTCCTATACAGCTTCAGTCACCTGCTTCTTCCCAGCTTCACGGTTTGCTCTCCAGGTGTGGGAGTTGGCCCCAGGACCAGGACCCACCACTGCCTCGCCAAGCCCCGGCCTCGCAGCCCCCGCACCCTCTGCAGGCTGGTGCTGCCGGGCAGGGGCTGGGCACAAAGAGCTCAGTCCTCACTTAGCTCCTACTTTCTCTTTCCTATTTCATTTACCAATTTATCATCAATGAAAAACATTTAAAAAAAGAAAAATAAGCTGAAGCACTTGCTCCCTTCACCAAATTGCCAAGGGCGTCATCTGCGGGCGACCTCGGAGCTCCCTTTTCCACAGGTCCTTCGGCAAGGGCTGTCCCCGGGCCAGGCGACTCCCCCCCCAGGCAGGCCTAAAAGTGCTTTATTACAGGAGCAAACCTCACCAGGAGATGGGCTTACTTCAGGCACCTGTGGGAAAAATCCCTTCCATCTATTTGGACTGACAGGGTAACTGAAAAACAAGGTATCTGTCACCCAGTTTGAATACCAACAGCATCACTGGTTATCAAATACCACCAAAGTATTTCAAGGCGAGATATCGCAATTTAATTTCAACGCTCTTCTACCCAAGTATCTCCCATCCCTGTCCCGTGACGGGGATCATCGGCTGCACGCTGAGCTGTGCCGTCACTTACCAGCGAGGAGATCGACCACGCTTGGCTCTGCAGCGACGGCTCACGTACAGGACAGCGGAGCTCCATGACCTGCAGGGCTTCATCAGCTGAAACGCAGAGGTGAGGCGGCGTCAGGAGGCAGAGCTGCCCCCCCATAGAGCCCCCGGGACCTTGCGTGGCAGACGCCGACGCAGGCACTGAACTCTGCCCAGGTGCGCGGGCCCCTTTTCATGCGATTACTCTTATCCATCACCTAAGTGCCTGCACTTTCAAAGGGCTTTGCAGGAAAACTATTTCCTCCTGACATACAAAGTCAAAGCTGAACAGATACCTGAAAAACCATATATAGAAGGCAGATCATCCCACCCTAAAGTAATACATCAATCCTATCAGTGAATGGATGTTTTATTGAAACTGTGGCATGAAACACTTGACTGTGAGTATAAATTTATAAACAGCTCGTGATGGATGTGAGAGCTTTGGCAAGGTTCACCAAATAATGCAATTGACAGTACATTTAATTTAGGAATGTTCGCTCATTGGTTTTTATATCAATTTAAAAAAAAAAAAAGTTGATGAACTTCCAAATCATAAGTGATGGCTTTTTGTCAATTATAAAATACTATGAATTTGCAACCTTTTTATTCTAGTACTCAAGGAACTGCCAGCTATTTAAAACTGTACCTTTATCATTATTCACAAAGTTTAACAAAAATAAATACAATTTTGAGGTTGTCTTTGGCATGTCGTAATTCAAGGCAATCGTATCTTTTAGCAGCACAGTGCAAAGAAAAACAACATACCATACAATGCACTACCAGAGTCAGCCTTACAAGGAGAAGAGAACGTAGTACAATGCAAACTTTAATGTCAATATATACAGAGCTTTAAAGAAAACATTTTCTTTTTTTTTAAAATTAAATGAAATAAATACAGTATGATACAAAATCCACAATATGCTTAAGAGAAAGAAATGACAGTTACAATATCTGATAACGGGGACCTTTTGTAGAATTTCGTCTTTGAAGTACCTCAGAGAGCATGGAATTCATTGCACACGGTTTTCAATTAATGCCCTTCCATATATTGAGATTTATAGCCAGTCACGTGCCAGAAGAGTTTTAGCTCTAATCAGAGAATCAGTGCAAGATGCCAAAGTGCTTGGGATACCAGGACAATGCAATTACTCAGCAAACGCTGCTCATAAGCCTAATGCAAACCACACGAACCGGGAACACTTCGTCCCACAGAGGAGATCCACCCCCCCGAGCATCTTTTCAGTTCTCACCTAAACACATCCCTCCTCCCCCCCCCAAAAAAAAAACCAACCCCAGGATTTAATGTTATTTAAACTCACTATTGGTAATAATAATGAAGATTTGGACAATAGGTTAAGAGCCATAATCAATTAAATACCTTTTAAAGCTTTCAAAGAAAGTTTGCTTTCATTACACAGGAAAAATCTCAAGAAAACCAGTCACTGATTATTTTGGCAGGGACTTCTAATTACATCAATTATACTCAAGTCAGCTTCAGCGATACACTAAGGGTGGCCTTTGTTTTAATTTGTATTCATTTTTCTATTCCCAAAGGAAAACGTAGGCTTATCAACAACACGATTTGGGGAAGTAAACGTTTTAAAAATACACCGAAGTAGGGACAAACTGTCTTCAGAGCGTGCTTAATGAAAGGGGTGTCAATGCAGAAGGATGGCACGGGCCAAGGGACAGCGTGGGCCTGTTACCAACAGGTATCAACGCATACCCAAGGACGCTTTTGAATAAACTTTCAAAGAGCCATTTTTCATTTTTTTTTTTACATCATGTAGAGCTCCCCCAGGGTTACATGAGGAGTCTACTCCCACCTGCTCCTCCCTTCCCCCCCACAAGTACCTGCAAGCTTCTCATTGTGGCTAGGACTGAAAAACTTAAGTGCTACAGAAGTACGTAAAACCCCATGCTTGCATTGATGTTTTAGCCTAATTTCATTGATGCAAATCAGGATAATTACTATAGTATCATGTAATTAATTTAAATCCATTCTTACAAGCTATCTCAACTTTTTAATTGTAATATTTGAGGGCAGAGCACTGGACGCAGCATCAGTCGCTGCAAATGACCCGTTTCTAAGTATACCGCAAGTAACTTCCAACTGCTGAAGTTTGCTAGTGCTAATTTTAACTAGTGGGCATGTGAAGATTAGTTTTGGAAAATGAATTAACCATGGAAGACAGAATTCAAGCCCGGTATGACTGACTTGGGTGATGTTTTGGATGCAAGGAGAACATTTAAACCTTACTACAACACAGGCCTCGAATGGACATTACGCTCAGACCACCTACACCTCAGGCTCTTCGCGTGGTCAAAGAGAATTTATGAGTTTTAAGCAGAATGGGGAAAAACCACACATGGTAACAACAGCATTGAGACTACACAAGCCACAAACCAGTGGCTTAAATGAATCCACCCATGGTAATGCTCTTGGGTACGGGCGCTCTTCGTTATGTACCACTGGCTGATACTGAGGCCACTGCATTGTTTTTGGATACGTAATAGGAATACAATAGAGTTCTTTACTTTTTCCTCTAAAGGGTAACTGAAGATGGAAATTGCGATATCCAAGGGGTGAAAGAACAGCAGAACATGTCCTGAGCCTGCTCCAGCTATAGCCGATGTCTGTGGGAATCTACTCTCCTCGGTGAGAACATACCGGGCCATATGCACAGCGGAGAACTAGCACTTACTTGTAATTGCCATTACCAAACAGCAGAGTAGAAGCTATTTTTGCTGGCAGTAACAGAAGCCACATCCAAAATACTGTATCAGTTAAGATATTAATTAGTTCTCTGGAAATTCCTCTGAATACATATGTTAACCTATTTCTTTGTAATTGTAAGCCTTCGGAAAAAAATCACTCCTGCTTTTTAAAAAAAAATGAATCAGTAAGATAGTAAAATCATAACTACTTGGTAATCTTGAGCTGTGCAAAGACCGTAAGAAAGTGAAACAAGTTACACTAACCTTTCACTCCAGCCAACAGCAAGTTCAGATAAGTGTTCTTCCATTTCAGACATTTAACTCATGAGCAGACCATGCTGCTTTGCAATAGAATTGCTTAACTGAACAAAACCAAAGTTTGAAAAAAGGATGAGAAGTAGGCAAGAAATTCCAAAGGAAGTATCACAGAGATGATGATCATTAAACACGGTACAGCAAGAGTAAACTGCAAGTGAACTCTCTTGTATATCTAAAATGTCCCGAAGACTGATATGCCAAAATATTCATAGCAAGTGAACTTTTCCCACCCAAATTAAGGATTAAAATGGGCATACCAGGGTACACTGGCCTGTCAGATATAACAAAGGCGTTTGTCCATATGTTTTCCTTGTGATAAGACAACTTTGTAACATTGCAGTCACTGAAACCTTGCTTTTACCCCAGGAGTACCACTTGCACTAAAGGCTAACAACGATAGAAAACCAGCAGGGGTAATGTTAGAGAGGATGTTTTAAATTCTTTGCCAAGAATCAGTGTCCATCTTGTCTGTGTACTTTTCCCACCTTCGTTTTGCACACTGAGAAGAACTTAAGTACCTTCGGCTGCTTACAACTGTTTTTGTGCAAAATGCTTTTAAGGTGCTTATAACGTGGTGCTTCTAAGCAAGCTAAAAGAAAACACCAATATAAACACTGTTAAATGATTCATGAAAAAAGCCATTAAAGACCAGCTGCTACCTTACGGGGAAAGCTGAAGACAACTCAAGTTTGCCACTGTAGTTGTCTTCCACGCCTCGCATTACCCTCTATCCCCAACACAGTTTTTGCTAGGACATTTCAACCCACATTACACCTTGCCCTTGGGGCTAAGGTGGCTTTATTTCCACCACTGGTTTTGTTTTTTTTTTTTCTTAGAGTGAATTCAAATTCTTCTGGCAGTCATTTGTAAATTCACAACAAAATTATACCGATAGACTGTCGACAAGAGGTTTCCAGGCACTCTTGCTGGCAAAGGTCTTCAGTAATGAAAAGAAGGATGAACCAGCTGCATAAGGGGCAGATTTTGTACTAAAGAACAAGCTTTCCAGGAAGCAGGTGTGTTCTTTGATAAGCTTTCAAGCATTTCAAACAGGCACCTCAAAACTAGGCACAAACGGCCCCTAAAGCTTCCAACATCTATCAAACACTCAAGAAATTTAGTATGGGGTATGTTCTGCATGATACAAATAGCACACCTATGTTTGCTATATTCATTATGTCTCAAATCTACATATATTCAGACCTAACTATTTGGCCAGATAATTTCCATCTTCCCCCACCACAACAAAATAAAGCAGCTTATCTAACAGTACTTCCAACGCCGCCAAGTACTTCACAGGTATACGCAAGAACCAGCCAGCACCCTCAGCCTTTTAAGATCCGAGTCACTATCGCCACTCTTGGCAGTTGGGCCAGAATTCTCCCAAAAGCTTTTTTTTCCTGTCTCAAAATGCCAAGTTCTGCCATCACTGGTTGTCTGGTAATTGGCTACCAAAGATATCTGAAATGGGAAATTCAACGATGGCAAATCAGTCTGGTACTACATTTGATTTTATCTCACTAATATAGTTAATATTTAAAACGCGTATCATCCCACTATGACAGTACAATCGCACAGTAGCGCCTACAACTTCTGAAAATACTTCTAAGCTCATCATCTCCGAATGCATTAGTTCCCAGTTTACTAGCAGCTAGCACTGATTTTGAGTCAGAAAACCCCCAAGATAATTCTGGCCCTGCAACTTACTTCCTCTCCATCACAGCATTCAGAAACAGCTGAAGTCCTAACGCCAAGACAGAGGGGGCAAGCAAGTGCTGGCGACAGGATAGTGTCAGTAACTTGTCCATAACTGCGACATTTCTTGGTTAGAATTCCCTTATCTGGGCACACTGCAAGGCTTATTTATTTTCCCAAGCTACCCCTACAGTTAGGCAAATAGAATTTTGCATTTATGTTCTGTAATATTTGTACATGCGGCGAGAGATTCAGATAGAAGCAACGTTCTATAAAAATCAAATAAATAAAAATAAAATCCACGTGCCAAGTTTGTTATAATAAAGTGTCAGTCTGTCTTAGATGCCAAACAAACCTAATGTTGGGTATGTTCAGTAGAAAGGGCTGCTGAGGAAACAGTAAAAATAACAAAAAGTACTGGATTGCATGATGTTGTCTTAAAGTGGTACCAATGTTATTCAGATCCTTAATTTTGGCAGTTTATACACGTCCTTACTTTCTCCAGCTCAGTGCAGGACACAATACCATTTGTGCTAACAACTAGAAATGTTCATTTTCCTGGAAGAGGCTGTTTGTTAACCAGCATTTCTTCTGGATCACAAGTGATCAAATTAAGTTTATGGGTAAAGTGCAGAATCTGACACATCCCTTTCGTTTGTGTTTTCACATAAACTTATCAGTTACTAGCACCATGCAAACACAGACCTTCCAAATTAACACTAATGCATTTAACACTGGCACAATACATTAGTCAGCTTTTCATAATAGTAATGAACAAGTTAAATTACGTTGAATGAGTTAAGTGCCCAATTACAAAATTAAGAATTTGTCCTTCACAACAGGGTCTAAAGGTGCGAAGAAAACTTACACTGACACTTTATGTACAACTTGGTCATTGGCAACGGTCCCCTAAACCATTTTTTAAATGAACCCAGCAAAACTATACAGAACGTGAAATAATATTTGCAACAGATCTCGTAAAGGACAGTGTAGAGAAATTCATTATGGTGTACCTGATGTTTAAATTAACTTAACAGATACGGCCTGTAAAACAACACAGTATGAACCTGTGGATTTTTTTTTTTTTTTCTTTTTAAAAAAAGGACTTTTACAGAATTCAAGTAGTGTAGCAGGAAACCATAGATGCCTTTTGATCACAGGTCAGGCAAAATAGAGCCACTTATTGGATTTTCCCCTCGCTTCTGCTTGCTAAGGTGTCCCAGTGGATCTATAAGTCTGTTGATGTTAGCTTTTTCATGCTCCGTCGCTGAGCTAAACTTGAGGCTGCAACAGGCTCTAACACTGGCTGAAATGTCTTGTGATTCAGTGCAGAATATGTAGCAGCCATGGCTCCCTAGAGAACAATGAAATACATAAAAGGCTGTAAATGTCATTTTTATCAGAAAATAAAAACATTTTAATATTAAATTCTTAATTAACTCTACGGAAAAAAACACCCAGGACTTATGGCAGGTCACGGACATTCTCTAAAGTTTGTTTTGGAAAAAAATAAAGAAAAACATCTATTGTTGAATCCTTCAGGTTTCTAAGCACGGGTATCTGACACTTTCTTTCCTGTATATTTCTTTTATATACCTTCGATGTAGGAGTAACCTTTTAATGCGGGTCAGAATTACTACCTTCCAAGCAACATTAGCATCAATTTATCAAACACAGCCACTTAAATTGCTATTCAGGTCCTGGACAACACAACTAAGATTGGCTATCACAGGTCCTTGTCGAATGCAACAAAACTAATGAAGTCAACTTAAAAGATGTCTGCTACAGCAGAAAGTTTGTGTGTCAAGTCAGAAACACAGATACAGAAGAAACGGATAAAATACCAGTGGAAAAACTGTAGCGTAGTTTATTAATTTATGTTAGGAAAGCACAACATGAGCCAGTCATAGAAACAAATCCCAAAAGATTTCTTGAATAAGAATGCTAAGAGATCTGTGGAAGGCTCAGTCTCAGATAACTGTCTTATCAGGTTCCCATATGGCCAAAGCTACCTTAATCTTTGAAAGCAAAACACCCAGAAAAATCTCTTCCTTTGCACACAGGTTAAAAAAAAAAAAAAAAAATCAGTTTGCCAATAATTTGTCTGTTTAAATATGTATGTTCTCGGGAAAACAAAAGCAAGCTGATTTCTACAGAAAAAAACCCAAACCCCAAGTTCTGCCTGTAGCTCTAAAAGCGACCCAATTCATTGCGCATCCTCCAGCTCAAGCAACATTCAGCCTTCAGGTGGTTTTACCTTTACTAGATGTGGTGCATCTTGCCTGTTTAGTTGATAATGCGGCAACTGGTCCCTACAGGCTATCCACGAATGTTTTAATACTTGCTCTGCTGTATACCGCTGATGTGGATCTACGTGAAGCATATGTGATAACAAGTCCTAGATAAAAAATGAAAACCACACATATTATTCAGTTAAAATAATCTTATACAGCCTTTAAAGCATTAATTATGGCAGCAATGAAAAAAGTAGCCTATGTGGCAGGGATTAACACAATGCAAACACACACACGCAAAAATCAGCAGATAAATTGGATCGTTCTGTGCCTTGACACCGTAGAAGACTGAAAACAATGTGTTGTACTATTTAATCAGTTTAACAGAGCAAGCCTTTATTGCAAGAAACTTACTGCTGGTTGTGCGTTTCATATTTCAGTTTGGTTTATTTTTAATACAATCTTTAAAAGATTAGAAATCCTATTAACATTTAGCAGACATTTTATGGAAGAAAGCTGTTATTTGCAAACATCTCTCCTCATTCATACCACCAATTTGGCGTCTGCTGACTTCATATTGCAATTGAGTTCATATATAGCGATATACTATCAAAGAATTTTTCCTTCAAGGAGCTATATAAAGAGTAAAGACACAAATGGACACTTGGTTGTGCCTGTTTAGAAGCATTAGCAATAAGCTACTAATTACAACATTGGTCAAAAGAAGAGCTGGGTGGGAAGGGCACAGAACAGAGACAGGAATAGCTTGAAAGAAAACAAAATATGAACAAGCTGACAGAATGTTCTCTTTGTTTTAGGTACAAAATGTTAAGCATTCTTAAATATGCAGAAGTGAATTACTTCTGCTAAGACAGCACCAGCTAACAAGTATTCTGAATCACTCCTACTGAAATGAACAAATAGTGCAGTTCCAAAGGATCAGGAAAAGATTTAATATTAATGCCAAGCTTTATAAATGGTGACGGTGGTGACTAAGATACCTACAGACCAGGCCAGCACCAAACGACACACACAGCGATTGATGAGAGAGGCAGTCTTTAAATAAAAGGACAGCTGCATAATCAAGCTGACCAAGATTTTTGGCAAGATATCCAGATATATTTGGTTGTTCAAGTACTAGTTGCTGAAAGTACTAACAAAGACAAAAAGACCCAATGACTTCAGCATTGGACGACATTTAAGAAATTGCACTACAAAAAAATTAACCTATTAAAGCAAGACTGGTTAGCTACTAGAACTAACAGATAATTGTAAAAAGTCATCCTTCCATTTAAGGTATCCCACAAACATCTGATTTTGGTCCAATAAAAACAAGGAATAAAAAAATACTGATGACCGGAAAAGCCTATATTGGGACCCATCTTATTTAAAATCTTTATCAGTGATCTGGGAGAGCAAGAGAGCGCGCTCTTGCTAAGTCTGCCATGGGGCATCAAAGTGGAAGAATGGGGAAAGAGCTAACAAGTTCAAGGGCAGGGCAGCCATCCAAAGGTACCTAGGCAGGATGGAGTAATGGGCTAACCAGAGCTATACAAAATTCATCAAGGACAAATGCAAGGTCCTGTGCTTGGTAAGGCAGAAATTGTTGCCAAGGTACAGGATGGGACTGAGTGGCTGGAGACCAGCTTTGCTGAGAAGGACCAAGAAGTTTTGGTGGTGGACAGCAAACTGAACCTGAACTACCAGTTGTGACCTGGCATCCAAGACGACTGATGGCATCCCAGGCCGAAGCACAGCAAGTAGACTGAGGGAGGTAATTGCATTCCTTTAGTCAGCACGGCCAAAAGAATGGAGACAGAGGACAAAGGAAAACACGATATGTTCTGGCTTGAAATTAGAAGAAGCTGTCTCCTCATCACAGCAGTCAAGCAGTGGAAAAGGCTGCCCAGGCAAGTTGTTCAGTCTCCACCCTTGGAGGTTTCCAAAATCAGGCTGAATAAAGCCCTGAGGTACCCAGTCAGATCTCATTGCTGACCTTGCTTTGAGCCAGAGGCTGGACTAGATGACCTGCATTGCAATAAAGTCTGGAGGTAATAATAGCAAGCTACTGTGTCAGACTAGTCTGTTTGTTACGGAGTTCAGTAGATGTTCACTTGACTTCTACAAAAATGTAAGAATAAACAAAACACATTTACACCTTTGCTGCATCTGAAACAGTGTCCCAGTTGCCTCCACTTAAAGAGAATTTTCCACTGCCTATCCGTACCAGGATCTCCTCTGGAGTATCATTAGGTCCATTGGCAAATGGAGTATAGCTGTTGAAAGAAAAAAACAAAATGCCTCGTTATAGGTAAGAAGCTGCAAGAAATTGGTAAATCTCATTAATCGTTCTGAGCAGATATCCTGCTGCTGACAGAAACACACTATATTCTATTAAATACTACTTCTATTAGCGTTTCATCTTCAAAAAGCTACATTGTTTTCTTTTCCCCATAATTGTGGTTAATCAAGTAGAATAAATTGGAAATACAGACTAAAAAGATGTTTGAAGTCAGTATCGTAATAATGCATTCTAATCAGCACAGGCTTTCAAATTAAATAGAAGTGATTCATAAACACAAATTACGCTGGATTACCAGAGCATGTAAAGTAATCCAAACCTGGAACAGTACCCTAACAGAATGGCCAAACAAGCTGGCCTAATATTGTATTTAATGCATGTGCATTTAATTAGACAGAGAACGAGCACAATGTACACACACCTATCAACTGGGGAAAAGCTACAAGAAAATTTTCACAACAGTTTTTTACTTAAGTGAGTTTGGGAGGCTTAAACCACAAGACTGTTGGTTTTGGAGGCTTATAACAGTCTACATGGTTTCCTGTAAGTCTGGCTTACTTTCTACAAGTCTTACCACAACAAACTCGAAAGAACTAAATTGGCAAATCTGAAACCCAATCTGAATCACTTAAATACACCTTTTAACAATGTCGATGTTCTGGCATCTCCTATGATCATAGGCAAGTACCAAGTCAGTTTTAACTGCAAAACCCAAATCTTACTCTGATTAAGTAGTTACATCATAATACCCCTTAGATTTCAAATTAGCTTGCAAGCAATAATAATTAACCTTAATGCATTCTGTCTTAGTACTTTGAAAGCTCTGCACAGAAGATCAACCAGCATCTTCCACAGAGGTTTAGGAACTATCCCAGCCAGTTAGTTCTAGTCTTTCCATTGATAAGCTTAAGAGGGAACAAAATGGAAAGATAGGAATTCTTGCTGGACCATTCCTCCCCCACACTTTTGACCCGCCATACGTTTTGTTCAGACAATGTTTCTCAAGTGTGCAAGCAGTATACTACCCAGTATCTGCATACCTGCACTTAAATCATACAGCGATCTGAGTTTTCATGATAAAACTCTAGTGGTGGTGGCGATTTTACATGTGGAAGCATAAAGTTGTAATGAGAAACAGTTTCCAATAAATAGTATTTATCTATAAGACAGAAAAATCTGATATTTTTCTGTTAGAGCAGAATTCAGAAAAACCTCTTCTCATTCGGCCACTAAGCACTTCATAGTGCTTAATGAAAGTTTAGAGGCTTAGAAAACTTAAGAGGTTACAAGCCAGCGTGTTCTACAAATGGGCCAGGAGTCAAGCCTGTGGCAGGAGGTACATGAAGGTGGACTACAAGGGTACTAAGGTGGGGAGGACAAGAGGTAGAAGGAGAAAGAAGAAAACCACCACATACTTTCACAGACTAAATTATCTCCTGGAAACTGGGGAGTCTTTTGCATCCCCCAGTCATGCACTATAGAAGAGAGAAGCCTTGAACCTGCCTGTAAGATAAGCCTAGTTTATGTACACATTACTTATTGCTGTTCCACTTCAGTGTCGTCGTCATTCTGCATAAATGCAGATCATTGAGGTATGGATTCATGCAGCCTGCTGGAATTTCAGGTAAACAAAAAAAAAATGATAAGAAATATTTCTCACCCAGCCAACATTGTGTAAAGAAGAACACCCAAGCTCCATATGTCACAAGCAGCATCATATCCCTGCCTCATAAGAACCTATAAAACAAAGACTGTTAAAGACTTTTCATATATTAAAAAAACCCACACCAAACCAATACCACTGCACACAGCCTAAGGAAGGATAGGTCAATCGCAGGATAATTTCAGAGGCTTGATTATTTATTTTTCAACATACAGGTTGCAGTAACTATCAACAATATTTCTTGTTCTCAGAACATCAGCTCTTAAGATTCTCAACAGACTTACATCTTACTTTTGAGGGTGGATTCTGCTATTTTTAAAGCAGGTTTATAATAAACACATGCACCAGTGTTTAGAAAGTATGTATAATTACATTTCAGAAAAACTAGCAGAATTTTTCTTTTTTTTTTTTTTTAAGCACTGCTAAAAAGTACCTGACGCATCAAAAACAGCAGAGAAAACACATAGCAGTTTAAGATACCTCTGGTGCCACAAAGTTCGCAGTGTAGCATGGAGTTAGAAGTAGTCCATTTTCTCCTCGAAGTTGTTTTGCAAATCCAAAATCACAAATCCTGATAGAATCAGCATTATTTGAATCATCCGTATATAAAATATTACTAGGTTTAAGGTCCCGATGCACTACCTTTAAACAAAGAAATTTTAAAATCTATCATTTAGAAGTTGCATGTACCTTTAACTTAATTTGCAATTTCTAAACACTTTTCTCTAGTTTAATATACCTATTAGCAGTTGCACACAATTATATAACTTTCTAGTAACAAAAAATTCTAGTTCAAGTAACGTCATAAAAAAGCCTACTGGCTCATTATGCAACTGGAACTAACGTAACCATTTGCCAACAAGCGTAAGAGAATGAGTATCGGCTGTTTCATAAACTGTAAAAGTAGAGTCGAAAGGGCTTGCCAGAATAACAGGATGAGTGGTTTATATTATTCACCTTTGTCGTAAAATACTCAGAAATCTTCTTCCCTTCTGCCATAAGAACAAGCCAACCAAAGCACGTAAACAAAAGGCGTTTGTTAATTTTAAGAAGTGCGAAAGAAGCTATGTCATAGGAGAAATTACTCACTCCTTGGCAGTGCAGGTAGTCCACAGTCTTGGTTATAGTGTATAACACAGCGCTAGCCTCTCGTTCCGAGAAGAACTTCTGTCTGAGAATTCGATCAAGCAGCTCTCCTCCTTTCATCAGTTCAGTGACAAGGTATATGAATCTGCCGTCATCATACACCTGATAAGTTTAACAAGTGCAAACATATATAAATACACACACACACATATATTTAAAAAGATCATCTATAATTATACATCCTGATAAATGTGAAAATTACAGACCGGATCGTTCACCTAGTCACGTAAGAACATAGAGCACAAACAGCAGGGACTGAAGAATTGAATTCTGCAATTCAGGAGCCTTAAAGCATGAAGTATAAGAAAGTTTATGCGCGATTCTGTGAGACATTGAGGTAATCAACTGCTAATTCACAACTCTGAATTAAGTTTTTTCAGACTAATTTTTCAGACTAGGAACTTTGGTTTGAGAGGAGAGTAGCCCTGCTACTCCCTACTGGCTCTTCCCCTCCACGGACAATTTTTAGCTGCTGGCACTTTGCATGTACTGGATAACACGCAACTGCTTTTTCAGATTCAGATTACCAACACATTAGCTACTCATTTGAAATAAGAGGAAATACGACATTTCTAACCTTTACAAGATTCTTCAAGTTCACTAAACAGCATTTAGAAAAAAAATTAACATCAGGACAATGTCATGTTTTGAAATACTCAACATTTCACTGTATGTACTGCTCTCCTACTATATTTTACTTCGTAAAATAAATTTAATAAATCCCAGTAAACTCCCTACATCTATATTTATTTATTGACTACTGTGTAATTTGAGGTAGCAGAGAAAAAAAAAAAAAAGATACATACATCCTTTAAAGTAATAATATTTGGATGTTGTCCATAACGCATAAGAATCTCAATTTCTTCCGAGGGATCCCTCTTACTTTTATCAATTATCTGCAAAATATAGCAACAGGAAAAACAACTTGGCTAACCAAAGTCTATTAAATAAAGAAATTTTTTTGTATTTGTATTCTCACTTCAGCAACAGAATAAGAAAAAAAAAATTCTAGAGTTCATTACTTGTTACTCATCATGACTAATTCATTTTCCAGCTTCACATCCCACTGTTTATTCATTTCTTGCTCTATCCTTGCTACCAGTTAAAACTGTACTATTAATGCAGTCTATTCTGCTCCAATGGATAAGGAAATGCAATGGACTTCCTGCAGCATCACTACTTCCCTGCAGCCCAGTCCTACCCTTGTGGATCTTATTTTATTTCAGGTGTGCTCATCATCGTACAATATTTTCAGGCTTCACAATTGTAATTGCAAAGCCAGTTCTTCAAGGCCATAACTTTACCCACGTGAAGAGCTAGAGAAGCCAACAGACAATTTAAACAAACAACGAAAACGCTGTTTTTTCATTTCTCACAGCATATAAATAGCTACAGTAGCTACAAAATTCATGCATTTAAATTTACAAGTCTAGTACACAATAATTTCAGAACTGTCACAGTGAAATTTATTCAAAGTACCTTTACAGCAAACTCCATATTTGTAGCTATGTGTATACATCGCTTGCAAACAGAGTAGGAACCAACACCAATATCTTCCTTCAGTTCGTACACATCAGTAAACTGTGCGCTGTTTCCATGAAGTTGCTTTAAAAAACACACACAAGCTGTCATCTAAAGCAACAAGACGCTCTTTGCCATAATACTGTTTCCAACAGCAGAAGTTTCTTCTGCTTGCCCGTACTTTCTCTTTTGAATTCTGCCTCCAGAAAAACAGCAACTCGCTTTTTAAAATTTAAAAATATCCCATGGAAGCATTTTAATAATGCACATTTTATAACAGTCTCCCCAGCCAAAAAAAGAACAGACTGTAAACACTAAATATTCATCTCTCTTTGGCATGTCAAAAAAGTTTCCCCCCAGAAATAAAGTGTTACCTGTACTATTGGCAGGATATTGGTGAGTGGTGAGATTTTATGATCTTCTACAGTAGTAGTCGCAACAAAACTAAATCCTTTGAAGAGCTGATGTGCATTCGCACTAGGCGGGACACCTGGAGAATCTGGTGGCATACGCATTTGATTAGCATGGCTAAATCCCAGCAAGGCTATTCTTTAACATTCAGAAGAGAGATGTTGGAAGAAACATTTTGAGGGAAGGGAAGCAAACAAGGGCAACACCAGACGTTGAGTAAGACTTCCAGTCAGTTATCTGTCTTCTCTTATTTCAAGAGCATACACAGAGCAAGTATTCCTGGGTTTTATCTAAAACTGCAAAACACTGCAGGAACTAATGTATGAATACATGTTACTAGGAAAAAGTATTTTGAAGCACAAGACTACTTATACAAAAGAAATAAAGATCATAGTCTTATGTTCAAGGACTGCATCACAAAGAAGAGTGCCCACAGATTTTGCTACTCCAGTGGTATATGAGCTGCTGGCAAGGCAGAAGTGAGGCAATACAAGAATATTCAATTAGTAAGACTAGTGAATAATTAGAACCAAATTTTCCCGAGGTTATATTATGTGCACCTCTGAATTCACTGTTTGAAATTTCACAGTAAGCACAGTTCGATAATTTTGTGTAGCCTATTAGAACCACAGTCATTCTCCAAACGACCATGACAAGCTTTGAATCACTGTTTTCTCAAGAGTAAAGTCAAATTCAGCATGGGCAGCGAGGGGAAGAGCTCAATGTTGTCACATTAATTTGACCCCTCTTTTCCCACAAACCTCACCAATTTATAACCATGCATAATTACCTTTTGGTGTTTTTGCTGTGAATTCTGGATCAAAACAAAAGGTATCTTCTGGTTTTCCAGAAGCAGGTTTAAATGGGGGTTGAATTTCTCTTCTGAACAGTTTCTGAAGTAGAAGGACAAAGTCACATAGTTAAAAGTGAATGAAACTTCTGTAGGTGCTGTAATTTTGCCAAGCTAAACGGCAACTCAAATGTTCTTGTTGTATTAAAACGGATTTCTGAAAGAGTGAATAATATATAGCAAGTAGAAAACCACAAATTCATATGGAAAGACTGAATTACTTTCATGTACCTTTGATTGGGAGTGCTACGGGAAATGTTACCAAACAAGTCAAACAATACAGAGCTCTTTGTCCTTACTCTTCTGAATCTCCCTCATCTCCCAGTTCTGTACTTTTAAAACTACAACACCAGGCTGCTACTTATCACTAGTCCATCTTTGGCTTATTCAGAAGAAGTGGAACAGCCATAGCACATCTTACCTTCTACCACCATCTCAGGCCTGGTTCACTCCTGTTTTGTCAGAACCCTGAGAAACTCACCCCAATGGGAAGATGTGGTACACAGTCATTACCTTTCTGTCCTGGGTCCCAAAGACCTCTCAGAAGTGACAGGCAAGGAACTGCCAATTCTCAAAGCTCTATTCCAGGTTTTTCCTAATCTACTAAACTGAGTCAGGGGAAGGAAGGGAAAGCAAAACAACGGCTACTCCTTTTTTGCCTCCTTTACTCAACAAGCTTTAGAAAAATGCATTGCCCAAGTGATCTCAAATCAGCAGTAAGTCCCATTTACAGTTAAGGAAGAGAAAACTTCATGTCAAATTATGTCGAAGCCCCACGCAGAGTTCAGGAAGTTCTGAGAACATTTTCTTGCCATTTCTCTCATCCTTTCAGACCTATTTTTTGTAGTTCTTTTCATTTAATCTTCCTACACAAAAACATGCAACATATTTCAATTAAAAAAAAAAAATCAAACCAAAAATCTCCCCCAACCAACAGGGAAGAGGGACCCGAATTCATCCCAAAGAACTAATGATACAATACAGAAGTGGTCATCAACACCACCATATCAAAATAGAGAACTGTAAAAATAAAATTAAAAAAAAATACAGAAGGAAGAAAAAAAAAAAAAGATTTAGAACTGCAGATCTGTCAGGCTTCCTTGCTGGTATTTATTTCAGCATTAGTCCCTTACAAAAAAAAAAAGTAGGTACTCAAGCCCTAACAACACAGCCTTCTCTTACAAAGTGTACTCATAAAACAGTGAAGTTTTGCTGTTACTGAAAACTCCACTTGCTAATCAGGACTCTATGGTACATGTTGCATAAACACAGCTAGAGATTCACCTTCTCAGAGGTAAATACAAGAGATAAAGAGAAGGATGATGACAACAGGCTTTAAAGAAGCAGCTGAGCACAGTATTGGCTAGCATTGCAGGTAGTCCTGTCAGCACAGCAACATCTTATTTATTGTGTCTATGCTTTTGTAGGCATTATAGCGAAGGAGTATTTTCAGAGTGGATTTATTTGATATAGAGCATCTTAGTTTTGTGAACGTTTCTGGGGAACATCTCAAAAGCTTAGAGAACCACAGAGGAAAAGCACCAAGGTTCTTGTTAAAAATTTAAGCAAGCAATCATGAACTCGTACAGACTTCTGATCATCCCAGAGCACCAGAGTTGATACTTCAACTGTGAATGGAATATGACTGATAAAATAGGAATGTACTGTGGCTAACTAGAGAGAAGTCAAAGAGAATTACAGTCACAGTGAGTTTTTGTGCCCTGCATGGAAGCACAGACGGACACTTGCTGAAGAGAAGGATTCTTGCACAGGGGGAAGACCAGCATCCTCTCCCAACTAAAAATGCTCTAACAGACAATTTAAGCTTTAGAACGCTGCAACTCTCAATTATTTAAAAAGTAAACGTTCAATTTATAATTAATACTCTCTATACCATAAATACTACAGCTCCAGATGCCAAGTAAGATTATAGTAGAAGCCAGAATGCAACAGTCAGCAGTACTGCAGTATTTATTGTGTCCTATTCAGATGCAAATACTTATAATGCTAGAACACAAAAATTAAAGAGAGCTTTATCATTCAGATCATTTTGTACTTACATTCCAGTCAACAGTAGAAAAAAAGGGATGTCTCTTGATTTCTTCAACTCCATCCGAACCAGCTCCTGAACAAAGAAAATACTGTATTTAAAACACTTTTGGGTAAAGTCTTTGAAGAAGATGATTGCACTAAAAATCAGTTCATTTCTAAAAATATTGTATAAGCATGGTTATTTGAGGGAATTGTAAATACAGAAATATCCCAAGGATGTAAACCACTCAAATTAAGTAGAGTACACCTCATCAGGGAGGCAAACAAAGTACAAGAAGCCCACAAATACAGAGAGTCTATACTCTTTGCTCTGACACTGTCAAAGCTTTGGCTCACTGCTAAGAGTCACTGGTCCAAGAAAGTGGTCATTCATTAGCCAGACCCAGGAAGTCACAATCCCAGCTAAGAAGAAATGGTATCTAAACCCAAATCTTACTGACCGTCCAGAGCTTGGGAGTCTCTAGCAACTACATTCTTTAAATAATCAACTCAACTACTTTTATTTCAAAGATCGAAATAAATGAACCAACCTAATCTATTTGATGGGTTCCTTTTAAACAACATCCTCAGAAGACTTTGTGCTTCAGGGCTGAGGAACTGAGGCATTCCAAGTTTTGCTCTAAAGGGAAAACAGAGAACAAGTAAGAGGAAGAAATGCATCTTACTAAAAATTGTCTACATAGACTTCATTGCACAATTTGATGTATCAGGGATCTATTCCAAAGTCTTGTAGAGCATACATGTTTAACTCATCAGCTTTTAAATTTCACTTTATATGAGTAGTTTTCAAAAAAAACCCCAAAACCAAATAAAAACCAAAAAAAAACCCCAACAAAAAACCCCACCCAGACAGAAAAATCCCACCACACTAGACCAAAAACCCCCAACCCCACCCAAGCCCCCAAAACAAGCTTTAGGGTAAATAGACTAAAACAATTGTCTCAGGAATACATAGGATTTTCAAAGATATGTTCATGTCAGCAGTGAGTTATCACCAAAATACCTCTACCAGAATCAGTGCCAGAAGAGACTCACCAAATCCCAAATTACTTGCCCCCGAAGTGATAGCTAATATTCCTCCTGAAGCAAGAGCCTCAAGAAGGAGCTCGTTAAGCCATTATGTAAAAGCTTACTGACTTTACCATGCTTATTTTATGAAAACAATTACGCTAAGGCAAGAAATTCTTCTGCAGAACTGTAGTATCACTTTAGAGCTCCAAGTGAGGGCAGTGATCTAATCCACCCGCTTTCACAGGTGGTACGGCTACAAACCCCTGCTCAGGGTAAGTTCAAACTGCCATATGTTGTTAAGAACAGAGCTTCTCTCTCACCCCCTCCCCTATCATCCCCTCCAAAGGCCCAAGGCTCTGCCTGTGGTCTAAAGGAAATTCTTTGTTAGCTAAGCACAAAGATGAGAACGTATTTGCCCAACAACTTCACTTACTAATCACCAGTTTACCCAGTTTGTCTTGTTAGACAGCTTCTGTTGTAAGTGAGGTAATTTCATATGAAAAATGTGAGCACGTAAGCGTATTCTCCATATATACGTACACAAAGCAACACCTGATTAACTATTGCTTACAAAATCAGGTATGCTGTAACAGTAGCAAGAGAGCATAACCATGTGCGTGGTAAATAACGCTGTTCTCATTCACTGTACTGGTTTTATCTTTACTATACACCTACAACAAAAATACAAGTTCATCCCTAAGATTCCAATTCCTGCCGATATTTAACGGTATTTGCACGGTCCATGATCTAAACCTTGGTTGGGGGTGGGAGGGGCTTGGCTTTTTTGTTCCCGTTCTAGCTTAATGCTCTTCAAGCACAGGGAGTTATAACAAGCTGGTAAAACATGTTTAAAAATTACATTTTCTGACTTTCCAAAAAGTAAGAAGATATACTTACTTCAGTATCATATTCATAGTTTCATTTCGATCTTTACCTTGAAATGGTAGTGTACCAGTAAGCATTTCAAACTGAAAAGAACAAATGTTAGTCTAAATCAACACTTCTTCCCCCAATTGCTCAAACAAAGTGTTAAGTACTGTACTCTTCCCTGGCACTACGGTAGCCATACTGGCTTGAGCTTTTAAAAGATTACCAAAAAAGTTCACAGATCTAAAATTTTGTTTTCATTGGCAGTTTACGTGATAACAACAGTGGCAAGTGTAATGTAATGATGACGTAGGAATATTTTACAACATGAGCTACTTCAGTTAAAGTAATAAAAATCCCCTCCATAGGCTAGTTTTAGATGCTGCTGTACTATGAAAACAGCAAGAAGAATAAATCCTAAACCAGTACTTAACTTTTAACATCAATATGCGTATTTCAGCCTGATGCTCTAAGACATCACAGCAGAAGTACTAGCAGTCACTGGCTTATTTCACTGCTCTTACAAAAATGTAATTAGTGTTCCACCAAACCAAGTCTTTAGTTTGGTTTTTTTTTTTTCCTTTAACTGTCAAGAACCATGCGAAGTAAATATACAAACTCAAGTTTCACACGGACGACAACTGTTCTAAACTACTAATGGACTGCACTTATGGTTCTTGTGGTTCCTGACAAGTACTCCTTACAAGGCTAAGCAGGTGAAAAGTAAATTTTATTCAAATCAGTTGCTATTTCAGTACCAATTCAGTTATTGCATTTTCTCTTTCCTTCAAAGCATTCATAATTAGATCTGGACAAGCTTATTCGAAACACGTTATTTCACGTTAGGCATACGCAGTGTATTTGTGACCTGTAAGCAAGGTAAGCAACGAAGCATACAGTACCATGAGGACACCAAAGGACCACCAGTCGGCACTCTGGTTGTGCCCTCGCCTGTTTACTACTTCAGGTGCCATGTATTCTACAGTACCACAGAAAGAATAGGCCTTCTTCTCTTGATCTACTGATTCTTTGCTGAGTCCGAAGTCTACAACAACAGCATTACAAGAATATAACCAGTAAAGAACTTTAGCAAAAACAATACAGTATAAGGCATTTCAAAATCAATGTGTTGACAGCTTTTGTTTAGGAATATCGTGGTTACCCTAGCTCTTCATGAAACAAAAAAAACTGCAGACATCTAAAGATACCGCAGACATTTAGTTTACTACATACCACCAAAACTATTCTTTAAGTCATATTAAATTGATTAGCCGTAATAACTCAATAGTTGAAATTTTACACATTTAGAACCTTAAGATAATTAAAAGTTCTCATTTTCTCTGTTTACTGCCTGCTTTATTCATGCAAAAAATTGGATAGAAGTAAAAATCAGTTTCAAAGAGAAGGCAGTCTGCATGGTCTAGTATGACTGAACTATGAATAAATAAAAGACGACTAAAAATACTGTTGTTATGTAAGACAACATGGTTCTGCAACTTGACTCAACTTCAGTTAAAGAAGATCTTGCATATCTGCTCACTTTATTCCCAGAATACTTTTTTTCCTACTTTGAACACCACCATTGACTACACAAGTCCTTGATATTAGCCCAGCTCTCAAGATGAGGCTCTCAAGTGTCCCTTTTTTCAAAGGGGAAATGATTGCTAATCGAGGATACCATCAGTTATTCTTTCCAGTTTCAGAAGGAAGTGAGAATTTTAGGATTGCATTGGATTTTAAATACATCATGCAGAATTTTAAAGTGATGCATTTTATAAACATGATTTCCATCACCATTATTCCATCAAATCTTTGAGAGTTTAAAAAACTTCATTTTCTCTTGGAATCTAATAGCAAGATCTTTGATCAAAATATATAATGAAATCTATAATACAAAAGCATCACCTTAAATGTGATGTAAAGCTTCCGGAAATTCATAATAATTTGGTTTCCAAATAGTAACTGTCTTTGGTATATGTAATTTCCTAGAATATGCTTATTTTACTTGTTCCTCATATAACATTTTTCTGCAATTTTACATGCATTTAAAAATGATAATCCAGAAACGCCAGCCCCCCCCCCCCCCCCCCCCCAAAACAGTATTTCAGAAGTCTTATTGTGCACTAAAATCTTTTTAGAACAAAAGCACCTCTGCTCCCTTTTAAAAGTCTCACAGTCAGCAACTTTTAGCCTGGGTCTACAACCTCTTGATCTGCAGTTAAAAAGGCATTTCACAGTAAATCTTGACACAGCGCACTTTCTAACCTGGAGTGGATAGTTTTAGTTACAACATTCCACCACCTGAACTAAAGCTCCTTTAAAAAAAAAAAAAAAACAAAACACCAACCCACATTCAGTGTCTGGGTTTGTATTTTCAACTACATTTCTTCTATTTTAACCACAGCAATTAGGATCTGCACTTTACAGCGATATTGCTGCTAACACTGTGACTTGATCTATGCAAATATTAGCCAACATGAAAACTAACTTCGGTGGAACCTACTTAGACAACAGGATCTGGTAAATGACTCTAAAACCATCAGATTCAGTCTTTGACTATCTAAAATACTTCAATAAAAGTACGTAATATTATATAAAGAGTCATTATGTAGGGAGGGGATACAGATTTATTATGAAAGGTCTGTCCAATAAAAAATTTTCTACATAGCTAAATACTGGCTCACCCATATGCCAGCCACCACTACGCATATCTTAGGCTTAAAACTAAAAGCTTATACAGAAATATGTTCAGAAAGTGCTATACTAATAAATGTTACCTACCTGTTAACTTGATATGTCCTGCTTCATCAAGCAAAATGCTGAAAATTAAAATTCACATTCACCAATACACATAAAGAGGAATGTTTACATATAACATTAAAAATATAATAGTTAAAAATTTTGATCTCCAACTTCTGTTATTAATTTAAAAAGCCAATATTATTTCATTTAAATCACAGATTTTTTTTTTTTTTTTTTACATTTTATGTTCATTTACATAGTTAAGAGAAAATATTTTAAATTTTTTACATCAGTATAGTGGAAAATGCAAAGCAACAAGCAAAATACACATAATAGTGGTAAAATACATTTTACTTTACTTTTCTGGCTTCAGGTCCCTGTATACAATTCCCAAGCTGTGAAGGTGATCCAAAGCAAGGGCCAGTTCTGCGAGGTAGAATTTCACATCTTCCTCTGTAAACATAACCTAATAAGAACTGTATAGATTTACCTTCTGATCTTGTCTTCAGTTTTTAAAACTGCAATCTAAAAAAAAATAGTCCTGTCTACCTAAACTTCAAAGTAAGTTTTAGAAGTACCTTGTGAACTCATAATTCATGAATTCACCTAACAAATGATATACTAATACAGGCTGATCATCAAGTATAGAAGAAGAACTACTTGCAATACTTAAACAAAAACATCAGCAGTTACTGCAGAGCATTAGCTAACTTTTAAGGTAATAAATTTAATTGTTATATTTGGTGTTATTGTCCACCAGCACTCCTTCTGCCACAAGCCTATACAAACTGTTTTCCACTGCATCATAAAATTTATTATACAACTGCTATATTGGGTGACTGTCTCTGTGAATTCACATGAACAATATTTAGAAAATAAAAAAAGAAATAATTTAGAAAAAAGTATACAAAATAAAACACTTTGGTGAAAACAACAATGACATGAAAATCTGCCGTGGGAGTTGAAGAACCTACTTTGCTCTTCTTAGGAAAAGAAATGTGAAGAACCCTAGCGAGATACTGAAAAACTGACTGAAGTTGCATACGGAGCATCTAGGAGATGCATTTCTATCCTAAATACTCAACAGGTTGCTTTAATTTCAGATACAAGAATCACACCTGCTTTGGCTCTTGTCACATTCTACAAATTACTGGAGAAGCTAAGTAATCTTTAAATTACTGGAATTGAATTTGAGGTTTAAGTGATCTATTCCCTTATTTGTTGAAAACACTACGAACAAGGAGGACAGCCATCTCAACTGCACAGTAGATAGCTAACAAGGCTTAAATTAGGGTAACTGGGCTTCACAGTTTAGTAGTACATGTTCAATTCCACGTACAGATCCGTATGCAATCTATTCTACCGGCAATGGAAATATTCCTCATTTCCATAATGATAGGTATTAACATTGTAGGAACAATAAAGCTGTTACGCTACACAAAGTTTCACCTTGGTTTTTTTAAAGCACAATGTTGATACTGTTTTTCATCTATATCCAAGAGACAAAGAGGAAACCTTGGATATCATTACTCCTTGGAGTAGCCAAAATGCAAATCTCAGAATACAATGACGCTAAATGGTAGTCTACCATCTCCCAACAATAATTCCATTTAAAATTGCTTTCTGGGTCAAATTAAACACGATGCAAGTCAACTTCATTAAATGCCACAAATGAAAGCTTCATTATATACTCATTTCACTTCCACAGCTGAAACTCTCATACCCACATTAGAATTTAAAGACCAACAAAAGTGTTTTAATAACCTCATACTAAACCCAATTAATTTAAAATAATCCTGTGTGGAAAGTATGAAACGCCATGGGGAATCTACCCTCACGTGTATTGTCCACTGTCTTTGTTTTACCATGTGCTCTTGAAAATACCTTGTCTTCCCACCAGAAAATACAAAGGCCTGATATTTTTTCTTATCTACACACACATTAAGTGTTTAAAAGCCATCACAGAAGGTAGCTGAAGTCTTCTGAAAAACATGTAGAGACTTAACAGTAAGAAAACTTGACAATTATTACTTCTTTATTCCCAGAGGGAATACATACCTCTTTCAACCACCTAGCTAGCACTACTATAGATAGACTTGCATCCTTTATTTAAGAATGTTGCGTACTCAGTAATCCCAGCTGCGTTAGTGCAAAAGAATAGTTCTTCCTGCTATACCAGAATTTCCTCTATAATTAGACATCCTATATCAAAGCAGAGATTGACCTCTTTCCTACCTACTGTTCCAATAACCCTTTACAGTTTGTTTAAGCTCTTAAGCTCCACTTTAGCCTCAAGGTTAATTGATTTCGAGCTCAATTCTTAAATATGATCACTGTTTTACTAAGGTCAGCTTTTTATAAAAAGGAAAACAAAAACCCCTTGAAATTCTTCTCTCTCTTTTGCCTGTTCCTGAAGTGTTTTGTTTTTTTTTTTTTTTCAAAAAGTATATGGGGGGGACGACCCAACTAGTTCATGGCCTTACATAGATACAAAAACTTCCTTCATATCATGAAGAAAAAAAAAAAAAAAAAAAAAAAAAAAATCAGTCAGATTCCCAGTTTTCTCATTTAAGAAAGTGGCTTTTCCTAAGCATTAGCAATATAAATGTAATTACACTGGTGAAAACACTGAAAAGCTCTCTTATGTGAAGTTGTTGAGAAATTGCCATTAAAAATTTAGGTCTTTAGGAAAGGTTTGCAGAAAGAAAATAAAGTCTTATAAACATGCTCATAATACTTAAGGTAACATAATAAATGTTTGATGACAAATTTAAATAAAAAAACCAAACAAAACAGGCTGCACCCTCTAGGGGTCCCTTCCAACCGCAAACATTCTATGATTCTATGATATTCCTTCCTCTGAGGTCCTCTCTCCAGAAAACAAAGATAGAAATGAAAAATTAAAGTTCCAGTTGCATGCCAATGTTAGATGAAGGGGAGAGGTCTCAAAAAAATCTCAATGTTCACACTTTTCAAGATTAAGCATTGGGATTTGTATTACAGCATTATGAAATTTTACAATGCAGCAGAAACCTGTTATACATGTGGGCTTCCAGGAGCACCTAAGCTGCCTATGAGCATAAGAACTATACATCCCCTTTCTTTATTGCTAAATCTTAATTTACTTCAGTTAGGTTTCCAAGCAACAAAACATTTTTAGACAAAAGAGCTGTCCTTTGTAGATTCCAAAGAAAAACATAGGCTACTAAACAACACACACTCATGTTTCTTAAGGGTATAGAATATATTCTAGAACATGTAAGGGAAGCTTAACTGAGTTAATAGAGACTTGACTATAACAAGAATTATGCGGGAAACAGCTATAGAAGACAACCCTATACTGACAAAAAAACCCCACCTGCCTAACACTGAGTGGAGATAAAAATTTAGGTACTTACCTCTTTGGATAATCGTGTGAATACATCTCCTCCCCTGAGAAAATCCAATATTAAATATAGCTTCCCTTCAGTCTGAAAGGCTTTAAAAAAATTAAAAACAAAAAAATCAATAGTTGTGTGACAAAGTTGATCAACGAAAGAGATCACAACTTGGAAATGTCAGTGAAAGGCAATACATTGGGTTTGGATCTGACATAATTCAACAGCACACGAGGTAATTCATTGAATGATTACTTGCTTCTTCACAGAAGACAATCTTAGTCATAAGATCATTAAAATACTGCTCTTTTATTTCCCCTTTGTCAAACAGGGAAACACCCAGTATGTGAATTACTGTGTTTTGGTTTTACTCAAGTAAAAAAAAAAAAAAAAAAAAAATCACTGCAGAACTTGTAAGAACTTTCCAGGAAATCTTTAATTTCAAGAGGACCTAACCTAGAACTTCGATATATGTGTGTATTTACATTCCTTTTTTTAGTCTTGCAATCTAAACTTGCAAGAACCTAATCTGGTTGCTAAAATGGACACTACAAAACTAAGAACAATATCATCTATGCCTTCAATTATTGAAAGAAATTGTAGCAAAAATAAATACCAACCATAGTGCAGTTTGACGATAAATGGATGATTTACTTCTACTAATATATCTCTCTCCATTTTTGTACGAACTCTATCCCGAACTGAGGGGAAAAAAGAGAAAAAGACTAGTATGAAACAAATGTATTTGGTATTAATACAAATGGAGCAGAAATGAGCATATGGAAAGGCTTTGCTGTCTAAGAAGCCCTTTCCCTTGTTACCTTATTTGTTTTTAATTTTTAAACCTCCCACAAAACACATGCTTTCAGACAGCAAAACTCTATTTTATTTCTTACCTGCCCCAGCTTCCTTCACATCTACGTATTTTTTTCCCCAACACATCCCAGTATTTTGTGATAAACCATATTACTTTCTTGAACGAAATTCACATCTACACTTGCAGGCAGCTAACTTCAACCTCTGAATTAACTACCTGCACTGAAGAGATTTTCTGTCTTTTAAGATTACTTTTTCCTCATCAACTACTAACAGTTCCTATTTACACACAGTGGAGCTGCACCCACTGTAGTGCCTTTTGAAAGCCAAAACAGTAAGTTAGCTTGCTATGGCACCTATAACAAAATACTTAACATTTTTAACCACAGTAGACTTCTAAGTTAACTGAAGAAAAAAGGAAAATGGTTTATGAAATTAATTTGGTTTGATATAATGAAAAGACTAAACAGAATTAAATAACACAATTTTAAACTTTGAAAGAGTACTTTTTGGCACATAAAGTTACGTTTATCTGGCCAGATTTAAAAATCATTCTTAAACAGGGACTTACAAGTTCTTCTAGAAAAAAGCTACTCAGAGAATAGTTACAAACTCACTGAAAGTTATTTAAGATTTAAAAAATTGTTTTTAAAAGTAGCAATTATAACACTCATTCAAGAGGTATAGTTGCTCTGAAAACCATCTTCTAAAGTTTCAATTCAAAAGATACACGTACCTTTTAAAGAAGCTTTTTTCAATACTTTCATTGCATAAAGTTGCCCAGCATCAGGACCAATTATTTTCCGTACAAGGAAGACCTGGTAATATAAACACCACTTAAAAATTACTGCTAAAAATATTTTCTGTAAACCTGACTAAAAGCCATTACTATGTCTTTATTTTTAACTTCATTAATATAGGCAAGGAGACAGCATTTCGCCCTAGTCCCATCCCATTCCTCAAAATCTCCGAGGAATGAAAAGATGCCAAATATTCGTAGTAAGTCTTTTTGCATAAGCAAGCTTAGTAATCAAATAAGCAGCTATCACAAAGCATTTACAAACCTCCTATTAATGTCAGACAGCTTTCAGTGTTCTTTCCTAAGTACACATCTTTAAAGGAAGGGCAAAACTGCATTCCCTTAATCCGACTAGAGGTACATGAACCACCGAGTGCTCTGAAGTATTCAGCTTGGTCATAAACTATACATTCTTTCGATAGCAAACCATTTAAATAAGTACTTATCAAATAAATACGTATATAAATGTGTTTCTTTACGTTACTTACTTGGAGAATGACAATTCTGTCTGGTCTGCCACCTTCTAAGAGATTTTTGAGGTTCAAGACCCAAGTCTCAAATATGTAACAGGCTACATTAATGAATTCTGTAAGAGTGGCGAGGAAGGAAACCTCGCCACTGAAGATCAAAGCACCCTTTCCCTCTGGAACAGCAACTCCAACAGGTTTTTCTACTCTTTTTCTTTCCAGAGGAGTTTTGAAGATAGATGGTATATAACTTCACACTAAGAAAAGCATAGTATTACACAGAACAATGCAATACAAATACATGGACCTGAACTGACCAATATCTTAACTACCAGGTCTTTCAGTTTACAAGATTGTCTGGTATGTGGTCCTGTTTCCAAGTTGTTCTAATAGCAATTATTAGTTATGAGGAACCTTTGCCTTAACTACCAGGTCTTTCAGTTTACAAGATTGTTTGGTATGTGGTCCTGTTTCCAAGTTGTTCTTATAATAGCAATTATTAGTTATGAGGAACCTTTGTACTGTAAAAAAATAAATGTACAGGTCACAAAAGAATGCCAGGAGCTACCCAAAATTGCCTCTCTGATCTTACCCGATTCACATTTTCATTAACACTAGATTTATATACATATATATACTTCATTAGAAATTATCAAATATTTAGGAATTATTAAAAAAAAAATCAAACTTAACTTTTCCGTTCTTTTTCATTCTAGAATCAGAAATTCATATGCTGTCACTAAGTTGTACAGGGTTGGAAGAGGGGCTGTTTTTATTTTAAATTCTTTTTAGATAAAATATGTCATCATGTTTCAAGGTTACGGGGCTTTTTGTTTAAGTTTTGCCCAATGATTGGCCTACAGCACTGCTCTCCTATTACATGATGTTGATGCTCAAATAGTAGAGGGAGTAATTCAAACACCAGCAAACAAGAAAACATCTGTAGATTAATACACTCACAATTATAGAAGTAAAACATTAGTAAGCATATATAAATATTTTGGTGCTTAATAATTAGCAGCTTGTGACAATGTAAGGGAACTCAAATTACAAATTCTATCGAATAAGGACCAAAATAGCTGCCGCTGTGGAAACTACCCAAGCACCACCTATTTAATTTGCAGACAAAGCCTCCATAATCCCACATCCTGTGGAGCTGCAACAATTGGTTGTTAATTGTAAAGTACAATCAAGATGGACACCTATCGCGCCAAGCGATTCACCTAAGCGAATCGAAGGCCATCGCCGGGTGCCGAAGCCTCAGAACATTATCAAAGGCTGCAGAAACTCAGTAACAGACGTGAGGTTTAACCCTTTATTTCTGTGAAGCAGTGCTAAAGCCCGCACAGATGCTGACAAAGACAGGTAGAGGATGGGCTGCAGCACTGTAGTAACCAAAGCAAACAAACTTCTTGCTAAACCCAAAGAGAGGTCCCTGGGAAGTATGAACAGGAGAGAGAAAACAAACACCAGAAGGCAACAGCCATTGATCTTCGCTGTTTGTTTTTTCTTTTCAATAGAAAGCAACAAATACTAGACAAAAAGAGCTCTGTTCAAATGTGCAACAGTTACCATCCAACTCCTAAAGCCAGCTCCTGAACCAAGTCCTGCCAAGTTTGGAAAGCTGTCAAACAGATGCCTCACCAAGCTGGTGGGATTCTGGGCAAGAGCGTTCCTTACGCTATCAGAAGTCTGAACGCTAAGTAAGAATCAGCCTGAGCCAGGGCTAAGACGTCCGTACCAGATGTGCTGAACCCTAGCATAGCTTAAGACATCTCAAGTCGGGAATAATAAAATGCGTGGAGCCTTTCAGTCTCTGAAGATGAGAAGCGTATGAGGGAGTCCACAACCAACATTATCTGATAAAGAAATGTTTCTTAAGCTGCAAAACACTGAGAAATATTTTAAAGTTTATTTTCTAAACTATCACTTATTCACAGGATGCCTTCCTAATGTCTCATTTTTTCCCCCCTCTCATATAACAACTCTACGTAGAGGTTTGTTCCTGCCACGAGATAGGCAAAACCAGCACAAGAGGAGGAAAATGGAAGCATACATAAAGCTGATGATCTATTTTTAATGTGTTGCAAAAGACCTAGTTTAAGAGTCTGGTTTTAAAAAATAAATTAGCTTCTTATACACCAGGATTAATATTTCAATTAATGTGTTTCAAACTAGTGACTGAGACATTTGATTTTTAATCTTATTTCTGCAATGTGACACCAAGCGACACAGTACAAAAAGAAATCATTTTAACAAAAAAACTGCCTTATTTCTCCTATAAGCTATTTGAAGAATTGTTCACTTAGTGTCTTTTACCTGCAGATCACTTGACAAATACAGCAAAATAAAAAACTGAAATACATTTCACAGGTTATTTACTTTATTGTTATATCGGTTCACATTCTAAACTACCACAATCGTTCCTTCTGTATCTACATCACTACAGATTTCATATATTGAGAAAAGTCAAACATTCACAGCATGTCAAGTACCATGACTAAAAGACAAATCACTGTCTCCTCCGTAAGTGTCTATCGATGTTTATTACACCGCTGGTGCCTCCCAAGCATCAACCTAAACTACAGAAGAAGTGAGGCAACCTATATGGAACAGAGATACTGTTCATTCCCATTCCTCACTAGATGCTGCAATAGTCTCCAGGCAGTTGAAAACACTATTATTTTATTTCAAACAGCTACGACATTAGGCAAACAGAGCTTGACAACACCAGAGCTGTTGCATAAAACCCACCCCTAACTCTGTAACCCAACTGGTAAAATCCCTTGCTGTTGGTGCCATTGCTCCCGTGAAGCCGCAGATGCCAGTCCAGATGAACAACAAACATGCCTCTCTGTTCAGTTAAAGCAAACCACAACTCCCCACGGCAGACCTCCCCAAATTTGCTACGGACCCACCCTTCTGCCTAGAGACCAAGGCTGTTGCCTCTGCATCCGGCATGATTTTGTGTCCTGCTATAAACAGTGCTCCCTTGGCACCAGAGCAAGACTGGGAAAAGATGAAGTTTGTTAGTAACTTCTCAAACATTCCCAGCAACTGCTATGCCACTGTCTTTCTTATGCAAAAAGTATACTTGAGCTAACCCTTCCCAGGCTGACTGTCTGGACAGCTCGATGGAGAAAGACATCACTTTTCCTCTAAAACATGTGAAGTCAGAAAGGCTATCATGGTAAAACCAAAACCAACCTCCTCCCCATCAACCGACTGCCAAACAGGATGGATAACTTCCTCTAAAACAGGGCAGTTTCCGCAAGGATACCTACCTGTACTCAGAATTTGTTAGGTTCATACCTAACCTTGTAGTATTATAGAAATAAGGGAAGTAAAACATTAGTGAGACAAAGCAGGTTCAAAGCAGACAGATGAGAACGAAGTTTATCATCTTACCTTTCCAAATGATCCCTGTCCAAGAACCTTAAGTAGTTCAAACTGTGCTGGATCTGCTTTCTCACATCCTTCTTTCACATGGTGTGTAATAGGAATTTCTTTCACGCTTCCTTCATCCTATTATTTCAAGGCAAACAAAAATACAACAATGAACAGGCCTGAATTAAGCAACTCTTGTTAGAAGTGCATGTAAATGCCTGCTCTTTTTCTCTTTGTTTTTTTTTTTAAATAAAATATTTGAAATTCTAATAAGGCATAAGAGAAAGCTGTTCAAGTGAAGAGTTTTCCCATCCATCCTTTCTTAAATAAATGCATCTAAAATTTCTAAATTGAAGTAAAATTCTCAAAGACTGCTCATTTCCTTTTGTCATAAATATTACAACTACAGCAAAGACCAATTTTCTTATATGAAAGGAATAAATACTCAGATTTTTAAACCAAGTCTAAGATGATCCTTCTGTGCTTCACCTCTGTTTTAGCAGCCTTCACTTTTCCCAGGGATTACTCTTCTCATCTTTCCCTTTCCCGAAATAGTCTTAATGAAAGCTAACTTGAATGTCATCATTTTAGGTAATTATTGCTTTTCACAGCAGCAAATAATAAATATGGTCAGCCAGTTGTAGCTAAAGGAACATCCATCGTTTGAAGAGCATAAATAAGGTATGAGTCAGCTTAAAAACTCTTGCATCCAATGACGGAACACAGTTCTGGGGTGCAGAGCTCATGGAAAGACTACCCTGTGCAGAGACCTCCTTCAGCAAGCGGCAGGTAATTCTGAGGTAGGTCCATGATTTAGGTGTTCTGTTGACTTTTTCCTGTCACTCAACTTTAGCAAAGCAGCTACAATTGTGAAAAGACAAACATTTGTGATGAAAACAAATCAGATGATGTATTGTAGCTTTTATGGTGCAAGAGAAGTTTCTGAGAGCCAAAACAAGCGCGGTGTCAAAATAAGCACCCTTGAAACTACAAACTACGTGCTAGGGCCTACAACAGCAACCTCAGCTTGCACATACAAAAGGAGCGGCACCCCTCAGCCCTATCAAGAATACCAATTAATTTCTTGCACACTGCAACTACAACCCAAGCACAACAGAAAAACCCATGTGATTCGCAGGACTTTGATGTCTTTAGGGTACCCAAATGATTAACTGTCCTCCTATCCTCTCTTTAGATCTTCACCTTGAAAGCTTCTCTTAGTAGAGACCAGAAAAACACCCAACCAACCTACAGTGCATTGCTGTCCCTCAAGGACAAGTACAAACACCACCAGAAAAAGACCCAACCACTTGACAGGTTCCTGAAACAGTTGGTTTTAGGAAAGAAGATCATTCTATAGTCAGGTTGACTACAGAAAGTCTTGCTGCCCAAGACCATGCATTACAAGTTATAATCAGTGTTATCAGACTTGATACAGAAGTATCTAGATGAAATTCTCCAGGTGTGGTTACACAGAAATTCAGGGCGGAAATCTGATCATCTAAATGTGTATGTGTTTAGAACCATAAAATCATAGAATCACAGAATCATTTGGTTGGAAAAGACCTTTAAAATCGAATCCAACTGTACCTGTCCACCCATGCAAAGATAGGTATTAACACAAGAGACTGCTGGATAACGAACTTAATTCTTGAATTCACACTCTAAGCTACTTTATTTCCCTCTTTGTTCGCAAAAACCTGCTGACATACACTGATGATACAGTGTATACATCCCAACTTCACTTCATCCATGCATCTTGTTGACTATGCATATCCGTATCCATAGGAAAGATGCACATATCTTTTCATTTTTATTTTTTTTTAAACACGTGTCTGGAACTTAAGGCACGTAAGAATACTAGCATTTCAAGTCATCTGACAACATATGAAAGCAGTGATTCCTCTAGTTATACACCAAGTTGTACGACAGACTTAGTGGCTGGTTCTTTCTGTGAAATATGTAAATACTCTATTTAGAAGCCTTTTTACTTGAACATCCTAATTTGTATTCATTAACACTGTGAACCTTTGCATGGGAAGAGATCTTGAAGAGTTCATCTGCTCTTCTGTTTATCACCCACCTTGAGTCATTAGCCCGTGACATCACATGTGGTTGCTGCGGAGACTGACAGAGTATTTTTAAATGCGAACCGAGCAGAAAAATGTTTTCCATGCAAATAAAGAATAACTTGATGTATGAAATGAGTTATTTTTATAGAGTGTTTTACCTTCACAAAAGATATCTGTATAATTTCACCTACTTAACTATCATTAAAGTACTAAAAAATGGCATGACTGAAGTATAAAAAGACCTCTGCATCATCAACAAGAAATGAGCAGGTTACAAGTTGAACGGATACATAATCCAGTTTCGTTTTCATTTCTAGTTTGGCCTCCATGAACAGCAGATTTGGTTATCTGATTTTGTGCTCTGCTGCCTGAGCAGCAAATCTTTTTCAGGGCTCAGGTGCTGGCTTCCACTGAGTTGCCTTGCAAGAGAGGTAACTATTCCCAGCAGGTTCAACAGAAGACAAAGCACTGAAAGAAATGCCGCAATCGGTTATGGCTCTGTGCCATCTTACTTCGTTTCAGCTTGACTGGTATGTAGCTCCAAGCACCTAACAAACAAGCTCAGCAACATCCTTCTGGTTCAAGTGCAGTGAAAGATTGAGACAACCCATGGCTCAACTTTCTTTGCTATTGTGTAAGATGACTACGACACTGCCGGTTTATTTACTTACTCCACACCAGGAAATGTCCACGCACCACATGTTTCTACCCCTAAGAGTTTATTCTCCAAATCACTTACTTAAAAAGTTCTTACTGCAACACAAAGCAGTGGTTACAGCTGGCAATAACATCTACTTGATGCTGGTCAAAAATATATGGATGTGCGTGTTGAAAAACGATGGCCAATTTTTCCATGCAGTGTCAGGCATTTCATCACACGGAGAATTAACCTGAAGTTTAGTCCAAGATTTAGCCAGCATACAGAACACTGACCTTCAGCGTCTCCTACATCTGCATATCACCAAGGCACGGGACAAAAGTTATGTTCAACAGGGTTTATCTGGTATATTTCTATATAAAAGTCAAATTAACATAGTAGTGTAAAAATTAATTCTGTTCTAAAATAGCAGGAATTAAGTACCTTTTAGATGAACATACAGCAACTACATTAAAAAATACGAGATGACACTGTAATATAAGCCACATTAAGCACATGGTATATAAAAGGTTCAGGGCTGGACTGAGCATTTTCTGAGGTTGAGTGATCTGTAAATGCTCTCTCCAGCACACAGAATCTGGTTTCCATAAGACACCCCTCATGCAACAAACTTTCCCAAACAAGGCACTTACAGCCCCTACCCAGGTACTAATTTTCAAAATCATCTTTGAGACTTAGAGCCTCTTCAGATCTGGCCAAATAAAATGATAGGTTCAAAAGTTATTAAAGAGCAGGGAATGCATAAATTTTGCTTCAAAGGGAAGTCATGCTAATGAGCATCTAAATTGAACATCTATCAAACAAACATACTTACGTGGTAGGAATATGGTTCACCTTCTTCCATAGGCTCATCTGCCATTTTAAGGCCATTTAGCTGGAGAGGGCAAGGAAGGGGAATGCAGAAGGAGAAAAAAAAAACAAAAACAAAAAAACAAACACACCATTAAGACCTAGCAATTTCAAATAAGCAGAGTTCATAATTTAACCAATTTACATTTCAGAGCACACAAATGAAAAGCCATGTTCTTGTTGCTCTAATTTACAGCTGTAGTTTCAAACAAATACTACTGCTTAGGAGTTATATTTAGCATCTCCCTTACGTATCACGTAGCTTATCCCCTTGTAAATGCCATTCCATAGTTATTTAATTGGAATTGATTTCAAATTCCTTCTTTAAAAGCTACAAATACCATCCATACACGATCACATTAACGCAAAATTCTTCTATTATACACAAAATTTATGTTGCAGATGCTCCTCAGAAACTTAAAATCTACTGCTGAAAATTAATTTGCAGTTAAAGGAGAAAAGATTCAAAAGTAATTTCAAGTCTTTTTGGGGCAAGAGGGAGAAGTGCAAGACCAGGTAGCATGAAGAATACGTACCACAAAATTCTTGTGCACAAAACTAATTACCTATTTCCTTAAAAAAATTAGATTCCTCTAAAAATTTGCTTGCATCAGAAGTTATTTAAACATCTAGCAAATAGATGACTCAAACTTCATTGAAGTACTTCAGACACTAGATCTCTGTGTTAAAATATTTGTGGATTGATTTCAAAAGCAACACCTTTAAGAGGCAAAACCATGACATGCAACTGGACAGAAGCAAATAAATGACATGGTCTTAAGCGAGCACAATATTTGCTAGCATTTGTCTGTCCCCCTTCACACACTTCAAACACAGACTGTATCAAGCCCATAGTCACAGTAAAAAAAAAAGTTACATTTATAAAGTTATTTGGTTTAAGCTCTCCTTAAGCACAAGCAATTCAATGCTTTTTAACAACTGAAACGAAAAAAACATACAGAAATACAAAGGCCATGCTCTGTTTCAACATGTAAAGCATTAATTAAAAATGGGAAATACCTGACAAAATGGGTGAAGCCCATTATGGATTTTGCTAGATAATTGCTAATTTATTTATATGTTAATTGTTCAGCATCACTACCTCCATGTGGCATAGATCTCACACAACAAAATACTAACTAGAAATAACATAAGGAAGCTCAGACTTCTTTTTTCCAGAAAACACATGTTGAAACAATTCAATTCTTCAACCAGGTAAGGGCATTTTTTTTTTTCTTGTACTTCTGAATTGGTCTAACATACGTGCCTAAGGTATGACAGCACGCTAGGATTATTGGTATGTGAACTGGTAAAAACGCAGGCGTACAAAGAATCTCGAAATGCCATCCGGACCATGCCCCTCTTTAAAAACAACCCAGCAAACTCGACAAACGGGTCAGGCTGAAGGGCCGGGTTTAGCCCACCACGATTGCGTCATCTAAGCAAACTCAACCACTTCCACTGCTGCTTCCAGGACTCTTGATTGCAAGTAGAGTGTTTAAGAGCTATGTCCTAAATTAATGATTTTGATAAAATTAATTCTCAAATTTTTGTATCAAGATAGCATCACTTATTTTTGGACTATTCTCACCGGAAAAAAAAATGTCAAGGAAAGTAGCAAAAGGCTTTGGACACTTTCACTCTTCTCCGTTTATTTCTATTTATTTTAACCACTGTTTACACACATACATTTACTAAAAACCATCAGTTTAACCCAGTACTGGCATATTCAACACATGTTCATCATTCATACATACCACGCGTTGCCACCCTAACTTCTCAAGGCCAAAAATCACCAACCTATTACCCTGGATTCAGAAACCATTGCTACTAATTTGCCACATAACTTCTTTCTTTTGTGCATAACTATTCTTTCCAACTGAGATACTGGGAAGGACAGGACACCCGCTATACTTGTTGATGTATCCAATTAATTCATACTGTAAGAAATAATGCCAAAGTTCAGACCAGATGTGAACTCCAACCTCATTTCAGACTATTCACTGCCACGTGATTTCTTTTCACAATATCACCAGATAACATTCAAGCGTGAATTCATGCGAGGCCCGCTGACGTTGTCCAAAAATCTTAATTGGACCTAATAAGAAAATGGGTTTCTACTCCAGGTGCTCAGAAATACAATATAATTCCTCAGTCGTGGACTTGAACTGGAATTTAGCGTGCAATTCACCTTTTCCTTCTTTAAATATGGTCAATGTTTTCCAAGGTTTTTTACTTAACTGTAAGCTCTGGAAGCAGTACCACTAGCCAGAAGAACTGCAGATACACTGAGAACAGTAGCTCAACTCCAGGCAATCAGATACAGAAAGCTGGAATGGGGTTTTGAACCAAAAATCAGCACGTTATTTGATCAACGTGGTTCCTGAGAATGCCATGTAGGCATACTTTCAGCTTTCTGGCAAATTGAATATAGCAAGTTATTGGATTTTTATGGCAGGTAATCAAATGTCATCTTAATTAACAATTTCCTATCGTACACGTTTCCCCTTCACTGTTGCTCATGGGTTTTTTCCTGTCCAGTCTCTCTAACTACAAAGACTGGGATGCTTGCCAATTTTTAGTCCAAAGAATTTTATGTTCAAGTGCACGAATCTACTCTTACTGCCTGATACACACAACTACACTTTCACCTTATTTGTTTGTAAACACTGGTCACTATCCATGAAAAAAAAACAAAAAACAAAAAACAAAGGACCAACAAACCTGCTGGATCACAACCCAAAGCCTAGGAGTTTTAAAGGACTAGTGGTTTGCTTGTTATTCAGTTAAAAAAAAAAAAAAAATCAGTGACAAAAATCAAATCGTTACTGTTCTATCCGGTTACTTATATTGGCCAAGTTTCAGTAACTAGAAGTTCCCACTGTCTCTCATACTAGGCAAAAAAGAAAAATGACAATTAATACTCAGTTCTCACCTTTATGGAAACCAAACACAAAATTCTGCTTCCATAGCTAACTGGGACCTCCTTTTAGTGATTTAATCATTACTATTTATGCACAAACATATATAGAACAGAACTATTTTAACCTCTAAGTCATTACCTAGGAAAACAAATTTAATTTATTACTGAGAATTAGAAAGCACACATCTGTGTAAGGGAACAGGTGAAAAGAAGCGAGTGCCATTATTCTGAAGGAGATTCTTTCATCCTTGAATCATTTTTCTGTTCAGTACTGCTAAACGCCCACAATTAACCTAATGCTTTAAATACTAACCTTCACTAAGACACAAACTAAACTCAGACACGTAGGCAAACAGCGTCAAAGTTTTCCAAATTAAAAAAAAAATAAAAAATTAAAGTTAGAGAAAGTATTCTGCATTGTTGATCAGTATAAAAATAATCAAAACCGCTACATAAAAAGAGATGAGAACAAAGTTCAGGCCGGACAACTTGGCAGGTAAGGAACTTACTTTTCCAGAGGCGCAGGCTGAGAGACTCAATCCTCCGATGCCAAACTGCCTCGGAGGTAACGCAGCACAACCTGCCTTCTGATTTAAAGAGCTGCAATGGATCCCATGACTAGCTGCGACTATACCCTATTGCCTTGGGACAATATCCAAAAGGCTTTTATGGGCTGGTAAACAGCTTAACTAGTATTGCACATGTTTTTCCTTTGATAATTACAGCAGAACAGAGGAATCCCAGAATTACCAAGATTAGAACCATCTTCCTCCCCTCCGCCCCTCATCAAGGATGTTTTAACAGTTTACACGGTAAATGCATTATGGCTATTTTGGCCAAAAGCAGCTAGACAAATGGTCAGCAAAAATGCCTAACTACAAGGAAAACCAGCAGAAGATGTAAAGCTGGTTCATTCTGCCCTGGTTTTACACGTCTTCATTTAAACATTTAAACAGAATTAAAAATAGTATAGAAACAACACAGAACTGGGAATTTCATAGTCATAATATTATTAGAAGTAGAAAGCGTTATTCTTCACCACTCACGTGTAATCTAGTCTGGCTTCAAGCAGGTAGAATTCTAGGTAAGGATCAACAAAAGCTTCTCCATCCTCTACGTTTCCTCCTTCACTGCGCTCAATCGGCTAAGTTACTGCAGCTACGGTCACCAGAGCGATACCACTCAATTCTCCAAATGAACACAAGACAAACCAGTTTGCTTCCCCACATACAAAAGTAGTACTTCAAATACTTATTTCAAAACATTAGAATGGAAGCTTACATTAGAAACCCCAATTATTTTGAAAACACTTAGGAAAAAAAAATGCTTTGAGAAAAATCCTGTTAAGATGACCACACTTGTTCCTCATTTATTTTGAATTACATCTGCAGAGAGTTTGTGTCATTAATTTAATTAGCAACACACTGGACTACTGAACCTTATTTCCTGAGATAAATTTTAGAAATTCAGGGGTTCTGTGCACAGCCAAACGCGGGAAGGGTTTTATAATTTAAAAAAAAAAAAAAAAAAAATCTCTGAAAGTCACTGTGAAAAAAACTGAAGCTTAAAGGCACTTGTTCTTCCTATAAAACTTCCACAACTTTCCTCCATGCAACTTTTTTTTTTTTTTAAAGGTAGATATTGTTACTGCATGCAGGTGTCCAAGCTGGATTCGGTGCTCTTTAGCGCCTGGGCTCGCATGGCTTTGGGAAGGAACAGTTTCCCCCGGAGGAGCAGCCAACCCCAACGAGGCGGAAGACGAAGTGGTGTTATTAGGGCTACCCGAGACAGAGTTACACCAACAAAAGCCGAGTCCCACCCTACCACGACGTGACCAGAGGAAGGATGTCCTGACGATGGCAGTGCCCGCATGAGATTCCGCAGGTCTACGCTGAATTTTCTGCCCATCTGCCCACCGCACAAACCCCATGCTACCCTCAGCCCCTCTCACAAAAGGAAGAGGCCAGGTAACTCACCCACACCCTCTTTAAACACACCAAGTAAAAGAGGAAGATAAAGCCATCTACCTTAAAAAAAAAAAAAAAAAAAAAACAACCCAAAACCAACTTAAACCCATAATCAATTACTAGAGGAAGTTACGAAGTTCTTTTCCTGTGGCAAATAAATCATACGTTCAGATGGGATAACAACCTTCAGTGACACATAATTACTAATTTTAAGAGAACATTTTGATCCTTTCCATTATCAGAGATCAGGGGAGCATTAAGTGTATCTCAGGCTAGCTATAGCCATGAGACAACACAAACCTAACCATAAGCACAGGGATGGCTGAACTGGTAAAGGACTTGAGATGTTTTCACTCCTGCCTGTCTGGGAGAAGACTGTAACTCCATGATTGAAGAGCACAAAGCAGCCCCTCTGGAAAATTGTGTCTAATGGCAGGTAAAAGAATACTGGAAAAGGGATTTCAAATTGATGAAAACAACACATTTCAAATTTTATTCTTCACGTAGTAAAGAAGTATATCTATGTATAATATTAAAGTTCTATATATTAGGAGTTAACAAAGCATACCGTCCTTCTGATTTAGGGTCACTGAAGTCTCTCTCCAAAGCTCCCCTGTGGGAACGGAGCTGAGCCGTCTCGCACAGAGCCCCTGCTCCTTTTAGAGTCTCAGAATACCATAGCAGATTTCCAAAATGATCTTCAGAAGCGGTATACCAAAACAGAATTATTATTATATTGCAGCACTTTTCAATGCATAAAGACACTCATTGTTTTCCATGTAAGAGTGTTAATGTGCTTATTTTTTTACTTTTTTTTTTTTTTAACTTTTTTTTTTTTAAGGCAGTTTGTTCTCCTAAGTCTTTATAAAAACTGTACATTGTTGCAATGGCTGAGGGCACTTCGTTCTACATGCGATGCTATTACTTTTTTTTTTTTCTTAGCGTACCACCACCTAATTGCGGAGATTTTCAGAGATGCACAAAACTAGGTAGCTGAGTCATCCCCGTCACCGCCAGTAATTACTCACAAAGGAGTTATGCAACTCCTAACACTGACAAAATTCAGTGGCCTTTGACAGACCAGGCTCAGAGCACGCTGAAGAGGATGGGCTAAAAACATTGGCTAAACCCAAAGATGTCTTTATTTAAGTTGGCACGGGCAACAGATCATCTACAGCAGCGAAGCTCAACTCGTGAGCGTGCCTTTTGGAAGGCAGCAACTTTCAACGCAGCCTGGTTTTCTCACGGAATACTTTTAATTTCCAGGCACTTTGTTATTCCAGCCTTGTCTTCCTTGTCACTATCAGCCAATTAAGCAACTGGTTACTGAAGTGTTTATTTCAAAAATAAATATTTGAGTATGAGGTGGCATTTATGCAATTCACAATATCCACCTATTGCCAACAGCAGGCACTTCAGTCAATTACCCTCCTCCTTTAAATGCAAGGCTACTTCTATCAAATAGGCAGAAAATTCCAAAATTACTCTAATACGCCCAATTCCGGGTATTTTTGCACTCCATTCAGCTCGGTCAATAAAACGTTAACATTTACATTCCTGTTTATTTGCAGACTGCAATCATATTTTAATAATCTACAAGAGTTTATTATAATCAACACCCTCACACCTATTTTTATTACCATGAAAATACTCGTTAGTCCTCTACTTAGGAGGAAAGAGGTTCACTCAATATCTGAAACTTAAACTGCATGACACCGACCCTTCCTACCTGGGCTAAAGGAATTCCCACAGTCACAAAACTGCTTCACAAGCGACACCGTCACAGGAATATGAGGACAGGAACAGCACACTGTACAGGCCAAAAGGTAATCCTCGGCTTCAAAGGCCACCAACGTGAAAAAGAATTCAATCCTAAATTTCTTCCAAAAGTTCATGTTGTTTTTATGCCTTGAAGCATGAAAATTTGTTTCCTACCTTCAAGATCGCATTCTTCCCTTGCCAACTGTTTTTACTTCATCGAGCCAACACGAGCGCTGCTTCACTGGAAATGCACTTATTGCTAACGACATAACCCTAAATTTAGTCAACAAGCAGATTCCTCAGAGAAAACTGTTTCTGGGATTTTTTCCTCCTATGCCACAACCGACGGACAACAGCACGAGTAAACGCAAGTAAGTTAGTTTTCAAAATATAGGGCTACTTCACAGTAACACTGTTGATTATCGTTCCAGCGAGGCCAAGGTCAGCGAGATCTATCCGCTTGCCAACGTAAGGTTGTAGTGAGCACTGTAGACCATAGTTAATTCTATAAAATTTAAGTGAAGAATCCAAACCAAACTCCATTTTAACACACAATAAACCTTTATTAAATCCCCAAACGACATGAATGTAGAATTCCAACAAGTGAAAAAGTACCACACATCCCCGAGATGCACTTAATATGAAGTGTTGCGACAATAACAAGTAGTTGTTAATGTAATTTGGGAACTTCATACGCAACTGGAAGAAACTGGTTATGGTACAAATGAAGCCTCAAACGCTGCTAGCCAAATGTAACACGGACGTAACAAACACGACGTCTCATTTTAATCAGAGTTTTATACAGACCCTGTTAAGTAAGTAGTTCATGTATGGGCTTGAGGAAAATACAATTGAACGAATGACTGCTGCAAACAGTTGCCTTCAGATGTGATGAAGACAGAGGTGTTGCAGCTGGACATCCGTCGCCTCTGCTCTGCTGGCTCGATGAGCGTGACTTCAGAACCAGGCTCACATCTCTCTAGCAGCCCTGGCCCAGCCAAGGATTTGAAGGCAACTTAAACGTCACCACCACCAGCAGAACAGCCCGTCGGAGCTTGGCTGTGCTGGAGCTAGGGCTGGTTCTCCAGGCTCCTGCTAACTGCCAATACAACATTTATAGTGAAATCTGTGCACAAAAGCAGCCCTGAACACAATACTCTGCAAGGAGCATCAGCCTCAGTAGAGGACTATTTGTCCAGCCAAAAAATACTGAGAGATGCACAATAACCACAAGTGTTTATATTTCAACTGCAATATTCTAACGCTGATGTATCGCAATATTCTTAAAGAACAGATCAACGGGGCCAAGAAAGTTCTCAGCCCTTCAATAAGCTTCATGCCTCAACTACAGCATACTATTTTTACAAACCATAAGATTAACAAATAAGTCTTAATACTTCTGCTGACTTTTTAATCCTTACCGGTAGCTTCACTAAGGTAATTAGGATTTCTTTAATATTAAGGTACAGCGACTGCCTCAAGTCTTATTAGATCATTAGGATGTTTTAAAGTGTTAAAGTCTAACAGCCATAGTGTAGAAGTGCACGTCCAGTAATTACAGCACTTGAAGTGGCACTCTGTAGACACAGCTTACAGAAAATAAAAAAAAAAACAAACCCACAAACCCAAGAAACATAAAACCTCATGGCTTTATTCCTACTGCGAATTACTGCTTTTTTCTCTTTACAATTTTTTTTTTTTAATCAGAGAATAAAATTTCACCAAGATCCTTCAAAGAATATCCTTTCACTTTTCCCAAAACCTTAACCTACACCTGTTTTGCACACTTTGTACTTAGAGATGAATTTGCTACAGACATTTTTACTTACGATAAGAAAAGCCTACTGCATCACGGAAAGCAAGTCTGACCAGTTTTGAAAAGCTTTATTCAGATAACATCTTTTGTGTGCCTAATACACCTAGGTGTAATCTTTTATTTGTCATCCCTGATGGTACTTGATATGTAATCCTACGCTTCTGATTTGAAAGTGCAGAAGTTTTAATACTCCGGCGTCACATTCTGCTGAGGTACACACGTTATTACAGCATAACCAGTTTTACCATTTATTTTCTTTTAAATGGCATTTGCTGCTGGCTTACGGATGCGCCTAGAGTGCTAAGCAATAGCTTGAAGACGCTCTCGAAATCGTTCCTCATTCTTTGTAACGTTTAAGCACCCAAACCTCAGCCACTCACTCCTGGTTCTTTCTGCGAGTTGTGTGTACGGTCGCTATTGGAGAGCTAACTGACCAAAAGGCGAAGGGACCTCTCCTCGCGACAACCTACCTGGACGCGCATCCAGATTAGCACAACCAAATTTTCAGAAGTTAAAGCAACTTTCCACGGGAGCTACGGCCACAAGACTGAGAGAGTTTACAGAAAACCTCCAGAGCCGCCCGGGAACCGGTAGCTGTGACATGAACGCTGCTAGGGCACAAAGCGCACCGGCCTTTAGCGCTCCT
>NW_009258414.1:6930651-6937156 GCF_000687185.1 Egretta garzetta | reverse complement strand
GGTGTCCCTGCTCCTGCAGGGGGGTTGGGCTGGGTGACCTCTGGGGGTCCCTTCCAACCCAAAGCGTTCCATGATTCTATGATACCGCTGGTGCCTTCAATTCCCCTCACAGGTGCCGTCGGGCCTGCCCGGGGCGTAGCTCCGGCGTGAGGCGGCAACACCATGGGCAGCCCGGCTGTGAGGGTGGAGGCTCTCGTACCCATGAAGTGACAGAGGAGGGGGGGAAAAAAAAAAGCTTAGTTTTGTTTTTGTCAAAATTCAGAGGTAGTGGGCTATGAAACAGGGGCTGGGGAGTGGAAAACCTTCCATAGCCCCAATCCTCCAGGTTCTTCGTGGGATGAAAAGCCCGCGGGTGGGAAGGGGAGTGGAGCGGCCTGCTTTGCCGCAGTTACACGCGCCAAGGGACGGACCCCTTCGTTTCCAAGCATGTGTTGAGAGAGAAACACCACACTACTTCCAAACCTGAGGGGGTAGGAAAAGGACCATGGACGAAAAAACCGTATTTCTCCATCACCGTTTGATCTCAGGTGGAAAACACTAGATGATACTATCAAAAATATATATTTTTAAGGACAGAAAGCTGCCTCGATGAGACTGAGTTTTTCTTTAAACACTCTGCATGACTTATTAGCGCCTTTGAGATAGCGCTAGCAAAGGAAGTCTCAAACCGTTCTTAATTGCCAAACAATTCTGATGACATGAGCACGACTGAGGGAACAAGCCGGTACGCCCCATAGTCCACAATGCTTTCCCGTGCTGCTGCTTTTTATTATTTTTTTCCTCAGAAGTCAATCGTCATACGAAGAAGTGTACGGTATAAGCTGCTGTGCTGCTGTAGTCCTTGGTTAAATTAGCGTGACCTGTTTCACAAAGGTAACTGTTACCGGTTCCCTGTCACCCAGCCCGCTGAAGAGCATTGCCTGTTGTGGATGTGTCATTGCAGCAACAGCCAGCTGGCATGTCAGCGTTTCCATTGCAAACCTATTTTTAAAGGTCTGGAACTCAACCATGGAAGACAAATGTTTTGGACTGGAACAGGGAGTGTGTACCGGGAACGTTCATCCTTCACTAAATAAAAAAGTACACGAGAAAATGTAGGACCAAAGTTACCAGTACTTAATATCGAGGGAGAATTTGCATTTCAAACACGGAACTGTTTAGGCCAGGTCACTTGTAAACATCATTTTTGTTACAGTAGGATTGTGTGAATATGGAGCCTTTAGAGCAATTAAGCGACAGGAGATGAAGGGAGAAGCCCTGGCTTGGTGGGCCTTTGGTTCACACACAGCTGCCTCCCCGGTGCCTCTGTTCGTGTAACTGGTGTGCGTCCACAAGAAGCCGAATGGCCACATCTTTCCTGCGAGGTTAAATACGTATGTACTTGAGCAGCGCCACGAGGCAGGTCTCCATTTAAGTATAAAGGAAATCAAGTGGGAAGGGACTTTTTGAAAGTGCTTGAGCGCTCAGCAGGAGCCCATGACTGAAACGTCTTGCAGATGCCATTTCCCTGCGCCTGAAAAATTTTGTAATGCTGCTGAGGCTTCTCCTGTTTCCTGAAACAGTAAGAGATTGCAAACAAGTGTTCTGCATCCACAAAGTCCTAACGCCGTAATATTTGAGAGGCTCAGAGAAAAGCAATAATCAAACCAGTTAGGGTTGTTATTCATTTCTTGTCAAAGACGAGAAAAGGGAAACTATGACACGTGTAGATACAATAATGACTGAGTGAGAAAAAGTAGATTCAGAATTTCTTTTACCCTAGGTCTCACAACCAAAGCAGCAGAAGGTATTCAATAAAAAGGCAACAATATGCCACTGAAATTTAAAACTTGGCAAGATCCCCCCTCCCAAATGATCTTTTATAGAGAAATAAAACAAGAGAAATACAATAGCGAGTCATTAATTTAGGAGGAGTAAGGCCTCATGTCTTGGGTTTCAAATGAATATTTGAATATTATATATTTGGATATTTTTGGTACCTTTTCCTAGAGCATCTAACCTAGCCTGTGTCCGTGACTCTACGGATATCAGATCTCATTTGGTGTGCAGTTTTCAGCTGAATATTTTTTACATTCCAGTACCTTATTTTGCTCAGCAGGCTCTGCCCATGACGTTCCGTGGCAGGTCGTTGTATGATCAGTGTGACATTATAACCACTTTTTCCTCTGTTAGGTGCTTTTATTAGATGAAGGTTTCAAAGTAATCAGTTTCTAAATATTTATTCACTTGGAAATTAAGTCTATGACATGGCAAAGTTGCTGAGAATGCTCTTTTACGTAGCTTAATAGGAAAGGAATTATAATAATAATAATAAATGAGATCTGCAGCCCAAATTCAGCTTGTTCAGCGTCAGTAACGCGAACTCCAACCACTCAGTTGTCCCTTTTATAGACCTCAGGGCTGCAGCCAACTGACCGCATCCATGCTTAGTTTGCTCATCCGATTTCCCTGAAAGTATCAGGCATACACTTGAAAATACGAACAACAGATTATGAGGGACAAAAAAAGAAAACTCCTGCGAATTTCCTGCGTGTGATTCCTAGCAGGACATTTCTCAGCGAGGCGTATTACAGCACTGCGCCCCCTCTTCAGCTTTCTGTCAGTCTGTATCAAGAGATAACAAGATTATTTCAGAAGAATCCTGCAAACTTTGCGTTCATTCACTCAGAATGTTTTTCAGGAAAGGAAAAACAAGAATATTATCATCGGGCCAGCGTCTTTTGTTCCCCTCCTCCCCCCAGTTAATGATACTGGAATCCAAGCCACGCTAACCACGGCGTGTACAGCGCAGCTCCACCCTGGAAAGCCCAGCAGAAAAACAGTGTGAAGAGGAAGATGTGAGTAGTATCTGGTTCAGCGAGATCTCAGGAAGGAAACTGTACCAAAAACAAAGTTTGAGGAAACTGCCCAAGCCGAGACCGACGTTTTTATTCTGGTTTTACTATGATGGTAAAGCCCCTGAAAGGGAACAGGTTTGAATTCAGGTTTTGAGGATTCAGTTCAAGGCAGACTGTGAGCTCTAGTATCAATTGTGAAAGTAGGTTTGGGGGGGATACAGTTAATTTCCCAGGGCAAGTTTATTCCAGTTCATCATCATTTCACCTTTAATCTTTTGTACGCTACGATTTAAAACCGCTTGCGCAGTCAGAGCAGTACAACTCTTTCCTATTGTGTGGATGAATTTACGTGGGTACAAAGCATGCTTCTGTTAGCACAACCCATTCTCATACAAGGAAAAAGAGCCTGTCCTGATGCATCGAAAATGTGTGGTTGTATGCCTGTGTCTACGCCAGAATTGTTCCAGAGGAGGAACCGATCTGTTTGGATTAAGGTATGGAAGAGTACCACAACAAAATCTTTAGTCAATAACTGTGTTAGCCTGAACATGAAATAGAAACGTGAGAGTCCGTGTCCCGCCCTGTATACACTGATATTTAAAAAAATGCAAACAGAGCCAAGCTCGTGCATCTGTGTGTATTTACAGAAATGTGGTATAAAATATACTATAAACAGTTCGATGTTGTTAAACACTTTATTGTATACTTTGCCCTGCCCTACAGAGGCAAGAGAAGTCACTTACGTGAGGAAACAGCAAGAATCCCTTTTATACGCCGTTACAGTTATGCTGAACGTATGAAACGCGAATGACGAGGCCCTTACTGAATCCCTGCTTCAGCTTTATGGTTATATTTTTCCATCTACATGTTTCGTACTTTTGTAGCAAGTTCTTAAAAGCTCATTTACGGATAAAAAAAGGAAGCCAATTTGGGATGATGCTCCTAGATCAACACCTTAGGAAAGATCCTCCATACTATTTCACTCTCACCATCAAAGCAACACTCTTCTCTCGGGCTATTTTAGGACCACAGGACAAACTTAGCAGCAAATTTTGCCACGTTTGTCCAAAATGACCTAGAGAAAGATCTCAGCCACACAGAAAATACAATGAATTTATCTCTGCTGATCATATTGCATTAAGTAGGGAAGGAAAACTGCAGATAGGCACTAGATTTTTTGATGCCTGTCTACGTTTTTTTCACTTAAAACTTTTTATTAGTTCTTCATTTCAAAATGCATTTTGAATTCACATGCCCTACAGTATTTTTTTTTCTCCCCAAATTGAGTGAATGCTGCAAACCAGCCAACTGACACATCTCAGAAGTTCTATACGGTCAAACAAAAAGCTATGTACAGTCAAATTAAAGATGCGGGATCCTGTCTCCAACACTGGCCAAGAAAGCAGTTGCCAGACAAAAAAAACACAAACAGCGTAAGCAGTAGCTAAGAATACTTCTCCAGAATCTGTTTCCAGCCTTCAGCAATTCAGGTTTCATGAGCCAGGGGTGGTATCTTGCATGGAAGAGCCTTGATGGATATTTCTTCCATCAATTTTTATGTAGAGTCATAGAATCATTCTATGGATTCTTATGTATTAGCTACATAAAATCTCCTGCAGGAAAAGAAATAAAAAAACCAACTTTGCTCTTAAAGTACACTGACCTGTGGACATTCTCTGTAACTTAAGAGACCTTACATAAAAAACGGTTCTATGATTCTGTGAATTTCCCGAGCCTACTCGAATGTCTAAATTTTCAGCAGCCATAACATCTCACAAGTTCCACCTTATGTCAAAAGTATCTCTCTCACTCTGAGCCTGCTCTTTAGTTTCATCTGACGTTCCCTAGCCTTACATTGTAAGGGAGAGTGATTAGTTCCCCTCTCCACATCACTCATGACTTTATGCATGGCATATATCCCACCTCCGCCGGCCTACTGTGCTCTGCTCTGTTTCCCAGGCTGAAGATTCCTGGGCTGTTTAGTCACTAGTAAGGGAAAGGTGGGGAAATTCCCGTTCCTCTGTACACATTTTCAGTAGTGATTTGGAAGTAAATATAAAATAACTACCAATAACACGTAGAAATTAAAAAGAGAAAGGAAAGTCATGAGCTGTCATTAGCTATGAAAGTCCTTCGGGAAATGACAGGCGACTTGAAGTAAATTACAGACCATGAGGACTGGATGGACAAGCAGTGATCGAGAAGGAGGGAGTTTGTTTTACATCCATGAGCAACACTGTGGAGGTGGATACTCGGGCTTTGCATACAGTTTTGGAGTCGGTGCTTAGAAAAGGCCGGCAGAGAACCACAGACGCCCTCCAGCCTCTGTGTAATGACTTCCTGTGAAAAACCCGAAGGCTCAGCTTTATCAAACCTCATTCTAAGTGCTCATCAACAAGAATTTCTTTGGTAATTCAGCTCTTTCCAAAGACTACTGAAGAAAATCCAGGCAACTGTATTTCTCATATAAACACTGCAGGTTACCTGAGCCAAATGCAGGTCAGAAAAAGTAATTAAACACTGAAATAAGTTACCACAGCAGTGTGAATACACCAACAGATGGCAAATCTACCACAGGCAACCCATCCTTTCTTTTTCTTTTTCTTTCAACCAAATCTCACATGCTTTTGTACTTTCCAAAACTTGCTTCATTATTTTTCTTCAAACCTGTTTTAATCCTGGAAACTGAAACCAAGCCTGAAAAATTCAACTTGAATTCACATTTTGCCTTGGAGCACAGAGTAAACTGTCATGATGCTCCAGTATGCAAATGTATCCACAGTGATGAATACCTAAGGAATTGATTGCATCTAAAGTCATCGTGATCTCAATCTTTGGGGAAGTTTTTGAGATAGCAGAGGGTGTTGCTTCTAAAATGATGCAGAGCCAAAGATGTTGCCAGTTCCTAACTTTAGCTCGGAGCCGACATTTCATGCCTCAAACCAGTATCCTAATCATCTCAGGTGAAAATTTTTCCCATTTTGGAAGATGATAATTAACTTCCTACTGAGCCATGCTTAGAAAAATGTCTCAACCTGGAAGATTAAATAGGGACTTAGTATCTGTCAGAAATAATTCTGCAGTAGCTGTTTATGTCTTCCAGTGTAAAGATACTGATTTAAAATAACATATTTAGAAATTGTTTGCTCCTTATTGTGGAACAAAAGGACTTGACTGCATGAGTAATAGATACATTACTGGGAATAGAGAGTAGGTCGCTGAATTCCACTTCAGTAATATTAGTTTAGGTCGTCAGATAATTGCTGTAGCAGCAGTGCTGAAAGAATCCCCACTCCTGGAGGAAGAGAAATCAGCGTTATCTTCCCAACCCACTGCTATTCTTGGAGCTTCTGGGGGTCAACATAACTCGACCCAATTGCTATTTCTTTTCCACTGTTATCAAGGTTATTTTCAAGCCGTCTTGACTTTGCTTCTGTTCCAGTTGGGACACAACTTGACTCATCAGTTCTTTGTTTGGAACGCTCATCACATTTCTTCACTTCATCAGTTCTCCTCCCAGCGAGGTCACTTGTTTGCGGCCGTTCAATACCTCCTGCAAGTGCCCGTTTCTCGGTTTAACTCATTTTCATACTACCCTGGGCAGAGCGTCCTGCTTAGAGCCGCCGTTCAGCCAAGCGTGCATTTCGTAGCAGCATGACTTTGGGTTC
>NW_009258414.1:6927573-6930638 GCF_000687185.1 Egretta garzetta | reverse complement strand
TCAGCAGGACAACAGCACATGGTGAAAACCGAGGACATTCTGAAATACATTTCAGAACCAGTATCTGAAGTCCAACTTCTTTTTCCATTAAAAATGGTGACAATATTCATAATAATTTCGATGGGAGCACGATCATTCTGGAAGTAATTGCCATCAGGAATTTAATTTAAACCTCATTTGACTGACATTTCTTGTTTGCAAGATCTCTATTTTAGGAACAATGTCTTGCTAGTGTATCTCTCTTCATCTTAGTCATGACTGATAACAGAATCATCATCTCAACTGCTTTCCTTTTCTTTTCCTGCATAATGGCTTTACTGCATTTTTACATACCAAACACACAAGAATAGAAACAATTAGAGAAATAACACTAGTGTATGCAGATGAGCAGGTAAGTGACTACAGCTTACTTGAAACTCTGTGCTAGGCTGGATGTCAGGCTGAGAAGCCTTCACAGTCGCATAGTGGTTTGTTTAAAAGACTCGGGGAAGGTGCAAGTTTGTCTTCGAAGCGTGCCTCTACCTCACGTTCCTCTCAACTGGCATTACGCACGTGTATGAAATACAGAATCTCTGCATACCATCTCATTACCAAGCCGCTCATCACTTGTCTTTCTAATTTGACTGCTGCTCTGCAAGAGTTAACTGCTCAGTCCTGCCAACGCTCTCTGGTGCCACAGCACTACCAGCAAAGTCAAAACTATTTATCCCAGCCCCATTGTGCTTTCCCAGGATGGATCTGGAGCAGCAATTACAATGGCAATTTATCTTTAAACCCTGTCTTTCATACGGGGAAATGCCACACAAAATGCTTCGCAGTTCATTTCATTATCTTGTTTCTTCTACTGCTTTAATAAAAGACAGTGGTCATGGGGCAGCTGAATGCTAAGGAAGGACATTACTCGCGGCTGCTCCCAGTTCTTTGTAATATTTTCTCATTTGCCATAAATCTATGAGGACAAGCGATTATGAAGGGTTTTCAACAAGTTGACTTTGACACTGAAAGAGCTGCTTCTCCTTCTAATGATGAGCTGTCACAGGCATCGATCAGTAGCCATGGCAGAGCAGATGAAAGCGGTGAAAAATGACAGACGAACAGACTTCTTAATGATAAGGAAAAAATACAGTCCGCACCATCTGAGAGGCAGATTCTCACCACCTTCGATGGGAGTTTTTTTTAGTAAATGCTGTGTATTGGCTTCAGTGAGAAATGAGAGCACTCAACGGAGGAAGCATCTAATAGAATGAGGTCAGACTTTTAAAGAATGGCTATTACCCAGCAAACCAGAACATCAGCAGACCGCTGCAGAGTAAACAATAAATAATCTGTTACCAGGAAGAATAATGCTGGTGGGGGGTACTTTGAGAACCCTAATGAAGCTACAAAAGGTCAGCTCCAGCCTGGTTTAAGTTTACGACGTTTCACCCGTCAGTGGTGTTGCACCGAGTTTAAGCAAATTAGAACTGAGCTGGTATGGCAGGACTTTAAAGGATACAGGAGAAAGGAGCTAGAGCTAGAGCCTTGCTGCTGAAACGCTGCCGATACCCGGACGGTCTTCATGGGCAAGGGGAAAAGGCAAAGGATGCGCCAAAATGAAATTCTATAGCAGTGACCTGGCAGCGCTATTTCTCTTTAAAGTCCGGGTAACTTAATAAAGAGGCTTGCTCCAATTCTAGCAGTGTAGGCAATACGTAATGAAATTACTGGCACCAATAAACCCCTCAATTTAAGACGCTGTGCTGCACCTCTGGAAAGTGCTCTAGGGCTGGTTTTTGCACCTTCCCTCTTCTGAGCTACAAACGAAGCTCAGCTGATCCTGACCCCGTCATGTAAATGGATGGATGCTGAGAGTTTAGAACCACCAGTAAATCTTATGGCCGAGGAAATAAAAGTTCTACTTTTACTAAACGCTGTGGGTTTTTTTAAACATGTAATTCTGAGCATCAACCTTTATCTTATGAAGGAGGACGAGATATTTTTTTCCTGCAACCGATACAATCTTGTGCCATCTTTGGAAGGACAGCAAAAAGCACCAGGGCAGGACTCTTAAAAAGAGGAGGATCTGATTTCTTAATATATATAAAAAAATAAGATTCACCTTTAAAATATGCTAACAGTAATATAAAGAAAAAAAGAAATAATGCTGGGTTTGTGTGGGAAGGCAGCATATTTAAATCTAAAATGAATGACGTACCTTGTAATTACAGGAAGCATTGAAAGAGATAGTCAGAATTAAAACACTTTAAATATTCACATTGCAATATTAATTTGAAAATGTTAAAGCATGTATAAGTGCACATAAACAGAGGCAGATGATCAAGGGCTGAAGTTCAAGTCAACTCAAAGAAAGAAGTCAGCCTCGCAAAACGAAAGCAGAAATCGGCGCTGAGCTCAGCAGTGAGGGCGTTGGGCAGCACGTGGCCGGGTGCAGCTTCGGGTTTAGTGCTAAATCATGTATTTTAGGGTACCACAACTGCCTTCCAATGGTGCTTTTTGAAAGCGCGCGATCTCCGAGAACTCCTAAAATTTAAATCAAAACACCCTTCTCAATTTTGAATCACCAAACAATGGGTGATTAAGCCTAATTATTAAGCTTGCAGCAACAGAAGTAATATATTTCTTCTGTTATGACAAAGTCCTCATTGCTTAATGCGTTTTTATAAGACAGTTACAAAGTATTTTATGTTTTAATAGACGTTTTACGTCCAGCATTTATATTGCTTATTTAGCTTACTAGGTGGAAGATGTTTTCACTCAGAGACGATTCTGTCTCTATCGACAGCTACAGATAAACGTATGTGCCCATTTAATACTGAGAGACGGCGGTTTTTTTCTTTTTGAGCAAGGATGATGCTTGTCTGAGCGCAGAACCAGCATGAGACTCCTGCAGCGCCCAAGTCCAGTTACAAAGTCAGATGGGCTTTCAGTAGGGTAAAGATGTATCATTTTTTCTGTACGGAAGAACATTTTGCCATAAATATTTTCCTCATAAAAGACTTCTCCTCCGTAAAACGTCGCGCTGAGTGCTCAGCATTTCCTCCCGACTCCCCTCGGGTCACGCTGAT
>NW_009258414.1:6863232-6927160 GCF_000687185.1 Egretta garzetta | reverse complement strand
CTGAACCCACTGGGAGCTGTGGGAGGCTCAGGGGAGATGAAAATCGTCATTCCTTGTTTGTCTGCTTGTTTGTTTAACTTCAACCCTGCAGTTCTGGCTTCTTCCAAAGTTGTTTTGAGACTCTGGGAGTGCTTTTGTAATGCTATTGGTATGTCAAAGTGACACCTACATTTCATTATACTCTATACAGTTGGGGAGAAAATAAAAAAAAGAGGGCTCACCTACAAAACACCTTGGCCACCGAGCACAACCAAGCGGCTCCTTCCCCAAGCACCGCCTCAAAAGCGGGCGAGTAATCTGCAGAGGTCGGTGGTTCCTCTTGAAAAGCACCTGCCAAAACAACCGCTAACGCGCTCTCGTTTCCACATTACTGAAATGCTCACACGTGCCGAGTTATTTTCTGTCGACAAACACCCCGAGGACCTCGGCCCCTCCTCCCTCCAAATGTTTTTGAGGAAATCACAGTTTGAGCTTTTATGGGGGGTCCTTGACCCCCCAAGCGACAGGCAGGTTGATCAGCCCTAACGCAGCCCCAAGCCCTTGTTTTTATCCTCATCCCACTCTCTCTGTAAAAACATCCTCCTTCTCTTTTATCTCCATAGGAGTGCAGTGCTTCTCAATTTGTGTTTTAGTTTCTTCTCGAGTCTGCTGGAAATTATTAAGCGCATCGAGTGCTACCAACCCGGCTGTTCTGCCCCCAGACTGTCCATCTTGCAGCTGGCAGCCATTTCACAGAGAGCTGCGAAAACCTTTTCGCATCGTCCTTCAGATTTCCGGAGAGATTCAAACTCCTTGGGGAGCTCCAGTCGCACACGTGGGTTATTATAATCCTGGTGGGTAATTATAATCCTGGCACATTCCGAAATCTCTCAGAAACAGCATCTGAGAAAGGTCTGCTTCAGCCAGGGGCGGAGCTGGGAATGGCTGGCGTTGCTTCTCGCCAGCATGGCACAACGCCGGCTCCACCGGTGCCGGACAGCTCCTGCAAGAGCCCCTTAGGGGTACAATTCCCTTCTTTTACTGCGAAGAAGAAATACGCGTTTACAAGCCTATCGTTGTATTTTAAGTGACTGGGCAGTTGAAGGAGCGACCAAAAAAAAGTGAATTAAAGTTATTGGGTCGGATCTTGGCTAGAGAAAGCTGGAGTGACTCTGGTTATTTCAGGGCATGAGATGAATCAGTCCAGGATCGCTTTCCTTGAACTAAGAAATACTTCTAGAAGAAATACTCATCACTGTAAAATTTTTAGGATATGGAAAATAATATGTAATTAGTACGTTATTACTAGATTAGGGTAAAAACAGCCCCTAAGACCTCTCAAGCAGGAGATTTTCTAAAGGATTGTACTTGAATTTCTGCTTATAATAACTATATTGCTTTGAACAGAAATTATTATTTTGTGCACAGATTTTATTTTCTGCGTGTAATACAGTCCTAAAATGTGTCAATGAAAATTCCACAATATGCAGCTTATAGTGAGGATATAACCAACCAAAAAAAAAGGTTGGGTTTTATTTTTTCCTTATTGAGCCAAAAATCAACCGTCATTTCATCCCACTGATACACCTACAGGCAGCATCGTCAATGCGGCGTGCAGCACCGGGGCTCGTACCGAGAAGTCTGTTCCTTCTGAACCCGGGCCAAACCGAATCGGCGCAGTCCGCGATGACACGCTTGTCTCTGGGTGACTTCACCGACCCTATTTCTGATTTGATCAACCAAGATCAGCCCCCCCCCCTTACACCCCAACAAGGAGGCTGTTGTGGTTTGGTCCCAATTCCTGATGTCCTCCCACTCTTCCTTTCTCCCCCAAGACCTGTCCATCTGTCCCTGGCGTCTGGTGTGTTTGCGACCCGAGCTCATGGGGTTGTCCCTGCTTTACCGGCTTATTTTTCTCCATTACGTGTTTGCACTGACGCCTGGTCTATCGCGTTGATCTGTCTTCATTACCTGTATCTCCGAGCTGGCTTGGTTCTGTTCCCTTAAGGTTCCTCTGTGGTCTCCTGCTGCTGCCTACGCCCAAGAGATGGATGAAAGGAGGACTGGGGTGATCTTGGATTCCAACGTTAAATTCAAATCCAAATCGCGATGGTCACACACCTGGAAGGACACAAATCCAAGCCTTTGTTTTTTTCTCCATTCTTAACGTATTTTACACCTTGTCTTGGCCTCCAAACAATGCAAAACTCCATGTTGCCTAAGTTTGGCTCACGCCAAACCTCAGAATTTAAATAAGCATTGCTCTCGTTGCAGAAGCCCCAAGCAGGGCGTTTGGGAACTCTGCCTTTCATAGACTCATAGAATGTTTTGGGTTGGAAGGGACCCCCAGAGGTCACCCAGCCCAACACCCCTGCAGGAGCAGGGACACCTTGAACCACATCAGGTTGCTCACAGCCCCGTCCAACCTGGCCTGGAATGTTCCCAGGGATGGGGCCTCCACCCCCTCTCTGGGCAACCTGTTCTAGTGTTTCACCACCCTCATTGTAAAGAATTTCTTCCTTAGATCCAGTCTAAACCTGCCCTGCTTCAGTTTAAAGCCATCGCCCCTTGGCCTGTCCCAGCTGGCCCTACTAAAAAGCTTGTCCCCCCCTTTCCTCTGGGCCCCCTTGAAGCCCTGACCGGCCGCACTCAGCTCTGCCCGCAGCCTTCTCTTCTCCAGGCTGAACACCCCCAACTCTCCCAGCCCGGCCTCAGAGCAGAGGGGCCCCAGCCCTCGGATCATTTTTCTGGGCACTTCCCCTCATTTCTGCTCAGCACAGAGCTGGTCCAAGACAGGGTGACTGTGTGCCCCCATCCCTGTACACCTGCTAGATTATCCCCTCCCCTCCTGCCCAATTCAGACCTTTCCCTTCTTCCTCGAGTTTGCTTTTCCTGCATTGAAAGACAGAGCTCACAAAGATGTGTGCGCAGCTCCGGGGATTCGTAATATTCAACCAATTTAACCAATATTTAAACAATTTTTTTTGTTGGAAAGCCAGAGGGAGATCACAGCAGAGTTTCCTCTCTCTTCGTTAGAAATTGCCTTTCCATAGGAAGCCAAGCGTTCAGCGCTGAAAGGCAGCGATCCCTGCGTGAAGCGTGGCAGCCGCTCAGCCGCACGGAGGTGGGGAGGCGACGGTGAGGAACCACGGAAACCGCAAACACAAGGGACCTTGCTGAGCTGGGACTGGTGGTCACTGCCCCTGCGTGTGACAGAAAAAATCTGCAATCGCTCTTTAGTAACCGTAGGTGGGCAGGATGTTAACTGGAGCTGTACTGAAACCCCCCAGGGCAGCGGAGCCGACGGGAGCCCCTAAGGCTGCGCTGAGATATTGATTGCGCGGTGACTCAGAGCGGGGCCACCCACCGAGCCAGCCGCCAGCAGCCCGAGATGCAACAGCTACACACGCGGCCCTGCCCAGCTCTACATTTTCAATTCACGTAGAGACCTATGAGTGTGCGTGTATATATATATATATACACACGCGCGCGCGCGTTACAGATCGACATTTAAATATAATATACTGCCAGAGTTATGATTTTTTAAATATCCGAAGGATGTGGTATCTTGGAAACCGATTGCCTTGAGTTGCCCAAATCAATTACAGAGTGAATCAACACATCGCTTCAGCGTGGGAGCAGCGAGCAGTCGGCGATGCTGGCACGCCCCCGCCCCGTGCTTTTTTTTCCCCGCCCCTGTCCCTGTCCCCATCCCGGTCCCGGATGGGAGCGTGTCGGGGGAACGGCTCGGTCGGCCCCAGCCCCTCTGGCTCCCCGCTCCAGCAGGACGCCTGAGCAAGCAGCTACAGTGAATGAGTGAATATCTGTTTTCTTAGACCGCTTCTTCAGCTGAAAATTGATTTAAAGGGGGGGAAAAATAATTGAAACACAATATACAAAGGTGATACAACTCCTCATTACAAATGTTTGCACAATTGGTATTTTTTTTTATTACCTGATTGTTGAGCAAGGCTTATGTTCCCTGTTTTTTCCTGTGTGCCATTCAGACAAATAAGCAACACGTACTCTGAAAATGGAGACGTGTGCGTTCAGCCTGTTTTGTGAGGAGGAAACAGATCATAGCAGGCGTCGAGTGAGCGCGTAGCCCACCAACGGCAGCAAGGAAGGACATTTTCAGCCAGGCACTCAGGGTCTTGTAAGAAGACATTTTAGGTAAATAAATGTTTTAAATAGATGAAACTCAGAAACCCATATATCCTGAAATGCCATGGTAGGGCATGCAAAAATGTATCCATCCCCTTCTCAGGGCCCTGAGCTCAACGGGGGAGCAGAAGGCACAGGCAGAGGGGAGTCACCACACAAAGGGTTAAAAGACGGAGCCTGGGCCAAGGGCCTGGGCCAGCCAGGGGAAGGCGGCTGGGGCTCCCTGGGATTTACCTGCTTGGGTTCAAACCCTGCTGCTCCGCAGTCCAGGTTTCACGTGAGGAGTGAATAACCTGATCCGCAAACAAGAGCTGAATGCGTTCATTTGTTTTATTCCGCTCAGATCAGTTTCGCTTCTTTGGCCAGCTCTGTAAAAATGCTGAAATTTTAAATAATGGTCCAAAAATGGGATTATGTAGCTAGGAGAGTGTGGGTTGCTGAGAGAAGAGATTGCTGAGCTAAATATTTGGCAGAATTAAGAAATCCAGGAAAGACATGTGGGCATAAAGAAATAATTCAATATTCAATTTCTGGCAGAATTCATAAAATCTGTTTATAGTTCAGATCACGGTGAGCCATTTACTTACTATTATTGGAAATAAGGTCTAAGGGATTTTGGTTGCAATGGGTTTGCAACTATTACAGAGTGAAAGCATTAAGGGAATAGTAAATGCAGGCATTAACCTGCAGCCTCCGTTAGGCGTACCTGCAAGGCGCGGTGCTTTGCCGTGCACGACGTCCGATGGCGAATTTCCACCCTCAGGTGCCATTTCAAGGGCTTGGCCATCCCAAGACATGGCCTCCTGGTGCGGTTGCTACTCTCCTGCTGCAGGCTCCATCCGTCTTTGATGGGGGTGTACTTGCTGGTTGTCTTTTTTTAATTCACCTTAAATCCCACTCTGTTCCAAGCGCTTCCGCGGGGTTTTCGTTCTTCTCCCCCGCCCTTGGTCTCCACCTCCTCTCACCAGCTTTCTCATCTTTCGCACTTTGTTCCATTTCTCCTTTATTGCCCTCATTCAATCTACATTCCCTTTCCTTTTAGCCTTCACTACCTTTTTCCCCACTGGCCTTGCTCTCACCCCCTCTGGCCTCCCCGGGAGGGAGCCCTGGGAGCAGCCACTGCTCCAGGCACGGGGCTGGTTGCTCATCTGCACCCGACGTACCAGGAAAACCAGCGCCAGCCAGAGGGAAGAAGGGTGCTCCTGGGGAAGAACCTGCGTGTTAGCCTCGCACCAGCATCTCTTGTTAAATAACGAGGGGAAAAAAGCGTCTGCTACATGGCCATAGCTTTGGTTTTCTGAAGCGAGTGGTCACCTGGGAAGATGAGACAAGTCCACGGGAGGCACAGGTGCCACCACCTCCTCTCTTCTAGACAGCGCTGGTTTCTAAGCCTCAAACCAGCAAGAAAGTTTTAAAATAGGGCTTCAGCTATTTGGAAGCAAACAGCTTAAGGAGAAACGAGAACGTCCTCTGATTTGAAATGAAGAAGCTGTTTTGGGAGGGTGCCCACCCCAAGCTCCCCTTCCCCATCTCCCGTCTCGGGGTCTGCACACCCTCCCGGACCCGTCCCCGACCCGCGGAGGGGCTGAGCCCTGGCAGAGGCTCCTGCTGCGCACACAAGCAGTCACACGCTACCACTCTTCCCTGCTGCGGGGCGTTTTGTTTGTGGTTTGGAAGGGCAGGGGACAGCTCTGCCCTTGGATCGCTCCCTGCCTTAGCAGAGCTGAAAAACATCTACAGCTGGTGCGGGACCGCCGGGGGATGCAAAGCCCGGCTGCTGCGGGGACAGAGGCATGAAAACACAGAGGTGCCGAGCGAACAGCAAATGCACGCTCTCTGCACGATGTGTATAGCGCGTCGGAGGGTTTTGCTGGGTAATTATTTAATTAAGTGATACGGGAGAAACGAGGAACCAGCGAGGGGGGAGAAAGATCGCTGTATGTTTGATTCACACGGGCAGGACAGATGAAATCCAGTGCATCCCTCCAGAAAACGGGCGATGCCGTTGTCCGAGACGGGGCTCTACAGGCAGCTCCTCCGTTCACCCTGCAAGGCCGGGGGGGACGGGCCAGCGGAGGCAGCTGGCCTCCTGCCCAAATAGTGACACGGCAGTCTTGGTTTAAGGCCTTCCAGACCAAAAGGCAGGGCTGGTTCAAGCAAGTGGCAGTGCGTCGCCCTCTCCTCTCCCCCGTCGCCGCAGCTGTACCCAAAACCCCTCCGAGGAAAGAGGTATCGGACCATTAACTGAACACTCACATTGAACAGAGAAGAGGAGGAGAGCATGGTGGGAAGATTGGGGCTACTGAGAATTTTTCTTTCAAAAAAAGGTCAAATGAGCTTTTTTTTTTAGTGAAAAATTTTGCACAGTCCAAGATTATTCCGGATTTCCAGTGAAAAATAACTGAAAACCAAGATAAAATAGTAAAGTGAAAATTTTCAAATCTCCCTGGCAGGAAAACAGAGCCTCCTCTTTCCTCCTGCTTTCTTCCCCACTAAAATAACACAGACAACTGCAAGTAAATAACCAGAAAACGCCTTTTTTTCTGTGTTGCTTTTTCCCTCCGTTACCATTTCCCCACACCCTTTGCAGCAGGAGCATGGGGACGGAGCGGCCGCCCCGGCTTGCTGCACATCACCTCGTCTCACGGAGCAGCTTTGCTACACCCGAACCTCAGTCCTTCTGCAGGAAACTAAACCAGAACATGCCCCGTTTTCCACCACCGATCCACGATACATCCACAGGGGTGGAGCAGAGGTGGTGCAAAGTCCCATTCCCCCCCCCCTTACCCCCACCCTGTACGGACTGAAGCCCCTGGCAGCGATGCCGCTGAGGGCAGGGGCCGCAGCAGGGCCCGATCCAGCCGTCCTGCCTTCCACCAGGCACGAGAAGAGGGGGGGGGAGGCTTTTTACTACCCCTGAGTGCTGTGGTTTAACCCCAGCCAGCAACTCGGCACCCCCCAGCCGCTCACTCACCCCCTCCTCCTGGTGGGATGGGGGAGAGAATTGGACAGGAAAACCTGTGGGTTGAGGCAAGAACAGTTTAATAATGGAAATAAAATGAAGTAAAATAGCAGTAGGAATAATAATAGTATTAGCAATAATAACACACAAAGCAAGTGATGCACAATGCAATTGTTCAGCCCGTCCCTGGTCCCCGAGCAGCGATTGCTGTCCACCCTCCCTGCCCCCCTCCCTGGCCAAATTCCCCGGAGCGTGATGCCATATGGTCTGGAATGTCCCTTTGGTCACTTTGGCTCAGCTCTCCTGGCTGTGCCCCCTCCCAGCTCCTTGTGCCCCTGGCAGAGCAGGGGAAGCTGAGAAGTCCTTGCCTGGTGTAAGCCCTGCTCAGCACCAACCAAACCAGCAGGGTGTTACCAACATCCTGCTCATCCTCAATCCAAACCGCAGCCCTGTGCCAGCTACTAGGAAGAAAATTAACTCTATCCCAGCCGAACCAGGACGCCGACTGGCATCTGGCACCATGGCTGGGTGCTCAGAGCATCGCCTTCTTCCAGACCAACTTCCCCGTCCCCCCACACCAGCCTCTTCCCTGCTGAAAAAAGTCTCCCTCTGCCTGAAGCCAACAGTTTTGGGAGGTTTTCAGACCTTCACACCCCTCAGCAGGACTCCTCGGGTGACTGCAGACAATACACCACCTTCTTTCTGATGGTGGCTCTCGTACAGGCTTTTCTTGTAGAAACCCAGCCTTCAGCCAGCAGAGGAGACAAAACGGCTGGAAGGCTCCGTGCCGGGCTGCACGTCCTTGGATGCTTCACTTCAATTTCTGGGAAGAGTTTGCTTCGGGTTTGAACAGATCCAGGAAATCCTGCGTACCCGATACGTGCTTGCTTGCGCTTCATTGGCTTCACAAAAATAGCAGTGTCGAGCCTTTTAGAGATTGCCCTGAAAATCCTATTTAGTTGTTACTTCTGCACGGCCCTGAATTAACAAAAAAACCAAACAAGTTTATGACCGGCCCGGTTACTGTCACGCACTGGTTCAGCTTCTGCAGCTGATCATGCCAGAGCTGAAATCCAAAGTCAAGTCGGGAAGTATCGCGAAGGCTACGGAACGCCGCGCCAAACCTTCCCCTCGTTACTCCTTTACACGCACGCACGGTAGCGCAATGTTCAGAACCCACAGGGCAGAGTTACGGCTGCACATTCAGCCCGAGCTCAATCTCCTCACTACCAAATAAAGGTTCTTTATTTTAATATTACATTTATTTTTCATTTAGATAAAAATAGTTGCTTATTCTGACATAGGAAGCATGGGGACAGTTTAAGGTTTGGGTTTTTTTTCCCCCAATTACTGGGGAGTTTTCGCCACCAGGTGGCAATACAGCTACAGCCACCACCTCTGCTCAGGGTTGGGTTTTTTTTCCCCAAAACCTCCAAGTTCAGTGGCACCCATACATTTGTTACTAAATCTTTAGTGTCAGCCACATTTACTTCCTCTTCATTCGTCTGCTTCTCTCTGGTTTTTTAACCTCCTCCTCCGCAGCCATCATTTCAGAAGTCTCGGCTCCCAAGTTTTGGATGAATTCGGTTGACTTCAGAGCGCCGAGAATTTTATCAGCGCTCAGGTTTGCGGATCCTGCAGCTGCAGAGCCAGGTGAGCGCGCGTGTGCCCAGACCCCCATGGATGCAGCCACACTGCCACCTGGCAGCGCTCGCCAACAAAAGCAGTCCTGAATAGAGCGGTGATCAGGCTAAACCTGGCTTAGGCAGCCTTGTCTCAAGCGGCCTGGACCCGGCCTGGACGTGCCGCTGGTCTCCTGCCCAGCCTGGACGGGCAGCACCCAGGCGCCCGCGCGGCTTCACGGGGGATTTCTCGCAGCTATTTTTCTCTGCCTACTCCTGGGCTTGAAATGATTTTTAATTCTTTCCCGTAGTCGTGGTACCGCACCGTAAGCTCTTTGGGACAGCTGTGGCTTTATTTTCATCACTTCCATTTGCTCAAAAAGCCAAGGGTAACCGGCGCTAAGAATTTGTGCCAGGTTTCCATCAGCGTGCCAAGCCAACTGCCCGGGTTGCCAGCTGAAGTCGGAGGCTGCCGTATTCCTCTCTGGGGATTTTCAAAGAAGTAAGTGCTAAGGAGCGGTATCATGGTTAACGGCGACGTAGAGAGCTCCTATTTATCTTTAAAATAACTTAAAACCACGCACAACACAAAGCACTTAAGCATTACTGCTGCGCCTGAGTTAGGCTGAGCTGTTGTTAGTGTTGCACGCTAATTGCTTTCATTAGACATAAATCTACGTTATGGAAAGGGAGAGCATTTCCGAAGCGCTTCTGCGAGAGAGGGTTGCAAGTTCCGTAAGCGGTTCTGAAAAGCCTCTCCATGAAGCAATAATGAATTAATTTAAGATATTCCTAACTCTCCCCGAGCAGCGGGCGCTCTCTTACAGCATCTCCGTGCCCCGCAGAGCTCCCCGCCGACCGGCACCGCAGCACCTCCCCCTCCCTGGCAGGGCCCAGCTCTATTCCAAACGAGCAAAGACTCGTTAGGAGGAACGGCCGAGGTACGCACGGGCCTCTCTTGCAGGTTGCTGCAAAGCTACCCCAGAGGTGATGTTGCTGTGTAAGCTGCTGAGAACCGCACGTTGGTAAAAATTAAGTGGTTTTTGTAGAATCATAGACTCTTTTTTTCTTTTTGTTGAGCCCGGGCGCTGGGGGGCGAATGGCTCTGCAGTCCAGCAGCAGGAAGCCACCGGTGGCTGATGGTCCCCCCCAGTGCTGCCATAAAAATCACCGGCTAAACTCCACCCAGACAACTGGGAAATGGTTTCATTGCAGAAATTCCGACTGCCGAGTGCTCCGGTGAAACCTGGAGAACTGGGGAGGTGGAAAGCGAAGGCGCCTGCGCTGACACTGAGCCCTGGCGGGAATTTCATTCCCGGTACTTTGGGCAGGACTGAATTTTTTACAAGACAATAAGAAATGCAGAAACTGAAAACTTCATATAGGAAAAGGAGTTAGTTAACCTTTATTTCATTTCTCCATAGTCCCAAACTTGACAGACGTAGAAAAATATCCTTGTGTCTAGTAGACAAATTTGCCAATGCTAAATAGCCCTTTAATCTGACCGGTTGGGCCATTCTAGATACATTTGTACAAGCATTACTTCAATTTTTTTTTTTTTTTTTGTCAGTGAAAGCTTTTGCTAAACTATAAACAATAAACTACAGAGGAAAAACTTGATCTACCAAAGCATGCATATGAAGGTATCTTCCAAAAATAATAAAAAAAAAATAAAATTAAGAAAGCAAACCAACCTTGAGACGCATTTGGAGGAGAAAACGATTTAGAACAGTTTGAGGAAAAAATAATTAACTAGAGACAAGTCAAAGCAAACTCTGTAAACTGCCTGGGGGTAAGTTAAAATATCCATGGCACAACTTTTCACAAAAAAAAAAAAAAAAAAATGAAGGTGAAGACCAACATTTTATATAAAAATAGCTGAGCAGGCTTCTAAAGAAGGAAATAAGCATTTCTCATGGTGACTCTGGTAATACAAGACTATAAATACCCTTATATATACAGGAAAAAAAAAATCAATACAAATGTATGGAATATTTCACTAGGCATCCATCTTTCAAATACGCCAAGAGCGTATGTCCTGGACCATAGTGGAGGTACTTCAGTTTAAGATTTGTAGTAGTTTCTTTGCTACATGTACCAATACAAATAATAAAAATGCAATATAAATATTGATTTTCACCGAGAAACTCAGTAACACACCCAGGTTACAAAGCTTAACGAATTGGCCCAGAAAGAAACGACACAACTTTTACGACAGTCAATCATCTTACGGTTTGTAGGCGGAGGAAAACATCCAAGTTATGCAATAATATTTAAACTTTCAGAATAGGTTTTTTTTTCTTCAAACTGATAGCTTTAGTGAAACTAAAGCTGAAATTATCAATGGCAGAAGAGTCATTCTCTCTTCATAAATACAGCAGTTTGTTTATTTGCCAAGATCACTTTGAAATACCATTATCGGCATTTTAATAAATTCCCAAGCCTGAAAGTCACCTGTTTTGCAAGGAGTTAAACTATAAATAATGCTTGTATGGATGTATTGGACTGAATTTCAAAACTATGTAGTTAATATATAGTAAGCCATAAAAATGAGAGCAAATAAAATATACCTTCGAAGAATTACATTCATATTTTAAGTGAAAATACCTTTGTAGATGCTCGTATGACGCTCAAGTTCAGTATATCTGCGCACGTTATAAATATGCTCGCGTGTATTCACATACACGCAGTCGTTCTAGAAATAATGACAGAAATGATGTCATTTCCAGCGGAGAACACAATTTCTCCCCAACAGAATTCAGTGGATTTGCCAATGACTTTTTGAACCGCATTTCACGAAATCTGAAGAGAACATAGGAGCTCTTGTCTTCCAAGGCGTAGACATTTTTGAGTTCATTGTCATTTTCTTGAATAACCCCCCAGGATCTTCATTCCTGCTAACCGAAATGCCTCCTTGGGGCTCATTCCCCCTCCCCGGGCTGAAGAGGCTTGTACATTCCGACAGCCTTCCCCCCTGCATTTCCGAGAGAGAAATCTGGCGGGGGGAATCGCAGGGACTCTGCTAAGATGACACTTGACTCCAAAACACAATCTACATTTACATGGAAACCTTAGCTTGCTGCCCATTCATTTTAATTTAACACCTGCTTACAAGCAAACCAAAATGGTTTCTACATGATCTTTATTGTTACGCAAAAAAAAAAAAAAAAATAGCTGAAATAAGAAGATGAGGATGCATTTAGGAACCGCTATGCCTCAGAAAATGTAAAATCCTATTCCTTTCCATTATGTTGCTGAGACTCATTATTTGACTGTTTTCTCTGATAAATTAATCTAGGATATATCCAGAAATATTACAACAATCATTTAGTACCGGAATAAAGGATAATATCCGTTCCTTACAGCCGCTGTACCAAAGTAGCACAGCTCGCCCTTTGACTACATCATCCTTCAGCTTTAACAGAAATATTTACTACCATTAACATACGCTCATCTTTTCTCCCTAATATCTTTATTCTTTCCTTGTCCATAGACTGTGTTTAAGACAAATACATAAAAATAGTACTAAAACAAAACCCAAACCGAATGCCTCGCACTCAGCTAAAAAACAAGCACAAAATTGAAGGACGCGTGTTGGAAATAATTTATTGCCTATAAAACGTTAAAAAAATGTTGACGTTCACATTTTCTGTGTGGTTTGAAAGGTGGTGCCACGTTTCAGAGGTAGCGTGTGTAAAATGTAATACAGAAGCGGAAAAGAATTATTTACTGAGTTCAGTAATACAGTAAAATGTTCACCAGAACCCAAGCACTGACCTGAAACCGTTTTCCTTACAGGAACATTCTTAAGCGTCTCTTTTATGGAAGAGGATTGCTCATTCGTTTAAAAACAACCAGCACCACAAGCCCATGGTTCTGCCCCGTGTGTGTCTGTCGTCTTCTGACCAACATGTCAGCTGCTGCCTTTCAGAGACAAACAAACACTCTTTAGTCAGAATAAAACCCTATTCTGGCATGGAAAAAAAACCATTTTGTAGTACCGCTTATTCTATTTTTTGCTCAGGACTTTTAAGATTTCACATTTGGCCAATGTGCTACAACATTAGCCGGGTAGAGAAATCAAACACCATAAACCAGCTTCTGTTTTTCTCATAAGGAGCCGGAGTTTTCTCATTAACCATCCTCTAACTTTGGTCAGGCCTCTCGCAGCTGAGCAACTTAACTCAACCGTACGATGATGTTGGGCTAGATGACCTCTAAAGGTCCCTTCCAACCCAAACCACTCTATGATTCTATGATTTGGGGCAGAAAAGGCAGCATCTGGAAATGCAAGCCGAAGGGTAGAAGCTGCCAGTCCTTCCAACAGGGGAGCAGCCTCGCCGTTCCCTGGCTGACCTGAAGGATCTGGGCAGCGGGACTGGAGGTAGTAAATCAAGCTTTTGGTTGGAAGGTTACAAGTTATGAATCCTTCATGGTTCAGATATCCTGTGCTATTCCATTTATGCATATTATTGTCTTTCCTTATGCTATCAGTATCCTGAGACCAACAGTCAGCTACGACTCGAGTACCTAGGGAAAGGTTAGTGCTGTGCATTAGCTGCTTTTTAATGTTACAGATAAGGTAGTGCAACAGGGATCCCAAACCGGAGAGCTGATCGACTGTAAGCAGTGATTCCCATTTCCACAACAAGGATGTTCGTGATACTGTTGCTTTGTCCTACCATTTCAACCGTATGACCACAACAGTAGATGCAGCTGTCTCTGTTTGGTGAAGGAACTTGATAAGCTGCTTCCCAATTTAAGAAGATGAAGATATAACCGGTACGTTCCTTTTTTTTCCCACTCAGAGGACCACAAAGCCCACGATCTGCTTGTCGTTTTCAGACTTTTTATTGCCTTAGCGAAAAAGAAATACGTGGAAAGATTAAAGTGCAGTGCTGCTTCAAGAATCAAGCACTCAAGAAAATCGACACTTGCACGGTACATCTGTTCGTGTACTTTTAAATCTGCCAAAAATTCACCTATTAGAATATTTACTGTTATTCGCTCCTGTTAGACCTATAGACTTGACAGAAACATCAGCTGGCAGGGAAATGAAAGGAGGCATAGCTTCAGGAAACAGCCTTCTTAACTATCAGCGAGCTTGCTACCATCAAAGCCCTTCATTGCTCCCTAAGGAGAGCGAGCGTCCTGTCTCTGGTTTAAAGCGTCTGTTCTGAACTACCTTTCCCCCCTTTGGTTTCTTCAGAAAGACACACTTCATCATTCCTGTTCCGACAGATGCAGTAGGAATAAACAACGCCAGGGAAGTCATCTTTCACAGACAAAGCAAACAAGAGCCTTCGCAAAAAGGCGAGAAAAACATCGACACGTGGCACTTCTGCTGGTTATTGCCATCACAGAGCCAAACCACTGGAATGGCAAGGGGCGCTTATTCCTGCCATCGTAACACTCCACGATATTAGCTTTATCCCTTCCTTACGGAAGGTCTGTGCAAGTGATGAACTAGCACTCAACGTGGGCTTTCGTTATCATCCTACGAAGAGAGGAAATAACCATAAACCAAACCCTAACGTGCTGTGGGCCCAGAGAGCCACCCCCCTCCTTTTCCATCATCTGAAGAACTTCCAGAATTTCATCTGGAAACGAGTGTCCCGGCGACTGCGCACCAGAACGCGATGCCTGGCAGTCAGATGCTCGTCAGACAATTGCTAAGGCGAAGCTGGAAGGGAACATGCCCAATTCTCTCCTCCTGTTCTTAGGCCCAGCTGCAGAAGTTACACGGATCGGGGTGTGATCTGCAAAGGCGATTAGCACGTTACGTTGCCTGCTAGGGACACACACAAACCAAAAAACCCCGAAATTACAAAGCACGTGTGTGATGCTAGTCTGAAGCACGATACTTGGATATATGTATTTTTCGTAACTCTCACGGATGGGTAAGTGTTGTGTTACAGGACCTTATGAGCTGCTCTTCAGCCACTGTACTGCAGAATTATTGTTGCTGCAATCATTTAAAATACCAGAAATGGTAATAGATCATTCATTTTTTTGTTTTACATATGGCAGGAAATATCCACTGATACTAAAAAACCCACAGAACTGCTGTACAGTATTACCCTATATAGCCTTTTGTTATACAGGAATGTCATTTATACTCTTTCTTCCTGAATATCCTGTAATCTCGTCAAGTGTTTCAGGGTGTGAAAACACGACTGCTTCGCTATGTTCTGTCTTGTCACCCTGCAGGAGAAAGGGACCGAAGAACAACGTGCCCCCAGGGACGACGTGGGCCTTGACTGCGCCCGGAGTTTCAGCTGCACATCCCAAAGAGGATTCCAGCTTCCTTGAGAAAAGGGACTGACATCATTGCTAGAATCTGGCGGTGGTTCATTAAAAATTAATTCCTTTGATTTGTTTGGCATATGAAATAGAAGCAAAGACATAGAAAAATATGAATTGACAATGAAAGTTTTTCTTGCATAAAGGTAGATGACTTAATTGACTATGAAATCAAGAACTCTCATTAAGAGTATCCTGCCTTTTGTCATGGGAATTTAAATGGAAACAGCAGGAAAACAGGGCCCCAATAGTGGCAAATCACAGTACTTTTTTTTTTTTTTTTATTTCAGCAAAGCTCACAGAAAACAAGAGGTTTCATTGTCACTGGCGTGAATTTCCTATCCAGAGAGAACAGTAATAGAAAGCATTGTTAACCCACTATAGAAACCCCTTTATAAAGGATTTTTTCCAAAGTGAGCAGAATTACAGTTGAGCTCGATCTTACATTTGAAGGATAGCATGGTGATGTTTGCTCACAAATCTTAATTAATTTTAGATCGGTGCTCATTTCAACAGGCATGTGAAATACTGCTCCTCCTTTGAGTAAGGCTACAGGGACACGTCCGCCAGCCAGGACGTGACATTTCAGCTGGGGCAGCGAAGGGATGAGTAGCCTACCACTTACCTCCTGGCTACACAGAGTGCCCTCCCTCTCCCCTGGGATTCGACTCTGACTTTTAATGCCTAAACTCAAATATGAGCCCAACAGCTTCCTTGGGCAGGGGTCACCCTGTAGAATAGACAGTAAGAGGTCTTTTGGGAATGAACTGAATTGTACAGCAGCCAGAACTGTGAAACTGGTTTGTTTTTTAAAGCAGCTTTTAAAACTGCTACTATCCTTTATGCAGCTGACATTTAACAATATTGCTAAAAGTTCCCCATGCCCAAGGACAACACAGGGACAGAAAAAAACCTGAAAGAACAGAGCTCACTACCAATACTAGAAATAAAAAAAAAAAACAAACCCCTGTAGAAGTGATTAGGGAGGAACAGACCGGACTGAAAAAAAAAACCCCTAAAATCACGAGTTAATCCCAGTATTAAGGGAAAAAAAAAAAAAAAAAAAAGGTGTTATTTCCCCAGTGCTCTGGATTTTCTGAGCTACACCTTGGACCTCCCACTGAAATTAAGGAGATTACTTACTGCATGAATAAGGATTCACCAGAGTAAATTATTATTTGGCATAAAATTGAAAGATCAGGCTTTTTACCAGACTGTGAAGGTATCTGTTTCAAAAATGCTTGCTGAGGAATATTCAGATTAGAAGTTATAGAGCATCAATAATATGGGCATGCACCTACACGCCCTACTAAATTTATCTGAATGTGTCTGCGCAGCCATTTAATCAGATGAGTAAAGGGATTCAATGTCAACAACAGCTGGGAAAGAAGAAATTCATTTCAGCCACTGCCTGCAATCACGCTCACAGTTTAGAAATGGTACCTGGCAGTTGCCAAAAATTCATCAGAGGGGGCTACTTCAAAAACAGGTCACATACAGGAGATCTGCAAAAGTCAATTCCAAGCACTCGAATACCTTTCGGGACGCAATGACAGCTGTGGATTTCTGACAGTGGCTTAATAAAATGGAGCAAAATTTGTGGAAAAATATATAACCAATACTTAAAACAATGAACAGAACTTTAGCATTCAGACTTCAACAAATCAAAACTGTAACTACATTCATAAAACCCTAAACAGTAGTGTAAACATCTAATCCCATTGCTACTGTGAGAATATCAGAAAGTCGCGTTCTGCAGCTATCAGGTTTCCCATATCCATCTAATTTGTTACCACACTTATGACTGCTTCTTTACGTTAATAATTTATTGACAATAATTCAAATTTTTCAGTTAGCCTTTCAAAGTTCTGTCAGCTATTTTGGTCAGAAAATGGAAGATTCAACAATCTGAAGTCACATAATGAAAAACACTTCAGTTTAATTTCAGATTTTCAAAAGGGTTCAAGCACAACTCATAAAAATCCCGTTGTTCTATTTGGATCCCCAATTTTTAGTCCACCTACCTGAGTAAAAATGGGGAAAAAAATAACAAACAGGACTGGTGAGCAAGCAACTCTGAGAATCAGCTGTCTGTATAACAGGACATTTGTTTTCCATTCTTGGATCCCTGCTCAGAAAGACTTTGCTACAGAGCAAGAGTTATTCTGGGAAGTCAGAAGTTACCCTAATCAAGGCCAAACTGCTAAAAGTGAAACCTTTCCTCACACAGCTCTTTTCATTTACCAAAAACAACATCCGAAATGTCTTGACACTGCAAACTGTAGCCATGACAGTCATCCTTCAGGAAGGTCTACTTCACCTTGGGCTTTCTTTTTTGGACCGAAGAACACTGGATAGCAAAACGCCGTTCTCTTGAAACCTACACGTTAGGCGGGGTTTCGTTTTTGTCAATTAGAAAAAATAAATCACAAACTGTCTGAGGCATTTTTCTCTGATAAAGACGACAAGCTGAATGAGGTATCATCAGGCTCTGGGGATGCGTGATTGAAATCCATTTCTTCTAGTTCAGGAGGTAAGTCTGAGAGCAGTGCCTGTGAGTAAAAAATGGTACAATACAACATTAGATATGTGGTTTATGTCAGCATTAAATGTCTGTTAAACACGTAGTGAAAAATCTTTGTTGAGCTTTTTGGTCAGTGTTGATATTGGATGGAAAAAAAAAAAAAAGTCAGCATTGCCAGATATTGAAAGAAAAAACATCGTTGTAAGATGCCGTACCTTATCGCAACAATCCTAGAAGTTACTGAAGTTATAGTGGAAACAGCTCAAACCATTTTTTTTTTCCCAAACTGGACAAACCCAAATGATTGATATTCATTTATTTTATTCATATATTTTTAACGTGCAAAAGCTTTCAAACATACACATATACTGTGATCATGCAGGTGATAGAACTAGATGCTGCACACAAGATTGTAACTGTTACAGTGATTTATTGATTTATCTCAAAGATTTCGAATTTACTTCTCTTTATATTCAGTTCATGTAGTTTTAGGAAAAAAAAATGACAGAAAACAACCATAAGCAAAATTTATTTTGGATGTAAAAGTGTTCTAAGTTTCTTTCTTGCAAGTTACAGTTTCTATTTTTACACCTGAAAAACTGCAGATTGTAAAGACAAAAGGACAAAAAAAAAGGCAACAAAATCTCTTCCTAAATAAAGCACAGAATGTTACTCATACAAGACATGATCCAACCAAGCATTAAAAGAAGTGCTATGTATTAAATGCAGTGCAGTAAAACTGAAGAAGCCTGGCTTTTTTTCCTAGATCTCGCATCTTAGATCTCACAACAGACAAACCCCAGTCCCTCCGTGTACCCTGCACTGGTTGTCCTTTGTAAAAGTCACCCTTCTTTGTCTATGTCATTGCTTATGTAGACTGCAAGATCTTGCTTTTGTTTAAAGTTCAGCTTTTCTTTGTCTGCAAGATGTTCAGCACAACACTGCCCTAATCATAATTTGAGCCTCTGGGCACTACAGAATAAAAGCAAGGGAGTGACAGAACACAAAAGGGCAAACACCTTCCGTTCCTAAAAGCGCCTGCAAGACTTACCTGCTGCTGTTCTTTATCATCTGATTTAATAGCAAGTATCAAACTCCGAGTAAACGTCTGTAGTTCAAAATACTTCTGTTTGTGATTCTCCAACTCATTCTCAATAAATCTGACTTCTTCATTCTGTGGGGGAAAATGACATAAAGTTCTGGAAATAATAAATAGTACTGCATCTTTTTAATGACACCTAAAGATACTTGTGTTAAAACTGAATGTTTTCAAGGAAAATGTGTTTATAATGATTCCTGCCAAAACCAGTATTAAGTACAGCCAGAAGTTCTAATTATAGGATTATAGAACAACACACGTAGACTTTGGATACAAATAGACGTTGCTGATGGATGACCAGTAGTGTCTCACTAAACCTTCAAATGCCTATGCCATTTCATTTCTCATTGCCCTCCACAAGAGACACGTGATAGCCAGCCACGTTAGGTGCAGACAAGGCATTTCAGAATTACTGACTATTGTTAAAGCCTTAATGACTTGGGCCTAAGTTTACATGAACCTTTTAAAGAAGCACTGCTTTTTATTTTATAAGGAAGACCTCTAATTCCATTGTAAAAGAAAGAAACACAAAGCCCAGGTCTCTTCTGAGATCTTGAGCTTGCAAAGGCAGGCTGACTGTGAGAAGAGACAGCAACTAAATTCCATTAATGCAGCAGGAGACTTGACACAAAGACCAGGGAAACAACTTGAAAATTCCTCAAAGCTACCACAAATTAAAATATAGCATCCTCTGGTGCAGCTGAGTTTGACATGTATCTTGTCACCAACCTCCCCAAGATCTGTCGGGTTACAGAACGGAGAGGAATGTGTTTACAAAATGGAGAAATATCAATAATGTGCATGCTGTGGCTGGAAAGGCATTTTTCCAACCTTTGCATAAAATCGTCCTACTATGCTTGCAAATCACTTAATATAAAAATAACAAACTTCTTAATTAAAAATTCAGGTTGGGTAAGTACTTCAGTTTATTCCAAATATCTCTTCTCCTTCAAACTTACCAACTGATTGGTATGCCTGATCAAAACGCTAAATCTGTTGATCAGTGTAGAGCTAAAATTAATTTTCTCGGGTTATTTACCTTTGCAAAGATCATGCAACCTAAATAAACAGTTCACTTTTCAAGATCAAAGTCATTATGCATTTTTGCGACAGGTGCCTGCATACTGGCACCAAACGTATGTCCTCCATAAAATAATAATGAAAAAAAATGAGCACAAAGAAATTGTGAGCAATGCACAATACACACAGAAAGTAAGCATTTAGGTTCACAGATAATTCACGGTAAGTGTTGCACTTACCAAGGGATGTCAGAGGCAAGAAAAAAACCCACCCTTGCTTACGCAACCATGTGATTAATTAGGTTGGCACTTTTGCATACAAAATGTTCCTCGATGGCTGGTTTTGGTGGCAGCAAATAATTACATAAGCAGGTTTCAATAGTGAACTTATAAACTGGCATTTTGTTTTAATGATGAATTTTTTATTATTTTTTTTTTTAAGTAACATAGATCTGTGCTCTGATAGTCATGCTTACGTTTGCCAGACTGGCTGTAATTCAACTTTAGTTGATATCAAAGGGTGAGACTACGTGATGAACGGGAAGGTTTGCAACAAGCCTTTAAAAATGGTTGTTGGTTTTGGTTTTTTTTTTTTTCCCCCCAGATAATTCACATTTCTTCAGTCCAAACACTCCTTACCATACTGCTTCAGGTTATAACAGCTCTGAGAATGAGAGAGGAATATCTGGGCGGTGATTTTGAGGCTTTTTGTAAGAAAATTAGCTGAATGCATTTATTTCAGATGGGAACTTAGAAGTTGCCTATGTAGCAAAGGATTTTGCCCAGTGAAAGAAGGAATTCAGATTTACGCAAAAAACACATAGGCATAAAGCCTAATCACGAATGTCAAACAACAAGCCAACAAACAAGGCTCTGTAGGGCATGCTGTCACAACAAGCCTTTCACTGTGGTGACAGGTGACATTAAGAAAAGGTCATTCCCTCTCCATATTCATTCTCCGCTGCCTTTACCAGGAAAACACTGCTTGAAGGCGTACTTTTTGTTCTGAAAAGGTGATCTATTTATTACTTTGGTAACTGATTACCATTAGTAGAACATACCTGTTTTGTAAGTAAAAAAATCAGCCACGTACATAAAAACACACTCAGTATACAACACAGAACTGTGGCAACTCTTACGAGAGCGGTAACACACGCAGAACCTTTACCATTTGGCAGAAGACAGTGGCTGTCGGGTATCCCACTGCTTTTCCTCCCTCCCACAACTACTGCTTCCAGACATGTTCTGCACTACATTGCAAGAATGACTTCTCCTCAGCTCCCCCCGTTTTATTAGAGGATTCCAGCTGTTATGTCCCTTTCCAGAGCATCACGCTGCATGCAAAAGCGTGCTCTACCACTCCAAAGAACAATTCTCACACAAAAAGAAAGTTTTGGTTTAGAGGCTAAATGAAGTGCTTTGTTTTGGGACACGTGGTGGGAGCTGCAGATGGCTACAGCTAAAGTAATGTAACTGCTCTGCAGAAATGGGATTTTTCCTGCCTCCCTCTGGGTTGAAATATGGGTAATCTGGCTGTAAACGGGATGAGGAGATGTGACCGAGGGAATGATGTGCAGCACCACGATAAGAACAGAGGAGTCCCAGGCTCCCACATGCCTTCGCTCAATTCCTTACAGATACACCAATCCGAACGTTCAGTGAAGGACTATCCTGCTTAATATTTCACAGTCTAATTACTCACCTTATAATCCAAAAGGGAACTCATTTGATCCACTTCAGAATTACTTATCATATCGCTTTCTTCATCATCTATAATTTCTATTTTCTGAAACAGAAGTAAACGGTTCATTCCAAATATTCCAATGCATAGATTAGACAAATGAACAACAATCTGTATCTCAAATTGCCACGAAAGGGTGAAGGTAACGGGACCTTTTGCTGGCTCAGGAGAAATTCTGAATTGTGGAGCCCCCATTAGATGGCAATCATGCACCTCAGCCACAAGATCCAGGAAGAATTCAAATCACAACTGCCCGTACTCGGAGCTGCTGCCATGGTGACTCGGGCTGTTTACGGAGGAGGAGCTATATGTCACCATGCATTTTGGCATTAAGTTGCGTACTATATCTCATTACAGCCTGAAAAAGCCTGCGTTTTATTCTGTAAGCCTTTTGTTGAAGACCTCCTGCAGGGTGAAGAAGGTCATGAAAGTTTGTTCCTCCGGAGCAAAACAGACATTATGGGAAGTGACAGGCAAGTCCTTACTGACCTACTGCTTGCCTAAAAAATCCAAGAGGTCTCCTTTGGCCTTCTTTGGCCGTAGTGCAGGTCAAATGCCCTGAACAGTAGAGGATGTTGATACAAAGGACAGTTGCCGATGCCTACACAGGGACATTTTCACTTAATTCACAAAAATTCTTGGGAGCTTTATATATTGGGTTTCTAAAGATACCTCAAGTACAATGTTAAAGGCCAAGCTTCATGATGTTTAGAGCCTAGAAATACATTCCAATCGTCTATCAAGTTTTAAAAGAGTCACTTTTACATTATTTGCCACTTGCACATTGTTTTTCTTCCCAGCAGAAAACCTTCTTATGTAAGAAAATTATGTTAAAAGATTATTTCAATAGGAGAAAACACAAAATGTACACATTTTTAGTGCACTTACGAGATTTTAGTTTTTATTTATATCTAAGCTAGGTCTCAAACAGATAGAATGAGTTTGAATTAGATAGTGATAAGAATGCCATTTTTCCATAAGAACTCAGAAGAATGACCGCCCAGATGAAACTATACATTTCACTACATTTTTGAGAGGGAAGCAGTGGTACTGTAAGAGGAGGGGGTTGGGGTTTTTTACTATTTTTCATTGTTTTGACAGTTGTAAACATTTACGAGACTGTAAATAATAAGTTAAAGCCATTTTACTATCATTTGCAGTATACTGCTTAACACAATGCAGGCAAGGGCCCACACTGACACAATCCACTTTAATGGTTTAGCTCTTGAGATGTTATTTTAGAGGAGGTTTCTTCTCTGCAGCGTATGTGTGTGTCTGCTGTCTGCCTGCAGACCAGTCATCAGAAATTTCCTTCTAATCACCAAGGAGAAATCCTTCAAGAGAGGCTCAGTCTCTCGCTCGTAGTACAGACCAAGCTCACAAGTATGTGTTGAAGGTAGGGAGCGTAAACCACATTTTCTGTGCTTCAGTGTCTGACAGCCCAGCTGAAGTGATAACATTTCAAAGGCTTCATGTCACAAGGATCTGCTGCTATATCATACCCTGAGTAACACTGCGATTCAAATATTTTTGGTTTTAGACTCAGCTTGAGGGAAGAGTCTAAATAAATGCCAAACATTCGCACTATCTTTCTTATAATTATACATTTTAAGATAGTAGGGGAAAGAACAGATTAGAATTTCAAATAAGAAAAACCGTATCTCCTATGCAAGTCCAATGGATGTTAGACCAATTTTAACTGCATATATTTTAAAATTTTTGTTACAGTGTTTTCAGAACAGAGTATGAAAAAACTACTCCTCTTTTCCCCCCCTCTTATTCTATCAAATTATGTAACGGTGGAGTTCAGGTGGACTGGAGAACTGAGTCTCTCGGACATGATCTTTACAAACCTTTTACCTTTGTCATTTTACATTCTGCATCTCCATGGTAAATGCATCAGCCTGAAACTCAGAGCGATTATATCTAAGGTCACAGCAGGCCATTAAGGTAAACAGGAAGGAAGAAAGGCAGCTGCTTCTCTTCAGGCAACAACAGAAAATACAGCCGTGGGATTTCAGTTTACGCAAAAGATGATCATATTTTAACAAAAGAAAGAAAATGTTCTCTCCTCTATATATAGAGAGAGGGAAGGGAATCTCCTGTTTGCTTTCCCACTTCAGGTTCTGTGTGATTAATGGAACAGAAATGTTCTCATCATGTTCTGAGCTACTGTCATTTAATCTCTGACTGCAGTAAGAGTGCAATTGGGAATGGGAACCATCACCTGTTCATTCTGCAGATAACTTTTAAGATAAAAATTACCCTACCACTTGGGGTCTTCTCTCCTCTTCCTCCTCTCCTTTCTTCTAATTTGAGAGAAGGCAGGCTAAACAAAGGGGATACATTGCATTATTTGCCATGACTCCTCCCTCTGTCTTTCCTTCCTTGTCTCACTGCAGTCAATTAAAAACAGCAAGAACAACTGTGTTTGACTCGATGTGAATGCAACTGAGAAAACAAGAAACATCTAAATAATGCCCTGTCAAGGGTATAGGAATGATGAGTACATACCCACCCCAGCCTGATCTCACATATTCAAGGTTAGCTACGGAGAGGAAGCACTAGAGGCATCTGACTTTCTTAAAGCGACAAAAAACCATTTTCAATTATTATTCTGAGCTTTTTATTCTGGCTGTTTTACCATACTAGGTACTTAAAAGCACTGCTCAAGCGTTGTGCTTTGCACTCCAGACAAAGAACACCGGATTGTTATAATACAGAAAGAGATGTGTAATTCAATTTCTAGTGAACGTGCATAGCTCTGTGTTTTAGTACTTCTAGTACGGTTTCTTTTAGTGCTCAACCAAGTAGGAAACACTCTTAGCACACTCGACTGAAGTTTTCACCTAGTGAAAAACACCAGTGTTCAACAACCACCTCAACATTAGCAATTAGGGAGGTCACATCAGAGGAAAAGGAAAAAGATACATACCACATTATCAGTAGATACAGGATTCTGGTCATCATCTTTGTGACTGATTTCTTCATTTTGAAGAGCTTCATTTGTCTCTTCTGTAGAAATAAATTAGTTTTTCAGATTTCATTCAAATTTTATGCTTAAGGAACATTTATAGTCTTTACCACTAAATATATCACATCTGCTAGATACAAACGCGTATCATAGTATCAATGTCTAGTCATAAAAAATACTGTATATCTTATTAAAAAAGACATCATGACACAAGCATTGCAGGGCAAAGTCATGCCAATCGCTACTTGAAACAACAGGAAAACTATCAGTTACTTTCCTGCAATGTACCAAAACCTTCCTATTTTTAGGTTCAGGTTGGAATATTCAAAGGTGATGAAGAGTTTCACATCAGAGGTGCCCAGAACTTCTTTGTTTATTTATTAAAATAAATTAATGTATGAGAAATCCTGCATGCCCTGAAATTAGAGAGTACATATCAGAATCCTGCCTCCTCCTAGCAGGCACTGACTAGTTTTGAACCAAAAACTGATCAAGCAGATTATTTCATTCTTGTATAGCAACTCCAAATCTAAGCTGCTCTCTTGTGTGTAAGCAAAGTACATGCTTGAAAACAGAGCAAATCTTATCCTCAAATTTCAACCACAAGCACTAGATGATTCTATCAGCCCTGACTATGGCCAGCGTGGAAAAACAAGAAAGAAAAGCATATTCAACCTTATGGTTAAGTGTGTTTCTCAGATTTATTTGACTTCTCCACATTTAATACACTACCAAGAAGCAAATGGTTGATAGAAACAGCAAACCAGAAAATAAACCAAAACACAGAGGCAAGAGAGCTATGATAAAAAACTTAAATTTGATGTCATTAGAGGCTAGGCTATTGACTGGAAACACACTGCTTCCGAGAGCTAGTAAAATTCCGCAGATCTGCTGAGGGCAGGGCTTGCGTTAGAAGGGTCAAACGGCCCAGCTATCGCACCTAAGGAGGGAAGGAGCCATGGGGGGGGAATGGGCAGCAGATGTTCATGTGGGATGCTGAGAGAGAGGGCAGGTAATGCTGCAGGGGTCCATCACTTCCACACAAACACAGGGGTAACAGGATTTAACTGGAGATTACCAGTAGTTGCAAGGAGAGGGTAATATTTAGGCCAGACCATACTGAGACAATTATTGTTTTAAATAACTTTTCTACCAGTGAAATATCTCTAAACTGAGGAAATTTTATCTGAAGTTGTTTCAAATAAATTTAATCTGCCACTGGCCGCAACTTCAGAGGAAAATTTCTGCTAGCAGCAAAAGCAAATGGGTCCAAATGGGAGAACCGTAAAGCGGGGAGCAACGTATGACCCCCATTGCTAGACTCAGAGTGATGAAGGACATTGAAGATGCACCTCAGGGACTCTGAAGCACCCTAAAGCACCAGTCACTGGGTAACCCTGGCAGTCACCGCTTGGATTCAATAGCCAAATGAAGCAACTCCCTACAGCGCTTTCAGCTGCTTAAATATTCACCCCCAGTGAATATAAACTGGCAGAGCTGTAATGGCCTCCACAGAGCTGTGTTCATTTACAAAAAGTATGGATTCATAGAGTCATAGAATCATAGAATGTTTTGGGTTGGAAGGGACCCCCAGAGATCACCCAGCCCAACCCCCCTGCAGGAGCAGGGACACCTTGAACCACATCAGGTTGCTCACAGCCCCGTCCAACCTGGCCTTGAATGTTCCCAGGGATGGGGCCTCCACCCCCTCTCTGGGCAACCTGTTCCAGTGTTTCACCACCCTCATTGTAAAGAATTTCTTCCTTATATCTAGTCTAAACCTACCCTGGTTTAGTTTAAAACCATTACCCCTTGTCTTGTCACTGCTGGCCCTACTAAAAAGATTTTCCCCATTAACATATGTTTAAAAAGGGTAAGGCATTACGAGAACTTTAATGCTTAATTTTGCATCCGAGTACCACTTTTTTTTTTTTTAAAAATATTTACATACTACGTTTTAAAAGCAAGTGCATTAACACTTTCACTCTAATTAGGTGACTAAAAATATCTTTTTCTTGTCTTTGAAAGTGGTTTTTTTGGGTTTTTTTTTGTTTGTTTGGGTTTTTTTTTATAAACTAGGACCAAAAGTTATAGCTCTCAAACATCAAAACAATCACATATCTGTGAGTGAATAGTACATACAATAATCGGTGGAAATATTTTCCAGGAAGTTCACAACATGCTGAGCTGCAGCAGTGAAATCTACTCCTTTGAACTGGAGAAATGAATAGAAATAATTCTTGTGGTAGAATAAAGGAGTGGAAGTGGGATTCTTGGATGTTGTGGACATCTATAGTTTTCTTGTACTTCCTTAGGCTTTGACTCTAATAATCTACTCACAGTCTTACAGCCTTATCCTGCTTTGTGAAAGTCTTGTTCAATAAATGTGCTGTTATTCCTCACTTTAAGCTAGAGAGAATTGAGTCTTCCCCTGTCACCGTTTTCTTTCAAGCAGATCTGACTAAATCAGTTCCTTCCACACCTCAGGCAAATCAAGGACTCTTAAGATTCTGCATCTCACTTGGCTTTCAATCACTTGACCCATTTCTTTATCATCTTATTCTCTTTGCAGTGAATATGACAAAGCTATTATAAATTCATTCCCAGCAGTTCTCCATTTTTCTAGTTCTTGCCTCTAAATTGCTCAGACAAAATGACAAGATCAGGTCTGACATACTAAGCTGCAATGGCATGCACTAGATCCGACTTTCTTTTAGCTTAGAGAGCAAAGGCTTTATTGATCTCTTCTAATCAGAAGCACTGGGAGCAATTAGTTGAGCCTGTGATGCTGGTGACTGCGCTGAGTGGCAGTTCATCTGCCCTAGGCCCGGAGTATCAATGTACAAGAGGGAAAGGGAGAGATCGATTTAATGCGGTCATGTGGTTCGGGGAGGTGGAGTAAAAGGGAATTAAGTTCAAGACACTTATCACTCAAGATCATGCAATTTACTGAGAGCACACAGGCACCCCGGACGTGCAGTTCTAAGGCTCTCCGAGTAGTTCCCTGCTACTGACTTTGATCTTTTCTGTTGGTTTGTATTTGCTTGTCAGAGACCATATACACACCACAGACAGCTTAATGGCAGAAGTTCTGCTGTGCTTTGACATACGGTGAAGTGCTTTAGTTTAAGACCAAGTCTGAGCTAATGTATCTTCTGCACGTATGTCATCAGCATGAGTTTAACATCAGGAAAACTGTAAGTACATAGCTCTGGTCAGCTCAAAGGGAGCAGGTTCACAGGCGTTAGTGCTTGCTTAGGTGGGAATTGTTAGTTCAAGCAAATGGGAATGGATATTCAAGCTGGCTGCGTAGAACTGGACAGTCAGAGAGCATTTTTTAAAACCTGGCTTCCTAGGGAAGCGAGACGTGGACATTTGTACTGTCTGTCTATCTCAGTCGCACCAGCAAATTGTGAACTTGTCATTTAACTTCTGATGAATCTGGCAGAAACAGAGGTCTTACGAGAAAAGGTTTCTGCAAGCTTTGTGATAACAAACCCAACAAAATTCATAGAGAGAGAGGTAGAAGAAAGAGACTGGACAGTACCTTCAGTATGGCCAAGGTAGATAACTTGTGACTGTTAGACACTCTTTCAGACATTTTTAATGTGTAACAACAGAGAATCCAAAGCATGCACACTGCACAAAATTAAAATATATGCACAGTAGTAACTGCATTTTCAAATACCTTGTGAGCTTCCTTCAGATAAGCAGATTGATACTTCATCATTCCTATCATTATCATCCCCCACTTCAGTAGCAGTTTCCTCTCCTGGATTAAGTGCTGATTTAGAAACAAATTCAGACTGATCAGAGAAATCAGCAGGACCTCCTCTAGGGGGTGGGACCTCAATCCCCATTAAACGATATTTCCGTCTTCGATTCCCAATCCAAGTCTTGTAAGAGAAATAAACATGAATGCTATCAGAAACTATAACAAAAGCAACAGGCCCACAACCAAGTGAAATTAGCACATCTATACGATACGAACAAGAGTGTAGCCAGCAATTCAAGGGAGGTGATTGATTATTCCCCCGTCTTTGACCCTCACGAGGCTGCTCCCTGGAATACTGTGTCCAGGCTCAGTCCTCCAATACAAGGGAAAAGGGAAGGAAAGTGCACAGCAAAAGGAAAAGCAGCAACAGTCACAAGTCGCAGCAAGGGAAGCTCTGACTGGAATTAAGAGGGGAAAAAAAAAACCAAAACAAAACAGCTTTACAGTGAGGCACTGGAACAGTTTGTCCATAGGAGTTTTGGCATCTCCAACCTTGGAGGTACTCAACATTTTACTGGACAACATCCTGAGAAACCTGACCTAACGCTGAAGTCAGTCCTGCTCTGAATAAGGAGTAGGACTAGGTGACCTTGCAAGGTCTCTCCCCACCTACACATTCAAAAAATTTAACATAAGATCTTTGATCCAGGTTCTCCCATTCTGCAACTTCCACAAGGGGACTAAAGCATCCCATGACCCAAACGACCTGCCTGTTCTAGGATTTCCTACAGCAGGGAAGAAACTGTCCAAGGTGGTAGCTCTGTATCACTCCACTTTGATGACAGAACATAACTTGGCGGAATTAAGTTTGGAGCAATATTATCCTTCAGTCCTCTTTGGTTGGAAGATAAGTCTTTAAGAAACACTCCTTGCAGTAAGATATATAAGAGAACACTGTAAACAGTGGTGGGAGATGAAACAGGTTCAGGACCAAGGAACTTGGAAATCCGTTCATGATCAGATGGGTGTGGATGCTTGAAGTTACAGCAATGAAACTGACAGTTTCAAAAAAAGAAAAAAAAAAAATCACATTCAAATTCTCCAAGTGGATCTGTATAACTGTGAATTTACTCCCTTCCTCTGATAAAGCCTATGCTAAAAATTATTAAAGACTCAAAATTGAGTTCAGCATGACGTAATGAGAACTGTCTGCAACTCTTCACCTCTTAACTCTCTCCCTTCCCTTGCATTACTCAGGCTTTTGACTTCTCATCCAATTTCTACTTAGCAGCTCTTGTTCCCAGACACTTCATTCCATCCAAGTCAGTTCTCCACTGGCATCCAAAAATCCTTCTCAGAGCCATGAATCCATTTCCTTGCCAACTGCTTACTTCCAGTCTTCTTGACCTGGCTCTCCTCCCCCTTCCACACCATCTAAGACACAATAAATAGGAGCAGCGCTGACAGCGCTAGTGGGACCATCTCTGCTGTTCCAGGACCTGACCACATGCTGGCCCAGGATGGATAGCGGGATGGTAGAGTTTGGCCATGTAAGCTGTCACCATACAGAGCGTGCTCAATTACTGGGATGACGATGTACGCACAGCATGGTCATTACTAGGTTCTGAATCCTGCTTAGTGCTGGAATTTCTGGATTGCTAAAAATCAAACATATCCCTAGAAAGCATGGGCAGTTCCTGTTTTTGAAAACATGTGATCACGGCATGGCAAAATGCACATCCTTTCCGTAAGGTCCATGTCCCAACAAAGTTTACCAAACACATTAAAATATTATAGGATTTTTTTCTTTAAAGACAGTCTAAACGTTACTCTGGCCTTATTTCAGAAACACCTGCATTGTTCCTCTTCCCCATCACACTTTCTTTAACTACAGTTCTGATATATACCATGAAAAATCGTAGTAAAAAACTTTTTGCTTGTAATACCTTGATTATCAAATAGAAAAATTAAGAAATATTAACAGCAGTCCCAAGTACTAAAGACGGTTTCATGCTCTGCCAGCCTTGGAAAAAAATATTTTTTAAAGCTGATCTCTAAGTAGCTAAAAGATGACATGCTTAACACTGTTGTTGGCAAATCATTTTTGTTGGGTGATATTTGCTTTCCCAGCTTGCTGATTTTCCTCTTTGAAGAATGCAAAACAGGTATGCAGAGAGCTACCTAGATATTTTTGTACATTATATACAGTTTGAGAAAAAAAGGGGAAAAAAAAAACCCCACAAGCAGCCCCTTCCAGACCTGTCTCTTTTTTTCCCAGTGTATTGCTATGCATTAAATTTTCTCATAATCTTATGATGGTAATAAAATAGTACTAACAACTGTAACATTTAAAAGTGAATCCACTTCTATTTTACTAAAAAATTCAGCAAAAAATTGAGGCACTTGGGAAAGGTAGATCTGACTTGTCTTATTACATACCTTTCAAAGCAGAAAATCTTTGATTCAACATACTGAGTATGTCATAGAAGATAAGCGTATTTTTATAGTGTCTCAAAATGGGAAAGAAAAGTAATAAGCTTCCATATCCTGCATGCTACATTTAACAGTGAACGTTCTGGAGCAGTGCAACGATGACTCTAAGAGCAGACAAGTATTTCTATGTAGGAAACCAGCTTAATAATTCTCATTATATCCCTAAAATATTACCTCCTTAAAAACTTCAAACCACTTCTGTAAAGAGCATGTGATCAGACTCATTAAGCCTACTTACGGCAGCCAGCAATGAACTCGGCAGCAACTTCCCCAGCTTCAGCTGAACAGATGACCAGCAAGAGCGAGGGAAGAAAGGCTGGAGTCCAGGCAGAAGGAGCCAGCATACGCCTGCCCTCAGGCAGCTTATCAGTAAGTGGAGTGGCAGGGAGCCACATAAAAAGCATGATTATAGCTCTCCAGATATTGAGGTTAGGGTGTCAACGTGCTGGAAATATTCTAGGTTGGAACCTTCAGAAATCGCACTTCACTGAAAAAAATAAAGATGGAATATTCCGAGTTGTTTTTCCAGTGACTCATAAGCCGGATCCAGACTAGGCCTAGAGCCCCACAAGAAGAGCCCTAAGTCAGCCGTGAAGAATGAGTGGCCTTTCTGCTGGAACTGCTTGATTTTGCTGCTAAACTCAGACCGAAGCACTACCTGCAGTAATCCAGCTTTTTTCTGATGGGCTGCTGGGAAATTGGAGGAGGTGTCTTTAGCCTGTGGTGGGTGCTTAGGAGCAGCTTCTGCTCTCGTATGTATGAAAGCTTTATGTTCTACTAATAAAAAAATAAAAAAAACCTGTCATGCATTTTTCTTATATTCCTCCTATATTTCTGAGGAGTTCGATAGTTGTCATCCATCTTTCTCAAATATCTAATGCCTCGCTGCCAAGAAGGTTATTCTCCTTTCAGATGCTATTTTGATATGTATGAATAAAATTAGTCAAGAGAAATATACACAGAAACGTGTAACTAACTACAAAAAAAACCCCCAAACAAATGTAATCAGCAATAATTATAATGTAAGCAAAAGAAATATCGCAAGTTTAATAAAGTATTGGCCAGAGTTCACATATTTAAATGTGACCTAACTTTTTTCTGGTGTCTTGGGAACATATGGAAGATGCGAGGGTGCAAATGTGAATGATGTTAAGGTACAACTAGCAGGCACTTTGCAAGTCTCTTACTAGAAGTGCAAAAACTATGGAATAAAATGCCCTGTTCAACTTTACAAGATCAAATCCAGTGGAACTATGCATAGTGGAAAAGCTTATCTTTCCTTGTACTGGAAAACAGATTCGATACTTTTTTGTATTGGAGATCTTTCAAGCTAGTATGACATTGTAAGGATCAATCATTTGTACTTCTGGAAAAGCAACACTTTTCTGGACAAATCACAAATTTGCATTTAAAAAAGTTATTCAAAGCTAAAAATGGGGACATGTATTTAATGGAATTAAAACAAGTGAGATATATATATTTTACAGTTATATATGCTTATATAGATATTTAAATAAAATTATATTATTTATATATTATATATATTTGTGTGTATTATTTGATGTTTGTAGATTTACTTGCTTTTACATACACTTATTTCTATTTTACATATGCTACACTTATTTTTTTACAGAAAAAAAGAAACAGCTGCTAGTTGCACAGCACCTGGGGTTCAAGGTACAGTGGAATCCAAAGGCAACAACGTAGAGGTATTGGAAGTAGAGCGCTTTTCCCCAAAGTGCCCCTCAGTCCAAGTCTTCTTGGCTGAGCATGCGGTACAGTGTGGAGATGCTGTGGCTCACTCGTGCCTTACAGCTGACTGCACCGTTGCTGTGCCCTGACCCCTTAGGAGAAGGAGACCGTGCTGCACACTAACCTCCAGACATCCATGCTTCCTACTGAAGAAAATGCAGGTTGGCAGGTAAGGAGAGAGGCACAATACTATGTGCCTATACAGATCCCGAAACAAATTTAGGACAGCTCCGCTAGAGCACACAACGGAAAATACCTGTCCTACAGCTGGGACACGTACAATGTGCCTTGGAGAAAGGACAACGGGAAGCACTGATGATCACACGTGTCCTGTAGCGTTAATTCAGCCCTTACAAATGAAATAGTGCAGCACGGCACAGGACCAACCTCCACCTAATTCTTGCTACAATTCTCAAGTCTGCCATATGGAGGAACCAGAGGCAGAGGTAAGACAGATACTGGTAACAATAACAGTTGCTACGAAGAAATCTTTTTGTTCTTTATGTGTGTATGTTCTAATTAGGTTATGCCAGAGAGTGTTCTGGAGCTGACTGGAACCTGGCACATCTGCCCTGAAGACAAAAGCATTTCAAGCAGATGCTATTGAAAGACGTGCACAGAACTTCATACTGTCATCCTGCGCGTGCCAATAAGGACGTTCTTAAGGGAACAAAGTAAGGGAGGTGAAGCACGAGTGTCAGTCTTACTGTCTGGTGGATATTTCATATCCAGGAGTCCACTTTGAGATGCTATCAGTGGAAACAGCTTCACCTTTCAGAAAGCAAACTGAAGAGCCTGGAAAACATGGAGCAGCTTTGTTCTCCACAGAGAAGAGAGTAATTCTTCTCAGCCTCCAAAAGTACAGTTTAATTTTTTTGTAATTCACATGTGCTCAGGAAAACAAGCAAGTAAATAACCAGATCAGTGTTCAATATTGAAAGTAGCATTTTGATATACCAACCCAAGAGGGATCTCCACAAAAGAAGAGTTTAAATAAGGGCTCCTGGTTCCGCTTTTGTAGCGATGTCAGAATTTTAAGAAAGAGGTGGAAAGAGGACAAAGGCTGAAAGGACTAATCATGATTGTCATGCCCGTTAAGAGGGAAAGGAAGACTCTCATCATGTTTGTGTACTGACTGTGAAGAGAGTGGGATTATTTTCTGAAGCATGGAAACGCTCTCAGCGAATGAGAGTGATGATGTATGTCTGGTAATTGGGAATACAGCGGCAACAACTGTTGCTGTATCAGACTTCCCAACCTCTGGAAGAGATGACGTAGAGTGGTTCTTAGGAATCAGGTTACCTACACCAAACCTGTACTTTTTTCTAAAGAAATCCTTCGTCAACACCACCTATACAGACTATCAAATTGAAGTGACCCAGAATTCCTCACAGTATGCTTTGCCCTCTATCACATCTCAACCTGGCTTCAAGACAGTCTTGAAAAATACTTTTTTTCCTATTTTTCAGCGTTTTCTTTCATATGTTTACAATGATTTTTTTCCTATAAGCACTGATGAGAAATATTTTCCCTGTATCTTTCAAAAGGCTTTTTTGTTTCTTAATAGCAATATAAATAGCACTTTCCAGTCTTCCAGGATATCCCTAAAAAATGTAACACTTTTACTTCAACTCTTACTCAAGTCTAAAGAGAATGTCAAATGGCTCGTAGTGCTGCTACTGCTGCTGATCAATAAGACTCTTACCTGAGGGCTTTTTTTCTATATATAGACTGCAGAAAGAGCAAGAGAGCACTTCCCAACATGGTCATTCATTATGTAATACGCGAAATCTATTTCAAGCTTCCTCATGAAATTTTTAAAGCCTTTCATCTGTCCTATTTTTGCTTCTGCGACAAGATAGGGGAAGACTCTAGATTTCTTACCCGCACTATTTCACAGTCAACATTTAATTCTGCAGCCACAGCTTCAATTTTCTCTCTGCAGACTGAGCCCAGGCTGGTCATGCCATTGTCCCAGTATTTCTTTAGGGTAGCTAAGTCTCGGTCACTAAATTGTGTGCGGTCCTGTAACTGTAAGATAAAAAAAATACTGTTAGATTTTAAAAAATTCTGCTTATGCTGTTCATTTAATTTCCAGAGGTCTTGCATACAGTAAGACACACATGTTATACTGTCTCCATGGCTTTGCTTCTCTTTTAACTTTCCCTTCAGAATTTATTTTTTTTTAAGTTTGCTTTTTTATCCAGGGCAGTGCAGAGTTCCCTGGGATTTAAGTTTAAAGCACTTCAGCTTTGTTTCAACTCCACCTGATTTTTTTAGTTTGTTTTATCTCATTCTATAAGGCCTTACTGAAAGGAACTTTTTTCCCCTTGTGCTGTTTACTCTCTCCACCCAATTTATGCAAATTATTCCTTAAGGCTTTTCAAGTTTCTCACCCTCCCCCACCTAAAGTTCTTTTATCTTACTGCAAACTACAATACATGCATAATTCAAAGGATTCTGAGTTCCTAAAGGGAATACTTTAATGTTTATTTGGTACGCTTCAGAGTTTAAATTGGTTCCGCTGTTTATTTGCGAGTTCCCTAACTCTTTGTGTGCATTTATCAAAATACGTGATAGTGGATTACTGATAAAAGGGGTAACACTGCAAAACAAATCCTAGACATCCTACCACCTCTTGAACTGTTGTGGGCATACAGTGTCATTCGCTAGTAGAACTTACAACCTTCACCAAAAGCTTTTAGCCCAGGTTTTTAACGAAAATCTACAGTTTCTTTATACCAAACCATTTTTCATCTCTCCTCCTAATTATCAGGAGTACATAAATGCAACAGTAAAGCCTGCACTAGTGAGTTGTAGCCACATGTGCCAAATTTGTTGTTATTTCAACAGTTGAAATTTGTAAGACATAAACAGGATTTCAATAGCTGAAATCTGTATTTGCTCATTTAAAAGCTGTTAAAAGTTAGAATGAAGTAAAAAGAAATTTTGCAGAGCTAGAATAATTTGACAGTCTTGTACAGTTCTCAATTTTAATGTTTGTTAATCTTCAGAATGTAGTAACCCTTGCTATTTTCTTCTTTTAGAAATTACGGTTTCTCAAAATGGTAGAAGCACTTGAGTGTCCTTAATATAGGAATATAAAATAGGGGTATCAAAACCTTGCCTCCTTAAAATATTCCCAGGTGGTCCAGTAAAAAAAAAGTACCAGTTATATTAAAATATGATCCATTATTAACTGCTACCAGGCGCTCAGATTTTTTTTCCTGGCTACCGTTTCATACATTCAAGTACAGAATCAGAGAAGCTGCTCCCATCCTGCTGGGACCAGCCCTCCTCCGGCCCCGCACACCAAGCAGCTCCTAGCAGCCACAGCACACGAGATGCACTCCCGGACGGCACGCTGCAGTCTATTTTAATCTACAAGGAATCCAGTTGGCACATTTCAAGGCTGCTCTAGGATAAGCAGCAAAGTGCCATAAGTGGACTTCACCTCAAGAGCACCCTGCCGAGCAAAGCTAAATCCCTGATGCCCACTCACCCTTAGCAGATGCTGGTTTTCCCTGTACGCCTGACCTGAGCTCCTCCTACCCACAAGCCATTTTCAAAGAACAAAAGTAGTTATCCCCTGAATCGCTGCAGCAATAGCTCCTTTTATAGCTGTTGGCAAAATAGATTGTAACTTCTGAAAGTTGAGGGGAAGAGGTCTCGCTCTGCAGTCAGGGAGCGGCATTCAAGCGCTGAGAAAAAGGCAGGCAGAAAGGGGCATGATAGCAACACTCAAACTAGGCGGAGAAAGAAGTCAACTCTGGCCTACCCTGCCTTCCTGAACGCTCAGGGCAACTTCACCTTCTAGAGTATACTGAGCGGTTTTTAAACATAAATAAATAACTAACATATGCTGTTGGTTCTGGAGAGTTCACACTGATGGCACTGCTGCCAACAGTTCACCACTCACACGGCTTACCGCAATCTGCACTTCCCAGGAAGATAAAATAGAAAATTTCCTCATATTTAACATGCACAGCTTAAAGAACATGCTGTGGAACTTCCCCCTCCCCAAGCGGAGGGGTGAAATGAGAGAAGCAAAAGGCAATCTGCCCAATATTCCTGCAAATGTACAGGAGTAAGCCCAGTTAGCGTTGTCTTCTCTCACCTAGTTTGTCGCAACGGCCAAATGAGAACAAAACCCAAGGCAAGTACAGCTGATGATGGAGTAAATTCAGTTTTCTGCTTGCCACATGATTTTCCAATTATCTAAGAAAATGCTGCTTCTGCTGAAAGAATACAGGGCACGAATACTCACTAATAGAAGAGCTTCGTATTTGCGATTCGGAAACGGATCCCACGTTAGACACAAGACACACAGTAATGGAGTTGAGAGTTGCCAAAGGGACGGCACTGTGGGAAGGGTGCAGAGGCTGCTCAGCTTTACTTAATAAATACAAGGATTTCAAGTGGAGAAAGCAGCGTTTAGCAAAACCACCTGGCCTTCAAAAATTTACTTAAAAAAGCAGTGTCGTATCTTTTTCATTTTAGGGAGATGTATGTTAATTCTGACCATCTCCTACGAATGTTTTCATAAAATTCTTATCAGATAGATCACTACTCAATGGTTTTCACCTCACAACTGCTGCATAAGTTCACTACAAGACATGGGTTGTAGAGTCAGTCTTGACAGCTTAGATCAAAGTAGACGTTTTAAAGTTACGGGAACTCTCCTGTAGCTACATTCCCACTTACTGTGGAAATGGAGAGGGGAAAAAAATCCAAAGAGCTTAAAGTTTTTGTTTTACCTCCTTGTCAAAAATAATCGCTAGTGTTTCAGATGGCAATACGTATTTTTGCTTTTTTGTTGCTGTTGCAGTTACTGCCACACCAGGTACTTTACCCTTTCACTCGTTCCTGAAGGTGAATCACGCCGATACCGATCGCAGGTCAGAGAAGGAAATGGAGAAAAAGTTCTTTCAGTCAACTGATATGAACGAAAAAACAAAAACCCCACAATACACACACCATATGAAAGAGTCCCGATAGCAGGAAAAAAAAACGAGGGGAAAAATGTAAATAGAAGATGGTATGAAAAGTCAAGTCTCCCTCAGGTTTGAGGAGAGCAGCCTTACTGAGATGCCTGGCTCAACCCACCCCAGCAAACTCAGCATGCTCTCCGATTAATACTTCACATCCCACTTGAACTTTCTTACTTTGGATTCTGTACCTCATTTTTGCCATTTTTTTTTTTTTTTCTCTCATCAAAATCAGCACTGAGTAACCTACTGAACGCAGCCAAGCAGGTAGGAATTGAACCCCTGCAAAGCTGAAAGCACCGTCTTCAGAAAAGTACATTTTGGCAGCATAAGTAATGGCTGTAATACAGCTGGTCAGTCTTTGCAGAAATGAAAGACAGAACCGATCAGGTTACTGGACTTGAAATTTTACCAGTGCCATAAAAGAAGGATTCTCGCCATTTAAGGGCTCCGATTCACAAAGAAGTTGCTAAGAGGGCAGCAGGTCACTGCAGATTAAGCGAACCGTGGGAGCTGCTTGCCAGCACGCTCATGCACAGGGGATGTGAGCTGCTTACGCCGCCTCGCAGAGCGAAGGAAGATCATTTACTTACACCGCTCTCACTTGCTGCACGGTTGTAACGGGATCAGTCTCAACTCTAACACTCTCTAGATCTAAGTGACACTTCAGCTTGTCCAAAATTTAGATCCAGACTAAGCACCTTTGTGTAACTGACCGTGCCATATGCCTGCTCATGAATTTCTTGGAGAAACCACAAACTACATTCAATTACAAGATCATCAACTTGACCAAGATTATACCCAAGTTTGACCCCTGCATGACAAGCTGCTCAAAAATCACATATTGCTTTTACAAAAGCCAATGTCTTCTGCGACAAAATAAAGGGTAGAATTTCTACGTTGAATATATAACTACACTTCCATTAACGTAGTTAACATTTCCTCATGCTTAATGTCATTGGAGGAACTGAGGAAATGAGAAAAAACCCACAGTCCTACCAATATCATAACACTGATGGTTCTGCATCAGTTAGCATAGGGAAAAAATATCAAAAGATAAAATTGAAAAGCTTCATGTTTAGGACAGTACTTTCCATAGCAGGAGACAAGCCAGTAATTCATATCTTTACTTCATTACAACTGTTATGCATACGACTCTCATTTCTTCTCCTGAGATTCACTGCTTGCTGATTTGAGGCTCGGCTTCATCCTCAGCAGTGTTAACTGTTTGCTGAATTCTTTACATTTACCAATTCTGTTGTCCATAGTTTGAAAAGCAGAGAGAAGCTTCTTCCAGCAGAAAATAGACTATCAACTCACAATGAAAAGCAATCCTTGTGAGCAAATTGAATCAGCAGTTCTGCCGAGTGCAGGGTTAACCCTGCTTATCCCCTGACCTCTCAAGTGTAATAACAACATTCTTACAGGAGATGACCCAGTTTATTATAGACATTCCTGGCACTTCGCCGAGTCCCTTATAATACCCCCTGCGCATGCAATATTTGCGGTGCAAATCTAGTGTCTATAATTGGTGTGAATAATTGCATTGCAGTGGAGTGTTCTTACCCTGCCTTTTATTAGCGCCTGCTTTTTTAGATCGGTTTTTATGCATCAGTTGAAAATGTTTCAGGCCACATGCACAAAAGCTATACCCAAGCTTCAGATTATTAATAAAAGACATGTTAAAAAAAAGAAAGAACTAGAGCTTTAATACAAACGCAATACATATTGCATTTATGCTGCCATGAGCACTGTATGTTGTTAGCAAAAATTTATGTTTATTTAAATTGCACTGAAGTCGTATTAAATCAACACTTCAGTTCTGATGCTCTGTCATGAAATGTTCTAATGCCATGGTTATTTCTAGCAAACAAGCCCCTCACAACAAATTTTTAGTGACTATCACTCAGATACTCTATCATGGAGAGACAGCAAGAAATCTCAGAGTAATACTTTTTTTGCACATTTTCAAGGTTATTTAAAGTTTAGGAGAAAGTAGAATAGGACAAATAGTGACACTTCCCTCCAATACTCTCTAGCAACCCCAGTATCTGAACAATTGGACACACTTTCTTACTTCAAGTCACTCTAAATAAACATGTCCAAGCTCCTTTCAAACCTGTCTAAGGCTAGCTGCCTTTGATACCCACTCTTATTCTGGAACAAAGGAGTCTGTATCTGCTCCTCCACACTTTTCATATTTTTTTTTAAGATCTCCACCACAATCCTCCACGCCTTCCCAGTCATCTCTTTTCAACTCTGAAGAGATACAGCCCATTTGGTTGTTCACTATATGGCTGTTCCATGCCTTTGATCCCTGTTACTGCTTCTCCGTTACACTTTGGGAGGAATGGGAAGATCAGGAGTGCCCACCGCATTCAAGGCATGAACAAATCCCAGATTCTTCTATATGAGCACAGGGTTATTTTGCTTTGTTCCCCATTCCTAATGATGCTGGCATGCAGCGCTCTGAACTTTTGACACTACTTAATGTCTAACTGATTTTTTTCAGAGGATTATAAATTCGTAACTCAAGATCTTACTTCTAAGTAATAATAGTTATTTCTGAATCAATCATTCTACATATGTTCCCCTTTCCCAGTCTGCACCTTTCAACGTTATTCTTACTCTTCAGTTCATTATTTCTTGATTTCACTGCCCAATACACACGGGGTCTCTTACTCCTTAGCAAACCTCCTATCTTCTTGTCCAAAGATGAATACAGTTTACTTCTTTATAGAAAGGATAGGCCAGTCTTCAGTCATACACATGACTCGAGTACAGAATTTGCTTTACTGTCACTTTGTTTCACTCCAAAATCCTGAAGGTCTATTTTCCCTTAACACTACCAGAATATTTAACCTCATTAAAGCTATGCCAGATTACACATTCCTTCAGTTTGAGGTTTTAAGTTCAGGTTTCACAACTGTCACAAAGCCGTCCCCCATTTCAGTGATACCCTGTCCCCTGCTACAGAATCAATCCTGCTGCCTTGGCTAGGCACTGATGTGCATGCACAGCGTAGTTGCCCATGCAGGAGCAGTGCAGTCCGGAGCATCTTTGAAAGGACCGTACTTTCTGCAGATGGGTATGCTGCATGCACTTCCACCCAGTAAAAGCCCCAGAGATTCCCAGACCATACATGATTCTCCCCAAGGGAAAAAAAAAAAAAAACCCAAAGGGCAGCTGGTAGCTAGAACTACTGTAGCGACTCACGAGAGCTGGTAGCTAGACACTGCCTTTCCCCAAGTCTTGACAGTTCCCTTCTCATCACATGAGCAGCTAAGTACCCATCATGAGATACCTTCAATCTTCTTAGGACGAAGAAACGTACCTGAAGGCCCCTAGCAAAGCAAATGGTTAGGAGTAAGTTGCTACTGCCAGCTTCATTTGTGCAGCAGACACAGCAGCAAGCTGCACAGCCTTCAGGCAAAAAGGTGTTTGGAAGTGGACTGCAAGCCAAACAGCATCTGAATGAACTATTGCTGCTAACATATTATTAGTGCACAAACTGTTAGATTTCTGGAAGAAAGACTTTTTGCATCTTTTCCCACTGGTTGGGTAAGCTTGAAGTTTGCTCTGATAGAAGCAGGACTAGTAAATATTTCATAGTACTACAGCTGGAAAAGAGCTGTAACTGCTTTGACACCCAGCCAAAATGACATATTCTGATAATACGTGTTTCTAAACCAAACACAGCTAAGAAGAAAAGAAAAAGAGAGAAAAAAAATTTAAAAAGAGAGAGATCAGTGCCACAGAATGGTCTAGTCAAAAATTACTCTAAACTCCAGTCATCTCCACAATTTTAAAACCAACCTCCAATCCACACAAACTGACACCTCACCCTTCTTGAGATTTTGAACTAGTTTGTTAAATAGTGAATGTTCAGCCTCAAAATAAACTGGTATTTAGACACTAATTATCATGATTCTTACTTAATCTATTAATGCCTTCCCCATATTTGAGCAGAAAGTCTGCTTTTCCAATTCCTGGCCAGATACAACATTCTTTCCAGCCTGCAGCATCACAGCATACAATAAACCCAGATGATCTGTGAAACCTTGGTGCAGCATGCCATAAAATAAAAAGATATATTTTGTTCAAAACGATCATAAGACTCGCCTTCCCTTTGCATTAACTGAAGGATTGGTGTCAGCAGTAGCGAAGAGGTGCTGTTCACAGCAAGGTCATGACATACTGCACGTGTTATTATCATCTAACATAAACATTAACAAAGTGAAATACCTTGAGATATGTGGTGAAATATTTCACTGAAGGAGGAAAAACATTAACCGGTTATCCAAATTACATGGAAGAAAAGATATGAACAAGGACAGCATTTACAATTCAGTCCTGTGGAGATCTTCAGGTTGGCTTGTCGGTCTCTCTTGCGGAAGACTCTGACTTTTATACTCAGACATGCTCTAACCAACTTGACTAAGATACACGATTTTCATCCCTCTGCCCTTCTAGGAGAGGAATGTGAACAGGTGAAGGGAACTTCACAAGTTAACACTGGTATAGTTTTAAAACAAAAGGTACCATTGAAGTGCACTTTGACTTTACGTAGCTTTAATCCCTATGGGTGCTCTTTTTGCTTTAAAAGCCACTCTAAACATCTTTTTCTCCAGCGCACGTAGGCTTACTGTGGCAACAGACAGTTTTTGTATGATTTTTAGACCACAGTCCAACAATGCATTTTCTTTAGTAGTTCTACTGATGTATCTCCCCCACCTAGTCTCCTCCACGCAATCCAGCTGTCCTTCCCATGCCCACAGATATGCCAGCACAACTGGTACCAGGTCTCACACTGACCTGGGGTTCGATCAGCTCCTTTACCTGATCCCAAGTGCATCTACCGTGCTCCTTCTGTGACAGGCAGGACTCTGAGGGGAACACTTTAATGCCGCTAATTTATTGAAATTGGCAATGTTGAAAGAGCAATTAAAAAAAAAAAATCAAAAAATCTAGCACAGGAACCCTCCACATATTTCAGATATTTTTGCCCAAACTATACACATCAGACTGAGAGGCCAGAGGCCCCAAGCTGAAGCTCTAGGCAGATGCAGCTAACCCACCTACGGCAGAGGCTCCGCCACCACGCAGAAGTACACTGTTCGAGAAGGTATCGCAGCCCTCACCACAACGCGGTGTTGCTCCAGGTGGGGGAAAATACAAGACCAGCTCCTCTGTGAGTTTCTCCAACGAGGGCAGCGTTCCCTTGAAACCTCGCATGATCTAGCCCAGACGTTAACATGAAAGACAAGTTTCATTTAAAATCCCATCCAAGAGACGCAAGCTACGTACCATGTGATTTACTGTGTCTGCTTCTGAGGGGTGATATCCAGAAATGATTCTAAGACCTTAATCTGTCAATTACTTTGTTTCAGACTTGGTATTAAGACCATTATAGAATCATAGAATCATAGAATGTTGAGGGTTGGAAGGGACCACTAGTGGTCATCTAGTCCAACCCCCCTGCAGTGAGCAGGGACACTGCTAACTAGATCAGATTGCTCAGAGCCCCATCCAACCTGGCCTTGAATGTTTCCAGGGATGGGGCCTCCACTACCTCTCTGGGCAACCTGTTCCAGTGTTTTACCACCCTCATTGTAAACTATTTCTGATTACGAATTAAAAAAAAAGAGAACCAAACCAAATCCCTGCTCTCCTCAAAAAAATAAAACTTCACAACTAAGCCAGGCGCAGCTTACCTAGAGCCAACACCTACGTGACCAATGCTTTTCATAGTTAGCATACTAAGTTGTATCGACTATAAACACCAGCCATTCTGCTAAGACATCAGATGACAAATGACTTAAGCACAGTCAGTACGCTCAAATGCAGTGACAGAAGTGAAGATATTTTTCCCCCTTTTAACTCTCTTTAACCAGTATCTTCATTACAATGTTTGAATACTTGATATCCTTCCACCACCCTCTGAAAACCCCAAAATCAGTGCATTTGCAAAGGCCAATGCAATGCACACGCACCACGACAGAATACAGAACTCTATAATTTCCAAAGACATTTGCATGAGTAACTGAGAGGGTGATATTTCTGGACTAATATTCATTAGCAGTCAGGATTACGTCATCTTACAGCAGAGCTGAGCAGACTAGAAAGAGTTTCTGCAGAACTGCACAGTTTCTATTTCTCTCTTGATGCAGTTGAAGGACAGGGCAAGGAAAACAAAACATCAAGGCAAAAGATTAAAAATTCAGAGCATCTAAAAGACGATGATCTCCATTTTGAACAAAATACAGATTAGCCTTTTTACTGTTTGAATGGCAGTAATTGCCATAATCGCAGTTCTACAAATCTATCCATTCTATTTCTGTTCCCTCACGCTCTTTCTTCAAAAGAATTTCACATTTGAACTGAAGTTTCCTAGGAAGTAGGAGCTTTTTCTCTCTTTTTGTTGTCTTACACCTGTGCGTATACAGCAGTTTTAGAGTCCCAACTCCTAAACTTGTCCCCTTAAGAAGGCTAATAATACATTCACACTGGAGAAAGTGCATCCACAAATCTGGAAACAGATGTTGTCAAACTGGACTGTATTACCCAACGGGTTTAACGCATTTTATTGATTAAAAGAGACAGAGAAGTAAAGGTGTAAGGAAAAAAAAATATCCCTAATAATCATCCTCAATAAACAGGCATTTCCAGATCCTTGAAGGTTTTAAATTTGTTGCAGGAATTTCTTCTACAGCTTGTGTCAGGTATCTAGCATGACCACCATGCCTCAACAACCCATCTCATGCTGGAAAGCAGAGGACAGCATCACGCCCCACTCTTCATTGCTCCCAGCCACACACTCCTGCTGCCTACTTTGAGCTGGCTCTGGCACTTGTCTGACCCCTGCATTCAACTCGCTACAGACAGCGGAAAGACAAACTCAGCAGAAGAATATGCATCTGCCAGGTCAGACGCTTGACCTGGATTAGCATGCAATTAGATACTAGCACCAGTGCTATGGATGGGGTGGCAGCATACCAGTAGGGAGAGGGGGAAAAATCCTCCCCCTTTCAACAGTGATGTGCTGTGAAATCAATTCAAAGTGAAACTGTACGCTAGGACACTCACCAGCTGCTTGGTGTTTTAAAAGGGCATTAAGTGATAGAGGGAAGGTGCCTTCCAGAAAAGGGCTACATTTATAAAAAGCCTACTCAAGAGAAGTGGGACTTAGGAAAAAAAAGGAAAAAAAAAAGATGGAATAAGCAAGAACGGGATGTATATAAAAGTACTGGTTCCTCTGGGAGATGCTCTTTTAAAGTGCTCTCTGTATGAACAGAAATAAGTGATACTACCAAAGTCTGCAGAAACTAGAAGCGTGCTACAGTTGAGACCTAGCAAAACTCAGAGAGCAAACACAATTAGTGTGATGGTCCTTCAATTCCTACTTATACAGGAAACGCTACCATACTCACAGCTTTTGAAGACTAAACAGAAGAATAAAAGAAGAAAAAAGTACTGGGTACAGCAGGGAGGAGAAGGCAAGGAAAGGTTCTTCCATTACCCAGACATCACTGCCAAAGCAGCACCCACGGCACTGACAGCTCAACGGTTTGGGGGGTTTGATGGGCTAAGTTTGGTTATCATGACAGCCATCTCCCTAGTCATTGCTTCTGATATAGCTGGACCAATATGTAACAGCCTCTTGAAAGCTTGGCTGTACCATCCGACCTGCAGGTTTTGGGTGTATCGTCATGGTAAGCAAGCAGAATTGACATGCTCTTCAAAGAGAAGTGACCAGTCTACTCTTGAACAGAAATGCTGAACAGTAATCAAAAAAAAAAAAAAAAAAAAAAAAAAAAAAAAGAAGAGTTGGATTTAGAGTTGGAGGTATTTTCCTGACAAAAGCTGTTTCATACCTCGTGTTATGGTTTGGAGTCATTTGTGAATTAAGGACACCAACCTGGCTGATTCTGCCTAAAGTGAAATTACATATACCTGGATAAAATTAGACTTGATAAAGTTGCTATAGACAGCATGGACTAATTCTGTGCATGTGCAGAGCAGCTGCAGAGGGAGTTACTCTCTTAAGTGTTCCGTTGCCTCAGTTAACAACCATTCAATTTTCAATACAAAAAACATGTTCTGAGCTCTAAACTCTCAGTCCATAATAATTCAGATGTTGTATTTCAGCTAATAACACAATTCATATATCTGGGCATCACATTACTTGACACAGGATTATGGCCTTGACCTGCTTTTAAACATATACATCAAGTTTACATTAACTGAAACATTGTATCTACAGATGTTTGTATCAGTCAAAGTATACAGGGGAAAAAAACCCACACAAGGTAAATAAAACTGACACTGTCAAAAATGCGTTTTTATAAACTTTTCATTCCTTCACTTGAGGTATTAGAGACTTAAATGGAAATATACTTACTGCTCTTTTTCTGGAACAACCTGTAATCCAAGGCACAGTAAGGTTTCCTGAAATCTGTAGGGGGGAAGGAGGAAACAGAACAGAAAACAACAACAGCTTAGGTTGCTACGATAGCCAGTACTGAGCAGCTTTCACAAGACTTCAATATCGTGCATTCAATTCTGCTAAGAATGTCTTTAACACAGGTTAAGATTTAAAAACAAAACAAAGTCACCCTTACTGTTGTAAGACTGAAACCAAAACACCGTTTCTTTGGGTGAGGGCAAGATAGCACGATGGCAGCTTGGGTTTTTCTGTACATTTGCCATCTCAAAACTTGTATTTCAGAATGCCAGTTTTCACTTTCAGCCGGTCACAAACTGGTAAGATTAAACAGACTGGAGTCAGACAAGGACCAATGTCTGACAGAACTGCTGTCACATATTTTTAAATTACATCAGTTAAACTTGTAGGAAAAAAAGACTATCACATTAGTAACTGAGCTATTCAATATCAGACGTTAAGGATTTGCATATTAGCAGAAAAACTAGAGACATGAGGCTGGGGAAGGAAGGGGAAGGGGTATGAAGGCAAGGGTTCGCTGCCTTGATTCCCATTGCTTCTCCATCATTCCCAGAGGTCAGACTTTATTAAATAATCATCTTGGACTGTTTTCCCTGGCCATCTGAAATATGTCATAGCCTGGAATATTTTAGGCTTATTTAGGATTCCATGTTCGTCTTCTGCTGCAGACAAGCAATGCTTGAGAGACTAAACATAGCTCTTGAGAGATTAATCAATCTCAAGTCATTACACACACTATGTATGTGAGGAAGAAAAATCTACGCACTTCTGCTGACTGTATCAAACTATGCTAACAGGTTTTGTATTTGCAAAGTGCTCTACTAATGAATCTTGCAGCATGAGCATAACGAAATATAGAATACCTGGTACAGTTTGTTCCAGTGTACAAGCACATAAAATACTTTTATTCTTCAAGCTTTTAGCTGGAAGCGCTTGGAGGTTACCTAAGGTCAGACACTTTCCCATTACAGCACAAGCCGGGTTGAGAGGGGCTAGAAATGAACACCCTCTCCGCCTAAGGGCAAGTCTACATCAGCTTTTGAGTCTAAAATACTCATTTCTTAGTCACACACACACATTTTAGTAATTCTCTATAAACAAGTTAAGTCTATTACAATTCTATATCCCACACAACAGCTTCATACCACAGAATCTACTGTAAACGCATCCTCAGCATGCACCCAGATGGTTTCTCTTCACAAATTTAAAGTGGGGCTGGCTACAGAAAAAAGTGCTTTTCCGTCCAAACAAAGCGCTCGGTCTAGCAGAGCATTATTGGTTACTTGGAAGACAAATGCACCCAAGTTCTGACAGGTATTATGCCAAATACAATCAAGTTTATCTCAATACAACTACTTGAAAGACAACGTGCATAGGAGTATTCCAAATTGGCTCTATGAAAAAGGCACAAAGGTGGGGGCTTTTTTGGGAGGGGGGCATTTTTCGAGTGAGATAGGTATCCTGCATCCACAGGTGCAACTCCAGTCCTAGCCCAAGTGGGACAGCTACCACGAGTTGCAAAAATGATAACCTGACATGCTTGTCTCAGAAACAGCAACTCTGGCAGAGGCTAGAGCAAGTTCAAAGGTATGGCAACACTTGTGAATTGCCAACATGTGCCTTAATTAAAACGGTTACGCTCTATGAGGTCCCTACATAGTCTTTCCCCAATTCACCTGTAGATTTACTGTCCCAAATTCAGTGCACTGGCGCAAACCAAGAGCCCCAGCCCAGACCTGGTTGCTGCGTGTCCCAGCGTTGAGGCCATACACAGTGTTTCTGCAGCCTGCTCGTAGCTGACATCCTCTCCAGAGCCCCACAGGCTCTCCCCACTCGTGCAGCTGGAAGTATTTCATCCCAGAAATAAAGTGAGGAACTCCCGTGACAAAGGTAACTCTGCTTCTGTTACAAGAATGAGTGTCAGGAAACACTTGGTTCAAGTCTCTTCAGAGAAGAGCATGTTGCTTGCCCTAGCAGAAAGCTGTGCTGCCCAAAGCTAGCAAGAAAGTCCTCCTCTTGTCTTCAAAAGTCTCTAGGGAAGTAAATAAATCACTTTGACATGTTAAAAAAAAAAACAAACCAAAATAAAAATGGAGTCCCACTTCCTTAAATAAAGCAAACTTGCAGCTCATTCAAATAAAGCAGCAACCTTAAAGTGAATCTTTACAATAAATAAATAAATACATAATATATCCATATCCTATTCTGACGCACTGGCTGCAAGGCTTAGGATTTTTCCTTGCAGAAGACAGGGCTAAATTAGATAACTGTGCTTCAGTGTGTATAAGGAAGTAATTAAAAATACACATACTTTCAACCTTATTTTTGTCCCTTAGGGTTGGGGGGGAGGAAACCAAGACTAAGTAACAATTCAGCCTTGAGGACCAGCAAGAATAGCCTCTCTAGTTCAATATACTTACAGCCAAACTAAGAACAGTAGGTTGAACAACTTGTTTACTGAAACCGCTCAGGCATTAAAATTGATCACTTTATTAAATTTACTCTTAAGTTACACTAACATGAATTTGATTAAGTGAACCAGTAAGGAAGCTGTAACTAATTGCTAATTAGATACCCCACCAATGTACAACAGTAATTACTTCATCAAAACACAAATCACACAGTCCTGACTTTGAAGAAGCATCTGCTTGGATGTTTAACTACTCCAATAACCACATAGCTCAGGTTTAATCTATTCTTAAATTTAGGAAGATTTCCCGAAGTTTAAGGATTTTCATTCCTACACTGATGGATAAATTAGCTAAACATGGGCAATAAAATTAACATAAACTGACTACGTACGAAAGAAGTGTCATCCTGCATAAGTCTAAAAGAATTCAGACAGCACCTGTAACAAAATCTAAGTCTCTGGAAGTTTAATATCTAAATATTATTAAGATAGAAGGGGAGTGTCTACATGAAACAGCAGTCATGCTGGACTTCAAATTAAGTGGAGGACTTGGAGAGGGGGGTTGAACTAGTGCAGTGTCATCTCAGAGGTTCACAGCATGAATAATGAATACAGCAGTAAGTGAATTAATAGCAACCTGTCCAGGTTTTCCAAGGTTTAAAACCGTGGAAGGGCAAGGGATACCATGGGAAACAGGAGCTCCCTCAATCCAAGGTACATTCCCAAATCTAAAGAACAGGGTCTCCAAGAGACAGGCATGGAAGTCAAATGGGGTACAGATGAATTCCTCACTTATCAAAAAACAGGTACGTTATTATAAAGGAGGGGGGGAAAGAGAAAAAAAAAAACCCACAAAACGAAGTTACAGAGATCTTCTTGTTACGAACCACCACATGGACAGACAAAATGTCACCTACCATGAACCATTCTAGCTGTTTAAAAAACACTCTGTCCCTACTCCCTTAAAATCCCAAATCAAAGTTATTTCAAATTTCATTAAAAAATTAAAAAAAGTACTGAGAAATAAATCTCATTGATGCTTTTTCAAGAGTGAAATAAAGTACCAAGAACACACAGCTGGAGGTAGCAATAATATATTTCACTTCATTAAACCTAAGAAAAATTTCCTTAACTCTATTGCATGCGCTTTCACAGCTTTACCAGCCCTTTATTGGACAGATGTGCACATTTACAGCTTCTCTCTTCCTATGAAACTGGGACGTCAAAAGTAAGCAACATTTAATGATTTTATAACTCAAGTAAGAACAGTAATAGCACATATTGAGACTATCTGAGAGAAGGGAGAAAGGGAAAGAACAGCTCACCTAAAGCGCTCAGCTTAGAAAAGGCCATAAATAAGAATTGCAGATGTACCATCTACTACATAGAATCTACTCCAGATCATATATGCTCCTTAAACCTCAGGTTTACCAAGAAAAGCAGTAATTCTGGTGAAAAGTGGCACTTACTTGGACTCAGAAGCTTTCTTCCGAATCCTCACATGAGATAGGAGTAAGTCAGAAAAAAGAAAAAAAAAAAAAAAAAAAAAAAAAAAAAAAAAAAAAAAAAAAAAAAAAAAAAAAAAAAAAAAAAAAAGAAAAGCTTCACAAAGTATCGTTCCCTATACTAGTGAGCGATGCACAAGAAAAGATGGTATGTTGTGTACATGGTTCACTTGCGGGATAAATTAAAAAGGTAATTAACAGGCAAATGCACAAAGGTAATACACGCAGTATCACATCCTGTCAGTCTGAAGACTTTTATCTCAGGGTCTCTAGACTATGTCATGCCAGAGGGCATAAAAATCTATGAAAAAAAAAAAAAAATCAATTTGGATGTTTCCTGCAAAACTCACTCTCCTCTAGTTATAACAAAAAATTAAAAAATGTAAGCGTGTCAGTGTTGTAGCTTCTTCTGAACGTCTTTTAGTTCTTCAATTATCTGTATTTAATTTTCCCCTCTCAGTGTCACTGAAGGGACTATTATAGCACGAGGAAATAACAGGCTTGAATGTAAAACAGCAACTTGAATTAGATGCTGTCGGGAGAGGAAGAGTATTTGCTCACTTAGGGATTTAGGATCTCCAGCGAGGTAGTTAAGATGATGGGAGACACTAACAGAAAACAGGTCCAAGAGATTGGCAACTCCACAGGGGGTACAGGCAGTGCTGCCGGAAGAGCTAATCCAAGCTGACATTAATAAGGGCAAGCAACTGTACAGCACACAAACGATGGCATGATCCCATGTTCTGCCCTGTGCCACATGGGAAGGATGCCTACAGAGGAACAACCAAGGGTATTGCTGTGACATGTGCTGGCAAGCCACGTCAGGACAACATGGACTTGAGCATGCACCAGCCGTTGTAGGTATGATCCTCTTGTAACCAGAGTTTATCTATCACATCTAGGAAGCCCATGCTGATCTTTAATATACTGCTACGCACGGCAGCCATGGGCTCAGCTGTACAGGTAAGAGTGCTGCCATGCTACAGTCCTACCTGCGCTTTTGTTTAAGAAGGAATTCTCTCTACTGGAAGACATAAATGGAGCACAGCCTGCAGAAAGGTGAACCTATCGCTTACTAGCTACCAACTTGCAAAGAAAACAGCACTTATCTACAACCTTGTCTTCAAGGTTTGAAGACAGAGATAAATTGACGGATTACCTGGTAATTATTTTGGTTTTGTGACAGCCTCAGTTGACTTGAAGATGTAAAATGAGGAGAAAAGGTACTTCTTGATGGATTAGCACTGTTATATAAGGTACTGGATGTTGTATGTAATGAGGTCCGTGCAGGCAAGTGATAGTCTCTGTTATGATACAGAATACTGTCAGGCACGTCCCTGGCATTCACCATCTGTGAGCTACAGCTCACATTTCTTCCTGGCCCAGACAAGGCTGCACTTTGGTTCTCTACTCGAACAGAACTGCTGCTTTCACAGTATCTGGAATAGCTTTGTATTTGTGCTCCCATGGATGCTAGTTCTTCTTCTCTAGCATACTCGTCAACCACGTCTCCAGTTTCCATCGCGATGGACAGACAGCTGCCTTCCACCGAGCAATGCTTCTGTGTTGCACCTCCTCCCACAATTCTTTGAGGTTGATCTGTAACCGCCAGAGAAAACACTTCGCGGATTTCCAGGTTTTGGGTGCTACAAGAAGGGTCCCTGGTATTAGCCCTTTGTCCAGGGGGCACATGCGATACGAGAGCTGCATGTTCCGGTTTTTGTAACCTTTGACATCCCACGGGTTCAGCTTTACAGGGTCTGTGGCATATCATCGGCTTCTGAGGTAACACCAACTCTGCGGTCTGGACCGATGAACCGCCGTAGCTTTTTTTAGTGTGACTATATATGGAGTTCGCAGAATTCAGTACACTTGTTTGCCTAGACAAAATAATAGTCTTTTCCCCTACCAATAGGGAAGCATTTTTACAATGTGGTACTTGTCGTCCTATAGGGAGGTGCTGCTGCTGAAACTCTGTATCGCTTTTTCCTGGTAGTCGTGGAATAGAGGTTTTGTGTATTTCTGCCATTGAAGCATTTGTCTGTTTGGCGGATCCTTGCCTACCGGATGAGCTAGCAGGACTGTATATACCAGTAACTATTACATCATTATTAGAAGAGGTCCAAGAAGACTGCTGACTTTGGGATCGAGCAATATTTACCACATTTCTAACTGCTGCTTCTGGAGGTACTGAGGGAGTAGTAGGGACAGTCCCTGGGGGGGTGCCTCCAGATTCTACAGCACTCTTGCTGCTCATCTTCCTTCGTTTATTGCCAACCCACGTCTGCAAACAACAAACAACAATGACAACAAACACAAAACAAAGCATTAAATAAGCAGAAAAATTAGGCAATTCCATTTTTAAGCAGATCTGATGAAATGTTAAGTGTTCAAGCTGAGACCTAAGTTTACAAATATGTAAATCATTTACTAATTATGCAGAGTCTGAACAATACAGGGTGGAAATCCATGTCTCTCGTGCTTGGGATTCATACACTAATACACATGAGAACCCCAGTCTCAATTCCAAATCCCCAGTTTCTCAAAAATCCTGAGACTGTATCGTGCCTCCTGTCCCAAGGCTACCCATAAGATTTATTTCACTGACACCGCTGTGCCTGGTTCCCCCAAATTTAAGTTTTTAATATTTAGTGCCTTTGGATACAAAACCATCACTGAGGTATGTAGCTAAACTTTTCTAACGAAATAACTGAGCGATACGACCTTCAAAACAGCCTTGAACAGAAACTGCCAATTCTTGAATTTAGACGAGAGGAAGAGAAAGAACTCTTTCTGTTAGACAGTTACAAAATGATTTTGTGAAGCGTTCAGACCTATGGACTGATTTCTCCTCTGCCAGCAGCACAAATCAAGATCTGATGTCAAAGCCTGTTTTTGAAAGACACTGATAGACAAGATTAGGGCTACTGGGATTAGACTCCAATAGAAGCTTGCTATTATGGACATTTCCAAAAGTGACAATGACAGTATAAAGTTTCGTGTAAAAAATAGTAGAGGAAAAAATATTTGAAAAATGCAGGTACTATGGCAGCTACGCACAGGTTAAAATGTACTGCTGCTTTAAACACACAGGAAAGTCTGTCCTGCAAGTAACACATCAAGATACAGCTAAAAGAACTGAAGGGGAAACATTAACCTCAGTATTTCACGATAAGGAGAGTTAATCTGGTGGAAGGCTCTGCTCTACCACTGGAAGCATAAGCACCACCTAACTATTCCTGGCAATTTTCATGATCAGAGAGACAAGACTTGCTCAATTCTTTCACCACAGTGAAAGCACAAGTGCCAAAGAACGAAAAATAAGCTTTTGCATCTGCTTATGCTGGTTATGGAAAGGATCAGATACGCATATAGAGATAGGGTGAAACAGTTTTCTGCACCACTCTGGGTATCATCTGCTGCACACCTAAAACCAAACCAAAACAAGATCTCAACATTCAGCAACCCAAACCAGCTGATTTAATCAACAAACTCCCTCACCCTATAACAAGCAAACTGCACTGAGTACCTGTCTTGGGTTTCCATCTCATCACATGAGAAAAGGGAAGTTTTCTTCACATACCGATACCTGCTAAGGAGGTAAACTTCTCAGAAATCTAGAGATTTCTCTACAGGAAAATACACATCCCTGCCATACAGAAGTATGCTGGAGTCTCCATTCCATTCTACTCATTTTTGTTGTCAAATTTTATAAAATGCTTACTTTGAGGCATGATTTATTGCATGCAATAGAGTCTGTTACTAGCGTTAGATTTTTTCTTCTCAAAAGCAAGTTAAAATACACAAACTATAGCCACAGGTCTAAAGTTACTTTCCTTTATTGCATAAAACAAATTTAGAAGATCAAATTTATTTTTTTTTTTTTGTAATTTCAGCTCAGTCAGTAAACTTTCAAGGTAGAAATTATAATTAGAGACATTGCAAGTTTTGGGCCAGGAAAAGAGATTTCCCCCCCAACTTTTCCAACTGTATAGATACTAAAATCTGAAGTTTTTCTCGTGGTTTTCCTAAAAAGAAACGCATTCAAAGAAATGCAAATAACTTACTAGCACTGCTGTTCACTTGGGATTAAAGTATAGTTTCATGAAACAGCCAAAGTCAGATTTGCTACTGCTGAAATAGTCCCGTTCTCCTGAGCACCTCCCCAGCGTCTTGCTCCCACCATTTAACCAAAAGCACCCACCTGAAGGATCAGTGAGCACAACTCCCCCAAAAGCATAAAACTGAATTGGCAAAAAAAAGAACAAAAGTTTTGGTAAGCTTAGCAAATTTAACAGGGTTACTCTGAAACTGAATGAATGCAAAAGATGATCAGCACAAGACGAAAGACAGGAGAGAAAGAATTGCACAGCTGGGAGAAGGAAAAGAGTACAAAACCTCCCATTTTTAGCACTGTGAGACATTATCCCAGAGAAGAATTAAGTGAAATTATACTCTCAGAATGAAGGGGAAGCTCCACATTGTTACTAGCTTGATGGTTACGGTATTAATTCGGGATGTGACAGAGCAGCCATTAAGTACAAAGTCTCCTAAGAAAAGGGCCACAAATCTTTGTTTCAATCAAGCTCTCCAGCTGGTAAGTTTGGGGAGCACTTTCACTAGCACTGGAAGCATTACTGAAATTCTTTACTTTTATTTAGGATGAGAAGAAGCTCCCAGAAGAGATGACAAATCAAAAATCCAGATGCTAAGAAATTTACCTGGGATTTAAGAAACCCTGTACCTGTTCTGACACCTGCTGTCGTCCTATGGGAAGAACCCCACACCACCTCCCTGATCAGTGCTCCCAGCACTCAGTGATGCTGTGAAAATCAGACTCGGAGAACTTTTGCACTTTATCAAGTCCTGCTGTTCACCTCTCATGTAAAGACAAAAAGCAACCAGCAGAAATATGCCAATATTAATGAACAAAACCAGGCCATTCAAACCTGACATGGCTGGAATACATCTCAACTAAATTTGAGGAAGGCTAGGGTTTTTTCCCCAGGATTAACTCTACCACATTTCCTAATTTTGAGAGGGAGAATATATTTTTATGTATTGCAGTAATAAAATCTGTAGAGGTTTACATCAAATCATAAATAGGACTTTTCTGTTTTCCAACCCAGCTCAAGATTGGAAAGACTGGATTTAATTCTATGGGACAAGGCTATAGAAATCCTGATTTGGAGAAAGAATATATTCATAGAGTTATGACATTTGAATTATAACAGTTACATTTAGGGAATTCATGTTCCTATTATAGTCATATCTACAAGTGCCAGCTGCAACCCAAGTATCATTTTGATAGACATTGTGCAGAGAAGTACAAATCTCTGTCCAAGAGTTTTACAGAAGAAAAAAAAAAAAAAAAAAGAACAAAGAAAAAGGGAGGGGATTAGGAGAAGCAGAAAGGAGGGGTGTAAAGAAGAGAAAGGTAAGATCATAAAAATACGATAAATGCAGGACAAATGCTGGGTCTGTTTCCACTGCACTTGACAAGCAGGAAGAAAGCTTAAGTATTGCAAATAAGGGCTCAGTAAGGGAAGAAAACGAAAGGGAAAAGGCCATGGTATATTATTGCTCTAAGGAAAACGGAGAGGAAAAGGAAAATATGAAGATGGAGAGCAAATGAAGACGGCAAGTAGAGGAGAGACTGGCTGCCTCCTCTAGGTCCTTCAATCAGAATAAAAATAGAAAACCAGCCCCGACTGCACCATCAGCATCCAGATTCCTGTTACAACGGTTTGTCTGTTCCAGGGAGTCTGAATGTCTGGCTGACTTTCAGAACTTCCCACCACCTAGAGCTGAGAAAGTAAGTTCTAATATTTCCAGTGTATTTTGAGGGAAAGGAATCCAGGTAAGATTTGGGGAGAGGAGGGGTTGTTACTGTCAATATACCACTGGTACACCACTTAAAAAAAAAAACACCCACCTAGACTGGTCTTAGTTCTTCCTCTTCAGTGTCCAGTGTTGCAACAACTCTTGGGAGCTCCACTACCGTTGTTATTTTCTCAGCTAACGCTTCATGATTTCTATTTCTGCTCTGAGACAACAGCCATTTTGTTGTCTACTGTTTCACAAAGGGACTATTAATTCCCTTCCCAAGGAATTCATAGACTTTGGAAGAGCTCCTGTTAGCACTAGTGACATTCTTCTTTTATAAGAAAAGAATACACTCACTGTAAATAACCATGAGGGACCACAATATTTATGATTATGACATGGAACACAAGCGTGACAGAGTGTGTCAAAAGAAACGCTTCCACAATTATTCCCCCAAATACATTAGGTTATAGAAATCTGTTTAACTTAAGAATAGGTTCCTAATAACATGACCTTTCTTTCATACAATACCTTGCACAAGGTTTCCATAGGGCAATCTAATTTGCAATTTAGTAAGTAAAAGAAACCAAAACACCATAAACAAAAGACAAACAACAACCAAAAAACCCCAAACAAACAAACAGAAATCACTCCTTGTGCAATCCAGGCCCCTGCTAAATACAGCAATCATGTGAAGACATTTCTGCGAAAACAAACTATAAACAGGCTCACTGGATAAAAATGAGTATGTCACACACACATACTGAAGTCTGATTTAAGACAAGTATGAAGTTAGAGACTCCAGTCCGCTACAGATATTTTACGTAAAGAAATGAATGTGCATAACTTTAACATACAAATTTGGAAGGCCTCAGTACTTACCCTGACTACACTGAAGTCCAGTTTAGTTTCTTGTGCACACTGTAATATGAGCTGAAAGCAATTTTTACTTTGATTTGTCATTCCATTTTCATAATAACGCTGTAATATCCTTTGTTGTTCTACAGTAAATACAGAACGCAGATTCATCTAAAAATAAAAGAAGATACTCTGAAAGTTGGAATAAAAACTGTAATACTTGCAGAACGCACAGGCTCTTATTTATGCTTGTGATAACGCTAAGTGTTGACATGTTTTCTTTACAGAGTCCTTACCAACACTTTTACTTACTTTCCAAAAAAACCTGCTACAGTCAGCATTAGTGATTCCTTTGTGACAGATTCAAGGTTGAACAGGTGAACTACATGTTTGGAACAACACTGACAGCCTTTCATAAATAAATAAATATTACATTGTGTTGCTAAGTCCGAGAGCCTCTAGTTTCAAAGAAAAAGTTTCTCCCTTAAAAAAAAAAATAAAATAAAGGCATTAGGCAAAACAGAGTAACACCAGCAGCTCCAATAGTATTGGCAGGGTGGGTTTCCCCCCCCCCCCCCAAAAAAAAAAAAAAAAAAAAAAAAGACAAAATCTGAGATAAAATAAAGGTGACTGTTTGGCATGAGTAAAGTTTCCACTGTCTCCTGCTTCAGCAAATCCTACACTCCACTATGGCTGGTCATGCTACTCCTCCTGCTGTGTCAGCATTGGCACTTCCCAGCTGCAAAGTCACAAAGATCAAGGACCAGAACTGAAGACCAACTCAGGGGTGAAAAAAAGCACAGAGAAGGGCTTTAGGCAGTTCTGGTCCAGCCCACTGCGATGCTAATGCTCTAATAATATCAAAAAGGAGGGACCACCCAAATCACAGCCTGCATTTAGAAAGGTTCAAGCTATTGTGAAACTGTACCCTGAAGCTATAAATCAGGCTTTTTAAGAACACTTAAGGATTGTTTTACAGGGGTATAAGCCAATGCTGGCTACAGGACCTCAGGATGCATTTCTGCCCCTTTGCTTTGTCTGAAGTGGTGCTGAGCTTTTCAGCATGCTCAGCCAGAACGAGGAGGCCCACGCTCCTCCCAGGCCAACAGCAGCTCTTCAGGTCTTGCCTGCAGCCTGCCGAGCCAGCTCAGCTCTGGGTCCCCCCATGAGAGAGCTTCGCTCCCTGGGGACAGGGCAGACAGGGACCGGGCAGCCCATGCTGGGGCAGCCGCCCCACTGCAGCCCAGGCCACTGGGCACCCAGGGACGCAGCCAGGGAGCCACGCTCCCCGCAAGCCTGCCCCCAGGCCCACATGTGCCCAACGGTGTGGCCTCTCTGGCCAGCAGCATCGCCCCATTGCGGGCCGAGAGACCCTTCACCGCATCCCCACCAGGGCCATGCCCCGGCCGGGCTCTGCACAGGGCTATGCCAAGCCACGGCAGAGGCAGGAGGTGGCCAGGGACAAGGCAGCCGCTTCAGCAGCACTTTGATGAACACGTTAAACCAGAAACAGCTTCCTTACATGTGAACGTTCATGCCCTGGCTTGGAAAAGGCAAACAGCTGAATATTCCCAAGTATAGAACAGACTCCCTAACAGCAAACTGAAGCTTTATGCTCTTCTTATACCATTAATACAAGCAAAGAATATAATCCTCTGGTTATATGCAAGAAGAGAGTCCCAGCATCACAGAATTTCCAGAACGGGGCCTTTATTTTGTTCCAGACAGGAGGCTGCCAGCTGAGACACTGCAAGCACGGCCAGGAAGAACCTGCATCCGACTTCGTGTCTCAGAAAGCAAAAAAGTCACTGTTCACAAGTTATTTTTTATACTTTCAGTACATGCATCAAAATAATGCAGAACAAACTAAAGAATAAGAAACCATACCATCACCCTGTAGGAAAATAAAGGGGATGAGGGAACCCTTTGAGGCTACCGAGCTTTTAGTTACCGTTTTTGGAAATTTTGGATGGAATATACTTCATCTTTGCACAAGAACTGCTTCTAATTTAGAGCAAATAAAATTATTAAGGGCTCAAAAGCATGAGCAGACACCCAACTCCTTTCACACTGTTAATCAAGATGATTATATTATGCAATGATTATGTATATTAGAGCTCGACAGGCCTCTATGACGAAAAAGATTAGTATCTAGAATTTGGAGTAAAATGCTTGTGGGCCAGAGCTTTGACTTCACAGTTCACTGTCTTCTATATGTCAACAGACAACAGAAAAATCACTAACTACCAATTTGTAAAGATTACCGTTTTCTTTTCAATAACACTTAAAACAGAAGACTATTTTTCAAATCACATTTTTACCTTTGTTCCCAATTCTTGTTTACCCTCTTAATCCAGTGCATTATTAATTGCAGCACTACCAGCTGCGGTACAAGCCAGGCTTTGCCCGAGTTATGCCTCTTCCAGAACGCGTATTCAGCCGCAGAGCTGGGCAAAGGAGACTCTTGCTCTGAATACTCTGCTCTTTACGGAGACATATAGCAAGCAACAGAGGAGACCATTATTAGACCATTAGCAAATCAATAAAGTTCATAAAAATCTACTTTATGAAGTTAAGAACTGTCTTCACATCTCCCATGTGGATATGCGTGACAATGCAGCCACCAGCTGATTTCTGTTACATTTAAAGTATATGTAAGTTAATTTTGTGATTCTTTTCCCTCCTCCACAATTGGCAGGGCCCAGCTTACACTTCTGTGTCTCCTACTCTTTCAGTACCAGTGGTCCTGTTTTATTTAGTTGAGATCAGTTCCCACAAATGACCTCATCAGAAATAGTTATGAACCTTCTATCTTTCCAGATCCAGATGAAGCCTGTCATCCAATAGCTCCAGCATTTCTATACATAGGCTCATCAAGAAGACGCGTGCTCTCCAAATAGTTCATCAACTGCGATGAGGACTCCTCTAACTGCAAGATTACTTTTTAGAATCGGACCTGATGACCTGCAAAGGAAGATGTGTGTCAGGTCCTTGACACATTTTTTTTAATTATGTGGATTTCTGTATCCAAAGTCACTTCTGGGTTAAAATACTTTCATTGTTGTATTTGACATCTGTAGCTTAGGTAAGGACAGGGTGGAGCATTTTGATGAAACCTCTTGATCTTCAGATAAACCCGCATGCATTGCATGACAGGCTTCGCCTAGCTAAGCTCAAGAGAGGTTGCAGTCTGGTTTAATAAACAACTCATTTTTGCAGTTTATTTTAATCACTTGTAAACGACACCTGCCAACCAAAATACTGGTAAGATCAGTAACTCAGTAACTTCTGCTTTGAATACAGCCAAGTACAGCTCAGAGGATCTGTGCAGAGGCCATTGGAAACTGATTTAAATAAATATATTGCAGGACCCTACAAACAGCTATGGAAGCTGAGTCATAACTTGAGTTGAGAAAGGCAATTAAGAATCATAAAGTTTTTTTGTTTTTAACTGCCTATGTAATAATTTCTAACTAGGTATAAAAGATCGCGAGATTATTGCTTCTGTTTCTACAACTAATAGCAATCTCCAAGCATTCAATCTCAGTACTGTAGGACAAAACAATAACCAGCATACCGATTTCACACTGGCGTGTTGGCCGTTTGGCAATATTCCTTCTCTTGCAGGTTAAAAGCCCACTGACAGCGTGTCATCTGTAAAGTCCAGATGGAAATCAGTTTGCTATCAGCAGTTCTTAAGTGCTTATTTAGGATATTTAAACCAGTACCCTGTGTTGAATAAACCAATTACTGAATGTTTGGAAGCTCCACTAGCAAGCCACGAAGTCCACAGCCATCACGTTAATCCATGAAGTGCTGACTCTGCATATCCCATCTTCATAGGCAAAGAGTTTTGCTCACTTTCTACACCTCTCAGACCTAGCAGTTTACCTACATCGAGTACATTGAGCATTTAAACATCTGTAAGAGCGTAACGTCACTGTCTCTGAGATCTGTATTAATACAGATCAATACTAGATTCATCAAAGGATTACACCGGTTTTGGTTGGGTTTGGTTGTTTGTTTTTTGTGGGTTTGTTTTGTTTTTGTTTTTTGTTTTTTTCGAGAAGTGTTAACTATGAAAACTGATGCTAGACAGGTTATACAAAACCAGATATTAATTCTCACATTTTCTCTAATATGGGAGACACCTGACAGTCAGTGGAAATATATACGAACTAGAGATACCTTACAAAGCGCTGACGTTACTGAGCAGTAAGGTAGCTGTGTTGGTATCAGAGGAACGCGCAGGTCATACACCCTCATAGCGGACTCAGTATTAATCACAAGAATTGCAGTAAATTCAAAGGAAATAAACTTTTCTCAATTTGTGTGCCTACAAAGCACTCCAGTTTCTTCAGGATTTCTCTCACCTTTGTCTTGACCTCAGACTCGAAGTTAGAAATCCACATGGATTTTTATAATAATTTCATTTTAATCTTGATGTGCCAAGCTTAGAAAACATGCATTTGATCTTTTGGAAAGCAGGGTGTCCAGCTGGTTGGCAACACATTGGCACTGAAAAGAGAATTTGTTACAGAAAAGAACTCCGTGAAATTTATTAAATTCAGGCAAAGTAATATGCAAACTTAAATTCTGTGAAGTCTTTTTTTCACTTCAGTAGAAGACAGGGGTGGCAAAGCAGTATTTTTAAGGCTTCAACACCTGCCTGTTCTGCTAATAAAACACAGTAGTTTGGCCAAGTATGTTGCTGTTTATGTGGCAGTGCAGCGAATAGTTTATGGCAAATGAAGAAGCAGGTTTGCCGTAAGTACTTCCTTGCTATGTGTCCTAGGCCAGCTAACATCAATCAGCTTCCCGCTTCGGTGGTCTCCCACTCCTCAACCTTCTGTAAAGCCATCAAGATGAAGACGTTCTCCTTCATTCCCTTTCTAAACTGAACACTAATTAAAGAAATTTATCATTGTAGCAGAAGAATCCTGTAGCAGAAGAATCCCTTCACTGTATGCTGTTCAGGAGACATCAACATAGTCCAAGTGCTAAGTCAGGTGCTGGGGACATGTGAGAGATCTAAGGCTGGTAAGTGATAAGAATGAAGACGGGAACTCCACGCCCTTCAGCTTCTCCAAGACTGCTGAGTACAAGCCTCACGAAGGACGATCCTACTAACACACTGCAACCTGTCACATTGGCTCCCCGTCAGATGAGATTAAGGTTATTCTTATGACTGGACTTCTTTATCTGCTTGAGCTTTTTCCACAGTACCCACTTTCTTCCCCTTTCTGTGGCAAGAGCGAGCACAAGTGCAGAGGGGAGAACATGGAAGAACTAAAGCAGAGTTTGCTTCTGAAGCAGTAGTGCATTTGCTTCATGAAACGCCTACTTAATGCAACAATTATCCCACACGGTTTGCTGCAAATGCCTAGTCCTTCCACTCTAGTTGCTTTATTCAACATCCAAAATTAAGACTCTCCACGGAGATCTGGTGAAGCCCAGAGATGTATTTTTAGAAACTAATGAAAACAACTTGGTGCCAAGGAGTACCACAAAAGAAAGAGCAACAATAAGAAAGAGGGAATAATCCTGTATCAATGATTCCCTGGTTAAAAAAAAAAAAAAAAAAAAAAAAGGAATATTCAAGAGTTACTTAGCTGTGCTGCAATGATTACTTGAAAGACCTGGAGGCAAAAAAAAGAGGAAAAAAAAAAAGAAGCAGCATGAGAAGGAAAAAAAAAAATCTGTGGTCTAAAGTCTGCCTACAGTGTACAGCATTACAGTATGAGAGTCAAAAAGTCTCTAAGCATTAAAATTGCTGAACCAAGTAAACTTACTTACAAGGTAGGTCTTTATAGAGTACTACATTAATACTAATTAATTTCAAAAATAGGAAATAAAAACTTAACGATACTCTTCTCATTTCAAACAGTAACAGAAACCAGTCTTGGATGTGAAATTATTAATAAAAAAAATAAAGTTCACTCAGAGTACAAGCCACCACAAAGTACCCAGGTGTAAAAATCGTTATGGTATAAAACATTATAAAACCATCAGGGATTAACACATAGTGATAAAAGGGAACAAGCAGTTTCTGAGAGTTGTTTGGGTTTTTTTTTAACCTCAGTACTAAGCAAGCATTTGGTTGGAAAAAAGTCATCTTATAAAAGCCTGTAAGCCTGTTACTGTTTTAGTCTGTCCATCCATAACAGGTATAATAAGAAAATCAGCACACTCCTCAATTTATTTCTTTTTTTCTTTCCCTCCACAGTTCTCCACTGGTACAAAATAACAAGACTTGGCGCCAATATAAATCTGAGACAAAACTGCAACTATAATAGGGAAGCTACTATATACATAACTAAAACAAGATTGCAGCAGTGACACTATGACTACGGCTTTAGAAACCTGAACTGTAGCAGCAATCACCTAATTCATCGCTTGCCATCTCTGTGAAAAGCTCACAGTTTTTTGCACAGCCCAAATGGAAAGAAACCAACCAACCCACCCACCCCCCGACTTACACACCATGTGTGGAGATACTGGATGGACATCAAGTGACAATGTTCAATAATCCAAATTTGTAGGTTATTCCCTCCTTCCTACACAGGCCCAAACAGTTCCAACCACATAACTGTAAGTGCAGTAGATTATGCTTATGGCTGGGCAATATATAGACCAGATCACAAAACTACTTCTAAATATCGATGACTCGCAGCACAACTGCTTCCCTCTCCACCAAGCACAGCGTTTGTAATATTGTATTACAGTGCTACCTATAAAATTCAGCCCTTGATTAGGAACAAATTAGGCAGTTCTCAGCAACTTAATAACCTAATAACCTATGACCACAAGTCTGCAGGTTTATGCATCCCATCCCACTTCATCCATGCAAATGAAACTTCCGACTTCAACTGGATTAGCCACGTGTTTTACGTTAAGCACGTGCACAAGCGTTTGCAAGAGCTACGTCACAAAAAAAGGAAAGGCACGCTAAAACGCAGTTTTACTCTGAAGGCATGAGCTGTTTCAAAATTCTGGTTGGGAGGATACAGAACTGCTTTTGGTTAGTTACATATGATCTTACCTATAATACCAGAGGCTCTAGGCTAACAGAACGCAGGGGGGCAGGGTTGGGGATTGCTTGTTATTCCCTGGAGGGGAACAAGCCTGTGTGCAACACAAGCACTTCCAGAGGGGAGACCTCCCCGGCACCATCACCTCTCCAGAATGCCACAGACTGCACGACCAGTGCGCTTCTTCCTCCTCACTCCCTTCAAACACTTCAGGGCTAAAATTTGGCAGCAAAAGGGCACCCTGTTCAACAGCCACCAGGACTGCCTACACCTGGCACCAACACAGGGCCAATATAGCCTTGGAGAGGCACAAGTCCCAAAGGGAAACGAGGCTGGAGTCGTTCCATGACAATCCCCTACTGCTGGCCACCTCACAGAATCATAGAATCGCTTTGGTTGCAAAAGACCTTTAAGATCATCGAGTCCAACCTTTAACCTAACCCTGCCATCCCACCACTAAACCCTGTCCCTCAGCACCTCATCTATCCTTCTTTTAAAT
>NW_009258414.1:6862826-6863081 GCF_000687185.1 Egretta garzetta | reverse complement strand
GGGTGCCCCCCTGCCGCTGCGCAGACCCCACAGGCCTCACGCCATGAGGCAATGACGAGCTTTCCCCTCACCCCTCCCCAACAGCTCCCTCCCTCCCCCAAAAGCCTTTAACTGTACCAGCCCAGCCTCAAGGAGCTGCCCCCTGCTCTGACACGAGGGGCACGAAAGGGCTCGGGGAAGAGAACACAGGAGGGCAGGGAACCGGCGCGCAGCCCGCAGAGCCCCGCGGGGAGGGCCGGCAGCCCGCGGCGCATG
>NW_009258414.1:6843224-6861917 GCF_000687185.1 Egretta garzetta | reverse complement strand
GAGCGCCTGTGGCGTGCGTGCAAAGCCGGACCGGCGTTTTCCGAGAGGAGTAAACGGCGAATAACCGGCTAAATAACATTTGCCGTGGTTCACAGCCTTCCCGTTGTGCTGCTCGGGGCAGACGAGTAGGTCTGCCGGGTAAAGTCTGAAAAGCGCCACGAAGGGTCAGGGTTTAAATGGCGTGAACATCGTGGTGGTCAAGAAATAAAACTTTTTTTTTGTTGCTTGGGGTGAATACATTTGGTCTGGGAAGAAAGGGAATCTAGGTCGCTTCAGGTGGGCACACGGAGCTGGTGCCCACGTGGAGGCCAGACGCCTCCCTCGCCGGTGTCTCGGCCGGAGTTTGGGATCGTACAAGCACCGCGACGCAAGCTACGCTAGCTTGCAATGCTGCGTTACGTATGGGAGCCCACCGAACAACCAGGGGCATCCGTGCCAGCCCTCCTTCGGGCTCCGTTCCCCATCCGAAAGGAAACCTGGCCAACAAACAAGCGGGAAGTCCCATACCGCTCACCCATACTGACAGATTATGTCATAGAAATCATGTAAAGTCATCATTTATTGGCTCGACTGTAGGAGCACTGGGAAGTCTGAATCAGATTTGAGGCCTTGTTGCCTTAATTACAAAGCCTCTAGATATGCCGTGTCCCTATCCCGAATAGTTTATGCTGTGAGTCAACAACGTTAAAAGATTAAAACGGGCAATTAATTTTGTGCAATGACTCTAATCAGAACTATTGCTAAGCATTTCTGCAGGACTGAAATAAAAGAAATGCTACTAGTTATTTGTAGGCAGGGAGGAGAAGAGGGGTCAATGCGTGTGTTTATTTTAAAATCGCAGTAAGTTATTTATATTCTTTAAAAATGGACTTCTGACATATTTAACTCTGTTTCTGGACACCTGAAGTTTTGTCTGTGGTTTCCCATGCAGCAGCAAGATGTGCTGAACGTTTGGTGATCCACAAATAATCCACAAATAAATCCATCCGTCCTTCTAGAGCGTCCTTTAATAGTTGAATAGTAGTTCACGTTCTGTCCACATTGTAATTACATTTCCTTCACCACTCTGGAAAGTCAATCAATTAATAAAGCTTGATCTGAACTAAAGATCTTCGATTACTTGAATTGTTTCAGTAAAGTGCCAGCCTTTACTTTGGCTTTCGTGCTTTATAAAGCAGAGGAAGGACCAAGCCAGCTTTCCTCTGGTAAGGCACGTCCCTCCTGGTGACGAGCTGATGTGGAGAGCTCTGCGTGCTTCCGACAAATGAGGACAATATATTAGATACATTGATGCAATCCTTCCTTTGTGGCACCCCCGGTAAATGTGTGGTGCAGAGGGAACTGGATAAATGAGGTGGGCCAACTGAAAAGCTGGTTTTTTCCTGGGTGGGATTGGTTACAGCTCATCGATACAACTCGCCTGCTGCAGGACGGCTGCCTGATCCACCACTGAAAACCAGCGTGAGGAAGCAGCTGAGGATGAGGAAGAAGAGGGGGGAATCCATTTGGGTAGCAGCCCCCAGTTGTGTTGGATTAAACGCAGTAGTAAACACCCTGAATTTAATAACGGGATCTTACGGGTAGTCCATGTATTTTAACCCCTAAATCTGCTTCTTCCCCTAGACATACTCGCTTTATCTGTGTGCCATCAACACGCACCTTGTAAAAATTAAATAGAGCAACCATAAAAACCCTACACCACTTTTATGGAAAACACTGTTTTGGAATTCGCTATGGAATGAATCCAGAGAAATCTGATAGGTTTTCTTCTCACATTATCTGGGGCTTGGGAAACAAAACTGGTGAGACAGTCTCTCTAAAACCCTTTGAAAAAGATACAGTGGTGTTTGATAAAATACAGCTTATTAAACTCTTTTTAAATGTTGAATAATACAAAGTAATATTTCAAGGGCTCTTATCTGACTAACAATGGGCTCACGGGTGCCTTTTCTATAGTTTATATCAAAAAGTCAGAGTTGTTCTTGAAGGAGACATCAGCTGTGTAATGAAGTTATCAAAAAAACTAATATGCAGAGTTGTGACCACATAAAAGATTTATAGATCACAGTAACAGAAATTTGTCTTGGTATAAAAGGCAAGACCAAGAGCTTAAGCAGAAAAGTCCGTATCCAGCAAGCAGAACATGAAAAGAAAAAAACAGGTAATGGGAAAAAATATATTCATGCTAGTGGTAGGAGCAGGGTAGAAGAGGCGCACTCAATACGAACTTTACGCTGTGGAAGAGTAAGTGAACGTATAGGTTAAAAAAGCTGCTGCTGTTTGCAGCAGCGGAGTGACAAGCTCCAGAAAGAACTTCATGCTATTTACTTCCTTCCCTGGTGTTGCCTCTCAATGAGAAAAATCTTGAGGGAAAAACTACGGCAGGACGAAATAAAACAAATACTCTTCTACTGCAACCAGATCCGCATGCTTTCTCATTCATTAATAACAGATTTAAATTAACAGGGGCTGGCAAATTGGTCCAGTGGTTTAAACAGTAGCCCGGCACATAAAAGGGCTCCTTACATGAGGGAATTAGCATCAAAGCGAGACTCTCTGATGTAGCTACTTTGTATTAGCTCATTAAACTAATTAGCTCAGCTTACTATTAGTTACTTAGCTCAGTACGAATCCATACTGCTTCTACGTGGCAGAGAAAGCATTTCTCACAAATACGTGTGCTGGTTTCTAAGCCCTGCGCGTTGGTATTCCCCGCTTCAACGGCAGCCACGGAGTGCGGCTCTCCCATCGTTCCCCCATGGGATATGGATATAGGTCAAGAGCCCTATTTTGTATTCCACAGTCAGGAACCCAACTGTAAAACAACACAACTCTTCCCCCATCCCAGGATCTTCCCCCTTTACCAGCAGTTCATGCCATTTTCAGATTTTCAGTAGATCGCGCAGGTAGGAGAGCTCTCTGTAACTATGTCCCAGCAGCATCCCAGAGAGAGGAGCTGGTGTGTGACCCGCAGGCAATGAACCTGAACAATTTGGTGGAATGGCAGTGTTAGGTTAGCAGTTGGACTTGATGATCCTAAAGGTCTTTTCCAACCTAAGCAATTCGATGATTCTCTGAATTTTGGCCATAGAGTTTAGAGCAACGGCTGCTACTTCCATTTCGTGGCTTTCTGTTGAATCTAGAAAGCGGCAAGAAAGCCAGTGAGGCAAAACCAACCCACTTAACAGAAATTTTTCTTAGGGCGGCTTTACTCAATTCATTATGCCATTATTCTGGTGATGCCTTAAAGGACATAATCTCTAAGCCAGACCTGAGGGTGAGCTGAAAGAGTCAGCGGTGTCTCAGGGAGGGGTGAAAGGAGAGTGGAAAGGAGCACAAGAATGCTTCACCAGCAATTCGTGTTGCAATTTGGTGTGATGCTTCCTGATCTCAAATGAGTAATTTGCCTGCTACATTGCTGTAAGGTGTTAAATCGTACAGTTATACAGCCAAAAAGGGACCTCATCTTGGCATTGAATCTGTCCCCTTGTCCCCAAAAAGAACAGTGTCGAACTTGTGCTTGGGAAAATGTATGGAAGAATCCAATATTGAAAACCACACGGTTATTCTAGTGCTTGACCATCCTCCCATTCGGAACTTTTTGCTAATGTTCCTCCTGAATCTTCGGTAAGTTAAGCCCTCAGAACAGATTTATTAAGCTTCAGGCTCAAGACTGACCACGGCAAAATCCCCCCTTGCTCCTTTCATTTTGTCAGAAAATGAGAATAACAGTTTTCTGAGCAGAGTTCCTCAGTCAGGTCTGAGGCTTTGTTTCCCCAGCTTTGCTAAAAGCCAAAAGCCTTGCTGAAGTCAAGATACATAACTTTTACTGCTTCATGTCTCTACAAGTCGCATTATTCTGTCATGGAGGAAAGTTAGATGGGTTTGACGTGATATATTCTTGCGAAATCCAAGTCGCCTGTTATTCATTTACGTGTTTCCATCAAAATGTGTATGCCGCTCTTTTTGCTTCAATGCCATTGGCTTTGCACAGGTATAAGTTGCTCCGAAAAGCAGGCTCTTTGGTTTAGTTGCCTGCTTTTTCACAGGTCTCCTGCCTGATGAGCACTTGAAATGGCACCAGTGATATTTGTCTGTTTTACAGAAAGGTTGTAAAGACCCACTAGAGATCTGAGGCACAAGGGTTTAATTAAAGATCTGCTAAATGAAGAGGTTCCTTGTGAAATAGTGATGGAGAAAGGATTATAGTGTGTAAACCTCAGTAAAAATGTTAATATGGAAAATTCTGTGCGGCACCTTTTCTGCATCTAAGAACACAGCCAGAATTAGTGGTCTTACGAGATTTACAAATTTTCCATCTCCTTTGAACTTGGATTTGCCACATTAATTAAAATTAGTTGTTAATCCTCACCCAGTGCATAAACAAAGCTCACATAAACTGAATCTGCAAATACATCCCTTATGCGAGTACGCAAAAACCAGCTGGTGCTTATGGAAAAAAAAATGCAAAAGAGCCTGGCTGGTCCTTTTATTTTTATTACCTTTGAGAACTTTTCTTACTGTGAGTCGTGAAAATTATTATCTTGTGGAATACATAAAAATGCTATACAACAAAAATGAAAAAAAAAAAAGAGGGAGATAATTACTGAATATTTATCTTCCACCCATTAATATTGCTAGCATAGAGGGTTTTATAGTACAAAAAAAAAAGTTAAACTATTTTAAAAATAAAAATGAAAACAAAACCGGTAAAGACAGGAGGAACCAAAGAACCAGGGAGGGAACCTGTAATTTTTTTCCTGCCCATGCAATTGACCTGTTCTTAGAAGCCTTTACAAATTAATCCCATGTTCTTCTGGATTGTGATGCCTGTTGTACAGAATCCACCAGTCTACTGTTTCAGACTTCATTATTACAGACTTCCGGAAAGGAGGGGTATTTATATTCTAAAGTAATAAAAACTTATACCCCACAAGCAGTAAATCTTTTTGAAGCCGTTTGGTTTCATTTGGATGCTTCCATTTCTTGGCTATATGTGCCAGGATGCAGCTGTATGTTTTCAGTTTGAGTGAACTCTTCAGAGTTTTACTGCTTTTCAGAACATGATAGAAACTTGCTCCATTCCAGTTTTCCTACGTTATAATTCTCAGTTTTCCTTCTACTACTTGAAGTATCGTAAGTCCCATCGAGAGATGCATGGAACACAATGAAATGGGTATGGCTCTCATCTCGCTCATGCAGATGTCTATTTGTGATGGCAAGTATCAGTATAAATGGCCTGGCAAATCCATACGGACCCTCTTTCTGTACTTTAACACCCTCAAAAAGCCCCAGTTCAATTGGTAAGGGGATTCACCTCAAGGTGATGCACAAGCAATTCTTGTTTCCCATGATTTTTTGGAAAAGCAAGTGACCCAATGTTGAGATGGAATCTTCAAAGCATTTATTAGGTTAGGCAGCACTTTCCTTTTGTTTGATTTATATTTCTCCGGAGATTCAGAAAGTTTTCCCGTTTGCTCAGGTCTCCCACAAGCACACATTCCTCTGCTCCTTCTTTTCTAACTGTGGGTCCACACTTTTGTTGCATGTCCACTAAAGCTCATGCCTATCCCCCTTGTCACCAGCTCCTCACCTTTATTCTGTACCCCCGACTGGCCTGAAAGGGCCTGAAAAGTAGAGGGCAGTGGGCATCCTCTAAAAATAGGATAAGCAGAATGGTTGTTCTTGGTCCTTGGGAATAAAGGAAATATCCATCATCCACCAGTCTCTTCAAGTGTTTCTCCCTGGATCTGTTATCTTGTTTGATTTGGTCAAGCTAACTTTTCTCCCCAATCACAGCAAGCCAAAGTAAGGGAAAGAAATGGAAGGATAGAATATAGAGCAGATTTGACTCTAAAAGATGCACTATCCTAAAATCAAAGATGAAGACAAAAGCCATGAGATCAAGCATACAAATAATATAGCAGTACAAAGCATCGCACATGCCTCAATAGCTCCACATTCGTGTTGAAGAAGGAGGGTGAAAATCTGAGGGATCCAGAGGAAATTTTTTGAAGTGGAAGAGCAAATGGTAAACCTGTTTACTATAATCCCTTCCTGAAAGGGAAGCATGGAACTACTAAAACAATATAAACCCCACTATAAGCCCTTTGGACCTCTTGCTAAACCCATATCCTTCACATGACCTTCACGTGTTTCCAAAACTACACGATCAGCTAAAAATGCCAGTTCTGGCACTACCAAACCTAAGAAGCTAAGGAAATCCATGGGACAGTTTCCATCCGTGCCAGACCAATCCATCTATCACTTTGCAGGTGGGAATTCAAGAGAAGGCAAAGAGCTGCAGCCTTTACTGCATAATCCTGTAATTCATAATGCAGTTGCACCACAAATGTCCTACAAAGCACGCATTTCACACTACAGAAGAGCACTACTGTCTTAAAATGTTTAGACTGCAAAATCAAAGTGTTTAAATTCTTCCTCACCTTTCATTCAGTATCGCAATTAACTCCACCATCTGCCATCTTAAAAGTCTGGCTGTATGTCACATTGATATGCCTCTTGACAATTTTGGAAGTGGAAAATCAGCTGCATTCCTGAACTGTCAGTTCCTCAGTTTACTGGTTTTTTTAATGTGAGAGTAGCAGGACTTGGGGTTTTTCATATGGTCTATAGTAAAACACATCTTCGTCCTTAACTATTTCACAAAAAAATATTTTCTTGTGAATATTTCTAAAAGCACAGCATGATTTCTGAGGTTTTGTGAAACCAAGTTGCCTGGGTTCGGCTGGGATCCAGTTAGTTTTCTTTCTAGTAGCTGGCATAGTGCTGTGTTTTGGATTTAGGATGAGAAGAATGTTGATACCACACTGATGGTTTAGTTGCTGCTAAGCAGTGCTTACACTTGGCAAGGACTTTCCAGCTTTCCCTGCTCTGCCAGGGGCACAAGGAGCTGGGAGGGGGGCACAGCCAGGAGAGCTGAGCCCAACTGGCCCCAGGGATATTCCCGACCATATGACATCATGCCCAGTATAGAAACTGGGGGGAGCTGGCTGGGAGCCAGCGACCACTGCTCGGGGATGGGATGGCCATTGGTCGGCGGGTTGCATCATGCATCCCTTGTTTTGTATATTCTTTTATCATTATTATTATTATTATTATTGTTTCTTCTTCCTTTGCTGTCCTATTAAACTATCTTTTTCTCACCCCCCAGGTTTTACTTTTTCACGATTCTCTCCCCAGTCCCACCAGTGGGGTGGAGGGTGGGTGGGCGTCTGTGTGGTGCTTAGCTGCTGATTGGGGTTAAACCACGACACTGAGTATATCAGGTGAAGTGTCCTCCTTAGGAGAGAGACATTGTTTTTTGTAGATAAAATATCCTACTTTGTTCGATCCCATAGCATCACATATTTTGCAAAAAGACTGTGAGATTAAATCTTGTCACAAACTGCTATCACTCATTAGAAAATTATCCTATTAAGAAATACGTTTACAAAGTAATCTTCCATCTCTGTCTTTGAGATAACAATAAAATTGAAGTATTGATGGTTTGATGCCAAATAACTTTCCCTCTATACTAACCCTGTCATTTTATTTCATCTACATACAGAGGAATTTGTTTAAATGCAAATTACTTGTTTCATGAAAGAAGACAGTAATTTCAAAGCATTGCAGGCGCTTTTGTATTAATCGCTATTTGTTTAAACAATTTCTTTAAATGAAACCCCACTTGTAGTAGGATTACCTTATTGTTTCCAATCTGGTTTACTTCCTCCATAGACATAATCTTTTTTAATCTCAGTCCAGATAAAATGGAATGATGTAACATCAAAGGGAAGATTTTTTTAAGAGGAAGGGAAGGTTATATACTTTTTTCCAATTGCTGCATCTATCTACTGGCAATATAGTTTGTATGTTGGGTTCCTAATAGATGCTTCTTCTTGAACAACCATATCTAGAAAATGCCCTTTTATCTCCTTTGAGTTAAGACAGGATGCCAAATCTTTTTTAGATACAGGCCTAGCCGCTGTCACCCATGCTTGTTATCACAAGGCAATGCTGCTGTGGTGGTGCACTTGAAAGCAGCACTGGGTGCAGAAAGAGAGTTGTCTCCTTTTTAAAGCGAGATAAGAATCTAGGAACACAAATGTGTTGGATCGTATCAAAAGCCTTTTTAGCCTAATATCCTGTCCCCAACAATGGCTGACGATAGATGTTTTGCATTAAAGAACAGGGGTAACTCACATATAGAATGATCCACTCATTTGTAATTCAAGCAATCAGTATTTTAGATGAGACAAATGCTGTGTTTATCATGTTTTAATGCACCAAAGACGAGCTGTGGGAATTTAAGTTTCCTGACAGTATCGATGTATTGCTGACCAGGGAATTTCCAGCTATGAAACCTTAATTAATATTAATCATCAGGGTTCATCAGTATCAATAACTAATTTTGATCCCTGTATTTTCCAATGAAAAATCTGTGTTTCATTATGTATTTCATGCATTTCATACATTTCATTATAAAATAATATATTTTACACTCATGTGGACATTTTGATCCATTTTTTCCCCAAAGTCTTCTGTCTCAGGAATCCTGTTGCTTCATCCAGTACAATTCTTCATCACTCATTCTCATTCCGCCTTATTTTCTTCCATAAAGTAAATAGAATTAAAGATCAGAAAAGGACTGGTAAACTTTAAAATTAAGTCCCTATGTAAGGCTTCATGTTTCAATAATCTCATTAATGTGTCCTTTTTATTATCAGATATATTTTAGGAGAATATATTATTTGAAATGACTATAAGTAAAACCAAGCAGGATTACATTAGTGGGTATGTCAGTGTCATCAATGTGTGAGTTGTGCTCTTTAATTCTGCAGTGGATAAAACCAGAGCAACTCTGCATTGCATTATAAGAGAATCTTATTTATTTCCCATGTATTTTGTTCTGAAACCCAACTTTTCCTAAATAAATGCCAAACTGCAAAAAATGCAGTAGCACGTACAGATGGTAATATGTGGAGAATGATGTGTAAACTGCTTCCTCTGTAGTAGCATACACAGTGACATATATGGTCGGGCCACTCTTAAATGCAACTGAGACCTGTAGTTTGGAGTGTTGCCCTTCCAGCATAGGCTGAAATGCAACAATTTTGAGTCGGAGTAAGGTCTGCACCATCAACACTTATGATCTCCTGCTGCTCAGTCAGCTTGTCATTTGGTTTCCTCTAAAAATACCAATAGAAAACTCAAACAACTGTGTATTTGTAATTAAGCACCTGACAATTTTGGTTATTTGAGTACATATACGGATAGATGGATTGCACTGATTTTATAAGAGTGTCTTAGCTCACCTGGAATGACTCAGAAAATCACTTAAATTAACGACTTGAATCAGAAAAAGTGCAGTGGCATCTGGAAAGAGCAGACGGACTTACATACTCTTGTCTTGTCTTTCCGACATCTTTCTTCTCCCAGCCCCGTAGCCCAGGACCCCCTGCCACTCCCCCCGGAGCACCTCGGTCCTGGCTGTGAGACCCAGCCCTGCAGGGAGCACCCGCTACCCCTGGCCTCCAGGGAGCAGCTGCTCCCGCTGTGCCCTAACATGTAATTTTAAGAGCAAACCAAGCTTTTTGATAGAATATGGGAAAAAAAATAGTCGCTGTTAGCAGTCTATTTCAATAAAGATCCAAAAGCAAAAGCAGCAGCAACCTGTCGTCCTACGTAGCTGATGGATTTGCTTAGCAGACCTAAATCACTGTGTTTATCTTGGATTCACAGCTAATGAAAGGGTGCAGTGTGCTGCAAGCCATGGAGCTTAAGCTCCATTAACTAATCAGTTTCTAACTCTGGGAATTAAAAAAATTGAGAGTGAAGCAGTGGTCAAGACGATATCATACTTCTACAGTTTCAGAGGAAGCGGTACTTCAAAGCACAGCTTTTTTAACAGCAGCATGAAAACTGGACTACAAAGGAGATGCCAAATATCACTTTGTTTGCTGAGGGAAAACAGGGCAATGAAACAGGGCGATGAATGTCTTGAAGAACTAACGTGCTTTGGAAGTATAAAGCATGGAAATAAATAAATTCATAATTGTTGTCATCAATCAGATGTAGGTACAGCGCAGCAAACGGCATGTCTCTGATGCTTTGCAGTCGGAACGATATCTTTTGTGTGTCTTACAAAGGGGAGAGAAAGGTGGCTTTGTGCCACACCGCAAACATATTTTTCCCTGAGCTGCTTGATATATCTACAGGCACGGCGCAATATTGTGCAGGTATGTCACTGTAGTTTGCAAAAGCAGTAGCGTAGCACCGTTCCCAGGTTAATTAGCTATGCCCTTCAGCAAGGATTAGAAAAGATTTGAAAGCATCTAAAGCCAGGGAGGATTCAAGAAAAGCAAATAACCCAAGTTCTGTGTCAGACTATTGCCAGGGATTCGACTTAATCGGGATCTGTGTCAGCTGCATTGATAGGCCTTCATGTAAGTCATTTTATTTTAGGTAGACATTTGCAAATGAACTTTTTGCATTTGTAGCATCATTTGGGAAACGAAAAAAAAGGAGTATCTTACCAGCAATATTGTTATCTGAATTCTACAGAAACATTTAGACCTTTCAAACTAAATGTCAAGTTGTTCCTACTGAGTCAAATTCTTGCAAATTTAAGCTAATTAGCATGCCCAAGTCAAACCAGGCCCTTATGCTTTGCTTAAGTGGTATTAATACGTGAATACCTTCTGATTGGCACAGCCCATCATTTTATGCTTGTAGGAAGAAAAAGGGAAGTTTTGAGCCCACAGAATATTTTACTCCAGGCAACAAAATTCTTCATGGACATAAATGTAACTTTACTATGATAATTTTTAATACATAATTATGTTATTTTCCTAACCCAACTAGGAAACATGATCCAGCTGAAATGCCCGTAAAAGAAGGGACACGACTGATTAGGAAGGAATCCTCAGATAGCAGTTTTTGGTTTTTAACCACAAGACTGGCACAAGAGGCCCATGAAAAGTGAAGACCTGAGTTCTAAAAAACGGAAATTTAATTCTGTATTGTTTTATAATATCAATCCTCTCCCTGTCACATCACTACGCTGCAGAGATGGCCCCGTTAAATGTTAAGGTTTGTGCTCCAGTTAAAACACTTTTTTCTCGGTTACTGAAGTGGGTAACTCTCAGACTTACTAAACTCAGGCACTGGGTAATCTGGTGTGAGGCCATGAAAGCTTGCCCTGATATTGCACCGCTTTCTAGGTGCTACACTGGCAAAGTGGTGCATGGAAACTGAGATTAAAATGAAATAATTTTTAGAGCTAAAATTGTACAAAGGGGAATGCTTATTTTCAGCATAAAAAAATTATTTGCCTGGGGAACATTTTACTGTTGAAGACATATATTTCTGATAAGTATAAGTATTTGAAAATGCTATCTCAACAAACAGGGTCACAGCCTATGCAAGCAGTGACCCATGCAAATCTAATCAATGATCCAAATCTGGATTGGGTATAAAAAGGCGAAGTTCTTCTCTTAATTAACAATAGGATGGGATCATTCATGGTTGCCAAAAGACCCCTTCAGTTTAGGGAAGATATCACAAGACTGTTCTTGTGAGCCACACTACTTGTGTGTACAAGCACTTACAATCTTAGTTTGTACTTACAAAATGTAATCATGTTGAAATATACGCGTTGAAAAGTTTCAAATTATTCTTAAACGAAGGAATTGAACCAAATGGCTTACTCATTTAAATAACAGGAGAACGTCCCTTGCTTGTGCTGGCATAGTAAGAGTGGAGATGAGCGAGCCTTTGGAAAATAATCTTGGTTTGATATTTTTAGAAAATGTCATTTAACCAGGATACAGTACTCTATTTTTGAAATCTTTTCTGTGACAAATCCTGGCAAAACAGTAGATTAAAGTCAGATCGGGTGCCTGGAAAAACCAGGCGCCAGCTGGGTGGCCAGCCAGTGGCCTTTTCAGATTCTTCAAGGAAGACACTGCATCCTACAGCACTGCGCCAGCTGGTTAAGTGTCCAAATCCAAAATTTAGTATCTTGTCCTAGCTGTCAGTGTTGAAAATGTCCTCAGTAGCTGCTTAAACTTGTATCCATGGCTCACATAAAAAGGTTTAAAAATTTAGATGGAAAACCATGCTTCCAGCTCCCAAATTATCTATTTAAACTACTTAGACAGCATTTAGATAAAATACATAGATAATATTCAGTGCAATTACAAAAATAATTGCACTGACAAAATTAATTGCCATATAAAGTTTTCCTTTTCATTAGGCAACTCCAAGTCTTGAAGACTTTTTTTCCTTTTTGTGAGACCATGGACTGAAGTGTTGCTGAGGAGCATCTCCAGAAAAACACCTAACTTTTGCATATATACTGTTGTGAAATTAAGTTTTTAGTCTGAAGAGTTGGTTTTGGACATTTTAATTTTTATTTGAAGATGTGGAGTTGAATCAAAAGATTCATACTAGATTTCTAAAAAACTGTCCCTGATAGCTCTTTCCACAAAATTTATTTAAGCATTTGAATAAATGTGAAAGAAAGCCCAGGCTAAACATCCTCCAGTTAACTTGAATAAAGCACTTGAATAAAGCAAGATTTGCAAAGAAACTCCGAGCCTATGGAGGCGAAAGTATAGCAAAGGGGAAACTAGGAAGTTACAAAATCACCAAAGGATCCCCTTTTCTTAAGATCAAAACTGGAGAGAGAGCAAAAATGTGAGTCACAGTTCCTGCAAAGTTTTGATGTGAGTGGTATTTCAGTAGCAAAAGAATTAACTTTCACAGTCTAGTATGTATATTAGAATTATAAACAGGACAATGTCCTACCAGAAAAGTTCATCAAGATGTATTAGCAACCAGTTTACATGGCTATTTGCAATAAATTAATATATTTAAAAATTAATCTTTTTTTTCTGTCACTCTTTCATGGCTCATAATGATACATATTTTTGTTTAAGTGTGAAATCATGTAATTCAGAATTTTAGGGGAAAAAAGCTTTCAGCGAAGCTTTCAGCCTAAACTATTTTTAATCCTAGCATTTTCTGTGAATAAGTAAAAATATGAAAATGAATTGTGCTGTGAAAAACCACTAAACCAGCTTTCCCCCTAGGAGATTATAAATATCTGTATATATGGGCAGAACATTCAATTAACATGAGAAATGTTCTGCTAAGTTTCATGATGATGTAGTGTGAGAAAGCAGCAATACAACAAAATCGGTGAGCTATACAAAAGGTGTAAGAACTTTCTTAGATACAGAATTGTAGGAATGTAGGCATTTATTAAAAAGATATGATGCAGAAATGTCGAGAATGTGGCACTTCATCAGTAAAATGTGCAGGCAGCATTAAACATAAGCAATGGTGTGTGTTTTAGTTTAGAATGCAAAATGAATTTATTAATAATTGATGGAACTAGTATTAATAGTTTTACAGCTAGATGAATGAAAGAAATTTTTTTCCTAACTCTTTCAAATTAATTTAAGACAGCTGCACAGTTACTCCCCTTCACCGAAGAGCTAAGATGATGTTAAATGGGTAGCTTATATGATGAAAAATTATTATCCTGAGATTAGCCTTGGAGGAACTATGCTGAAGAGTGAGATGATATTGGAATATACGACTTGGATTTTTATTTAAACTTCAGCTTGGTGTTGCAGGTGTGAGTGATGACACCTTCAGCCAGCACCTCTTACTCCTCTCTGCTGCTCCGCTGTTTGCACGCTGCAGCACCATCTCTGGACCCACATCACCTGTCCCAAATAAAAGAGGGAATTGGCACCGAATTCAAAGTGAGCAAAGAGGTGGCATAGGAGCTGAGTCAAGCAGCAGGAGCCCTGGTCTCAGCTAAACCTAGGGATAAGTTTTTGAGCTACATTTATCCTGTTTTATTTTAATCTCCTTAATAATAAAAAGCAGACCCACGAAGGCATGAGGACTGGAAGCTGAATCCACTCTGAAAAGAGAGTGAAATAGTCACTAAAATAATCGAGCTCTTCCAGACAGAAGGCACAGGGCCTTGTCTACAGGGACCATGAAATAAGGGTCAAGTTCTTAACAGGTTTCTTGTCTGTCTCACCTTTTCACAGCACTGGCTCACAGTGCTAACCACCTACCGAGAGGTTTTGTAGCCAAAAACTGCTGCTGCTGCTGCTACTGCACTGAACTTAAAAATAAAAACACAACACTTGAACTGCAGGAAATGGTTTCCTTCAGAGAAATCCTTTGTACTGCAGCTGGTGGACTGAATTCAACTGGGAAACTAACAGAAGCTTGAGGAACAAAAATAGTAAAACCCAGTGACATGGGGAATTGCTGATGGGCATGTAGCGGGACTCCAAGGGCAAGGCCCGGTCATGGTCATATCTGTGTTAAAAGAGTCTTGGATCCTTTTTTAGCATTGGGTATTTTGATACTTGTGGCCATTAGCGAGCATTTCTAATCATTCTTATAGGCAAAACACAAGCCCCACTAAGAGAAGAGCTAAAAATGCACTCTGAAGAATCTGAGGAAGAGAAGAAGGAAAGATGGAGAGACCTGAAAAAAAAAAAGCTGTTATAAGGACTTGGAGGACACAGGTCCTAAGGAAACACTCAGTAGTTCGGCTATCATCAGAATCTAGAGAGCATTTGAAGAACTGCTGTAACTGTTGAAGACCCCTGAAACAAGGAAAGATGAAAAGTCTATTCCAGATTTTAACACCAGGGCTGTGGATGGTCTTTGTTGGCTGAAGAACTTATTGTCAAGACCGTCCTTCTCTCACAGGGAACAAAAGGGCTCCGTCTGCCTGCAGAGCTGTCAAGACACCCGACAGAAGGGAGGAAACACCGCGGGTCTGGAGGAGGAGCTGCAGATGGCAGGGGCTTTCTGACAGCTCTTGGTATAAACAAGGCTTCTGGATGGCAGGTCCTTCTCTTTGGAGCCGGGCTCATGCAATCTGTGAGTGCAGGAGAGCGAGGGAGAAATGAAAGCTGACCCTGAAACACAGCTACAGAGCTTTCCAGTTCTTGGTAATTAGTTTATACTTACTTCTGCTTGATGGAAGCACGCATTGTCGCCATCTAAAATGGTTTCAGGTTGTCCAAGTGCATTTTTAAGAGAAAAGGAAAACATGATATTGTTTGCTTCCCAAGCTCTTTAAAAATAAAGCTCCCATTGCATGTAAGAGAGAGCAGAGCTGTGTGGAATGGAAAGAGCAAAGGAAGAGTCCTGACACGTGAATTACGGGAGGAAAACTGGTTGCCAGTGCAAAGGCTCCTGGTTAAGAGCAAAGAGCATGCTGCTGGGATGTAGCGGAAAACACGACAGGATGCATCACCATCATCTTCTTGGTCTCTTTGAACGTCAAAGCAAGTTAATTTGGGGAGACAGGCTGAAGGAAAGAGACCTTTTTATTCTGCATCCTTCTTTTGTATTAGTTTTTTACTTCTGTCAGTGTATTACTACAGAGGGGATCAAAAACTTCCAGCTCTGCATTTAAACCTGATGTTTCATCCACCAGTCATTCACAGACTTATCAGGGGCAGTATAGGAAGCTTCACATATTAAATACTCTGAAGTAAACATGGTGAAGGCTGCAGCGAATTTTTTGATGTTAGGTTAGGCTGGCAGGTGTTAGTGGCCTACACGAATTTTCTTTTTCTAGCTTTCAGGTTATTATATCTCTTTTTCTGTTCACAATATTAAGGCAACAAAAAACTTGGCTCTAGTCACACGCTGGGAATATCTCTGTAGTCACTGCACAGCCAGTCCTCCAAGCAAATATTTAGTCTAACTAAACATCATGAATGAAGAGGCTATTGGAGTATAAAGTAGGAGCATAATCTCTGAGGTTTTAACCAAGGCATTAGAAAGACCTAATAATAGCAGGGCTTTGCAGAGATGCTAAGATAAAGAAAAAGCCATCTTGAGAATGCCTTCAAGAAAAGCTTTGCCTGTCACCAGTCACTTGGCAACACGGAAGACGAGCTTGGACCGAGAATCACACAGAAAAATGAAGATGGCATAATAATCATTGTTATCAGTTTATGAATTTGACATTCTCCTTGCCAGCACATCCTGAGTGACCCCATCAGATATCTCTGCCAGGCCAAATGAATCTCTAAGCTGATGTTCAATTATTTCTGTAAGGCAAATTTTACCATGGGATGATGGAGAAGAAGATGATGATGAAGCATGAAAGAATAAAATGTCTTTTCTCGATGGAATACTTCTCCAGATCATTGCCTGGATTGCACTGCAGTGCTCTCCTGTGTGCTGGAACTTGAGCCTGTCGCTACCACGAGAGTGAGCGTCCCTCAAAGGCAAAATAAGTCCCATTTGCAATGTTGCTGGACTGTTTTCTTCAAACAAAGTATGTTACACAGAATATACAGACCAAGTACCCTGAACTCATTGGGAAAATCAACAGGCAATTTTGTTTCAAAGCCTACTTTCCAGCCAGCAAATAATGAATAACAAGGGAATCTGGTATCAATACTTTGGAAGTTTATTACTATTGTCAAGTTTCCCATTATTATTGAGGTTTTTTTTCCAAAGTAATATGGTTCACCTAATGTAGTGAGAAGCAGATGGTTTATTGCTTATAAGTGGTTATATGATTCTTGCAGAGGAAGTATATTGAACACTTTTTTCTGTTTTTATCAAATAAATATTTTCCACTTACTTGCTAGAAGAAGGGGAAAGGCAAATATAAATTATATTGTATACAAGTGAATATGGATATATTGACAGGAAATGAAACATCATAGTAAGAAATACTCTAATATTTTGTTTTCTTAAAAGAAGCTAGAGCTAACAGCTGCTCAAATTTTAAAATTCATAAGTGGAAAGATTTTCGGGCCAAAAAGAGGAGTAATGAAAATGCAGTCTGACTTACATGACGCCTACATAATACAGGCCCTGATCCATGTGTAATAATTTTGGCATCACATCAACAATTTCTGTTAACCTGGAACCGAAAGAGATCGTCCTGTTTTGACTTCTCCTGTTGAAATTCACATGTTGACCCTGTGGCTTTTGATACTATGAGCCCTATATTTTGGAAAACTGAATTAAGAGAGTGAATCCATTCTGAGCGTAGAATTGTCTGCCCAGTGCAATAGGATCCCCTCCGAAGGTAACAAGGTGCATGTGAAACTCAAATAGGCTTGCTGCAAGATCTTTTCTTGTTTCTCCTTAATTTAGTTACACTATCCAGTCAATTCTGAATTTAGCAGAGCTTTATAGTTATTCCCAGAGGAATTCTGTGTGGAGAAGTGATAACAAAGGATCTTTCTGCACTATTTCCCTGTTTACCAAACTGATGACAGCAAACTGAAAACCTATGCAGATGAGGCATCTGTGTTAACAATCCTCTCTGTTTTCCAGCAACTAAAAGTTAAGTCTTACCCAAATATGTGTATCTTCATGAAGTTTACTCTTCTGCAGGGAGGAAGCCGTGACTAGTTCTGGTGGTACAAGTCTCTCTATGAAAGCATCCTTCTCCTTGGCTAGGCAGAAGCATATTTGACAGACACTTCTTCAAGGTACTTCCTTCTTGTATCTATGCTTTGAAGATGGTCACAGTGATTCACGGGTTGGAGCGTGCCCTCGTATTTGGAGCTGTTTGGGAAACTGCAAATGTGTTGGCCATATTAGCAAGCAGACTGAAACCAGACGACCCCGTTTCCCTTAATATGAAAACATTTCAGTATTCTCTGCTCAGAAAAACATTGGCAGTCCTAGTCAAAGCAACACCTACTTCATCTTCTATGGAAAAAAAAATTATTCCTGTCATACCTTCACAATGTCTTCACTGAAGTCAATGGATTTATATTAGAGAAGGACTATATTCTTTATGTTAATTTTTTAAATTGTTTTAGATACCTTTGACATTAAAACACTTCGGGTATATTTCAAACGCTGAATATGGCTGCAAAAAGTGATCTTTTTTTTCCCCCAGAGATATGTAATCTAGAGAATCCATCTTATATAAACCACTGTTGATGTCAAGGAAGTGTAACATACCTAAAGGGCAATTCCTGAAAAAAAATAGATGATATTATGATAAAAGTGATGGCAAGACAGGATGAAATTTGCGCTGCCTCTGTCCATACTATACATGTTCTGTGGCTAAATAGAGGACTTCAATCTCAAGAGATGTCAGGATGGGAGCTTTTCTGAACACTAAAATAGCCTAAGAAAAAAGCACCGCACAAAACCACTCAGCAATGTCAAGCCATATTTTTTAGCAAGTGATTATGAAACAATTTCTCTATAATCCTGACAAACTGAATATTTCTTGCATTTCTTCCATGTTAGCCCTGATTTCCAAACCATTTGTTAAGGGTGTTTTAATACCAGATTAATGTGAGAGATCATATGTTATCACTAACACACATTAATAAAACAGTTATACCACCTAACGGAGCATGAAAAATATCAATTTCTAATGAAGCTCCGTGTAAAAACTGGAATATCAGTGCAATACCTCTAAGTGGATAGCGGAGACTGCAGTGGGTTCCTGTGGAAAAAATCCAAACCAAACCCAAACAAACTGTGAGATGTTGTGCCGAGAAGCATCGGGGGCAGGAATTAACCGCTCGCTTCCCATGTCGTAAGGCAAGGATTTCTGGCTGTGGAAGTTCAGCACCCGCGCGAGCTCCGCCTGGCTGAGGGGCAGCGCGGGGGAGGCCTGACGGGGCCGGGGCCGCCCGCCCTTAGGGC
>NW_009258414.1:6821905-6843003 GCF_000687185.1 Egretta garzetta | reverse complement strand
CCTCTCCTGACAGCCCTTCGTGGGCTGCTCGAGGCACCGGAGGCCACCGCCAGCCCCTCTGAACTTCGGTGGGGACAGCCACAGCCCAGCCCCTCAGCTTGGAAACTCAGGGTTAAGTAAGGCGAAGGTTTATAACCAGGTAGGAATGTCTGTTGAGCCCTACCCCAGGTGTAAGCGGGGGTTTTTGGTCCTCACAGCACAAGCTTTATTCCTCTCACATTCACCAAGGCCGTTTTCGTGCCCTCCAGCTTTGAAACAAGAGTCTCGAGAGTTACGATGCAAAGGAGAGATTGTGTGAAAGCGGCGTCAGGCAGAACCCAGCTTAGAACAGAACTGATCAAGCTTAAAAATTACGCTACATTCTGTTTTTAAAAAATACTCTTTTCCACAAAAAGCAGTATAATACATGAATGTTACCTTATAAAAACCTTCAATGATAACCAAGGGGTCAACAGTCATTTCCGTAGAGGTTTTGCTTATATTTCCCTTAATAATATAAATTACAGATGGCCTAAATTATAACATTACATAGCACTTTTTCAGGGCATTCATGCCTTATGTCATCTGAAGCTGCAAGTTTATGTTTTCCATAATGGCTATCAAAGGCAATGTCAAGACTTTCTTAAACTAACCTGCTTGTAAAGGATTTATTTCACAACCTATGGGTTACTTCTTCATCCAAGAATATGAGGATAATTTTTACCAAATGAAAACTGCAAGAAATACATGATTGCTCTAAGTGTTATACCAACCATGTTACCAGGTTTGAGCATAATCATTAATTGGAAAGTTATCACTGGCCATGAAATACACAAGAACACTTAACTGCCTCCCACAGTGACCATGAAAATACAGAGAATGATGGTTTAATTAGTAATCCCAGAGATACCAGGCAGTGCTCACAAGCTAAAGAACTACCAGTGTTATTGCTGTGGAGAAGGCGGGACTCGAAACCTTTCAACCTGTCTGTTCAGCCTTAGGCCTTTGCTGTCAAAGGTGACAGCAGTGATTACAGCCTGGAATTACCAAATTATTTTATATAGGCCCTTGACAACAACGCTGCATCATATAGTGAAAGGTCTCTTTCCTTTCTCCCTTTTCAAATGCCTTACTTTGCTCCAGTGCCTATGCAGACTTCAGTCAGAAAGTATTTCTCATTTACGTGACCTAGATAGAATAATAGTGAGAAAGAGACATTCCTTGATCTTTTTTTTTCTGTTGGTTTGCTATATTCAGCCTGGAAGAAAAACATAATCATGGGAATGCATTGTTTCTTTTATGTCGGTATTAGGAAGCAATGCAAGGTAGATTGGGGGATAGATCTAGGCAGAAGGTTTGCAATAAATGGACAGAAAACCACATGGAATAACTTCAGGGATTACACAGGTTTGGGGTTTTTTTAAAAAAAGTTCCTTGTTTAGTGACTTTTCAAACTTGATTTTACTACAGTGACCTATAGCTGAAATAACTCTAAGCTAGGCAGTTTAACTCTAGCGCAGCTATGTTTAGAACCATGTCAGTAGCATGGATGATAGCTGAGTGCAATGGGTGGCTTATTCCATGATTACTGATTTCAGAGTCATTACCTCAGCTGGCATACTGGACAACCTATATTAAAAAGTGCTATGAACTGACTTGAACTGTCGTTACAGAAATAGTCTGAATGCATCTGGACTCCATTTGGCCTTGGCTATTGCTCAGTTGTATCCATTACTGCAGTCAGTTGCAGGTTCCTTTTTTGATCTAGACAACGCTTCCCATGTTTCTGTGATATTCTTATGTGACAGCATGTGAGAAATAAACCTTTCTTGAAATAACAAAGCAAGAAACAGAGGAAATACCCAGGTACAATCTTCCATGGGCTGCCACAATGAACATACCCATGAGATAAGTTAAAGGAGCATTTGTCTGGGTTTAGAAGGATTTGTGACAAACTATGGCTACGCACACCGGTCTGTGCAACAGATAATGAAGCTGAATAAATCATCTGCTCAAGAAGGGGAGAAACAGAGTTACCGTTTTTAACAACTTCAAATATTTCATTCCAAGAAGTAGTACCAAAAGTAGATGGTTGTCCAAAAGGTTGTAGAATCCCAAATACAGACAAACCGTGACTAGTAATAGTAAAGAAGATTATCTAATAGTCAAGATCTTTCAGATAAATGGTAGTTACTGCCCAACCTAGCACCATGGTGGTGAATAACAGTATGAATAAATGAAAATGCGAGCCATCTTTGTGGTGAGGAGCCTCAGTAACAGGACATGAAAAAGTTTTTAAAAGTTCTCATTCTGAAAATGGAAGTACTGATTCCAAAGTAACAGTCTTGGGCTTCTTTTGTCATCCAAGGGCAATTAAAATGAGTGGAAGTATGCCCACTGACATTGATGGGCTTTGGATTCCATCCTCTTTCAAAAATATGTCAAAATATATTAAAAAAAAAAAAAAAAGTCTTTCCAGTCAAGCATGAGTAGGAAATATGCAACAAAAGGACATGGATAGAACATCTATCAAACTACAGGAATTAGGGAAATAGTCCAAATAATCATGAATGAAGATTATTTCATGTAATTGTGTCCAAATACTACACTCATACACAACATAGCTTATCTCAAATTCTTCCATGCTTGTATTGAACTTAGAAGAATTTACAAGAGGTGATCATTTTGTGAAAGTCATTTTACGAAAGCAGAGCCTCAAAACGAGCAGCTTGTACAGTTTCCAAAAGCTAACAGAAATATTCTGAGTATCTCAACTCTCGTCCACTATTGCCTAAAAAGAGAAGTATTGTGTATTTGAAATCTTTGTCATTATTATGTCCATTGTAAACAGCTATTTAGACAGAACTGAAGCTACTGAAAGTGGTCTCCCAAAACTCATAGAGGAAGCTGGCATGCTGTTCAGCTGGAAGCAGCCTTCTTGAAGTGAATTGATGTGAATCCTTTTGTAAAGGAGATCTGTGCTCTGAGCACTCAAAATACATCATAGCATACTAATCACACTACTTCCCAAAGCAAAAGAAAAATAAAAAAAGACAGAGTGCATGAGTACTGAGAATGGTACATGTCTTTGGAGACATTTAAAGGCAGGGACAAGGGGGAAGGATGCCTGTCTGCATCCTTATCTATATAGACTTAAAGAAGAACCCTGGAACATAAATATTCCATTTGTATTTTATGTTCCCCCATATGAGAAAGAAAGGAGAGATCTCAGCCTAGGTAAATTAACACAGCTCTGGTGGAGTGAGGGGGACGTGGTAACAATATCATCTTCTTACCCTAATGTGCTGGTGGAACTTGGAGCAGCGCAGGAAGAAAAGGCACGGATGAAAGATTGCTGAAAAGAAAGGTGGAACTGCTTTGTTCTGTCTTTTTTTCTGGAATCTGAGTTTCTCCCCCTAAAACAAAACTGTGGCTCTGCATACCTCAGACAATGGATCAAGCAGAAAACACGCGCTTCTTCAACTGCATGATGCAGAACTCATGCTGATTGAGGGGCAAAGAGTGACAAAACACTCCAAAAAGCGCTGTTTGGCACATCGCATTAAAATGTTTCACCTTCATCTTATGGAAGGGTAGTAAACTTCAGGATTAGGAATATTTACAACATTTTTTTCCTCCCTAACAAAAAGGAGATTGACGGATGGTCCCAGTGCTTTGAATCAAAATACTTGCTATACTTGTCTATATTAAAGTGCTGTAGTAGTAAAAATTGACTCTTTGATGCTGTCATTCTTTCACTATAGAATGAGACGCTCGTAGGAGGAAATATATTGGCTCTGCATGTGGCCAGAAAAGAAGAGTTTTCTTCCAACAGTTTTTTTCTTGGGTAAGACTTTTTATACTGTGTTTGACATTCTGAATTGCATGATTACATAGTGTAAGTCTCCAGCAACATTCTGTATTGTGAAGATGGAGCTGCTCAGCATTTTGCCAGATGCCAAGCGATATTCTGATATTTCTATCTTCTCTTTAAACTGAGTGACAGTCAGCATATTCACAATGAAGCCAAGACAATCTGCTATCAAGTTACAGTAGTGATATTTTCCCTGTTGAAGATCCCAGAGCTTGCTGGAATAAAGCTCCTTAAAACTCAGTGGCTGGAATAGCTCCAGCTTGAATTGCGCTCTGTGGAATATAATTTTATATTTATGCCAGTCTAATAAGTAGATCACTGGGTAGAGGCTTTTGTAAGTAAGTCTATACGTACTGCACCATTTCCTGGCTCCGTGCTCCAGTGTGTTGCAGGCTGCGTGCAGTGGGGGAGGTGCCAGAGCTGATCAAGCAGTGTAATTTTATACATTACTGAATCAGTGCAGGAGAAACCTGGAGGGACAAAGCATCATCTTCTCTTTGGACTGCACTGTAAAATCCTACAGCTCTCTTAGCCCAGCCATGCTCTGATACATTTTTTTTTCTCTCCTTTTTCTGATTTTGGTGTGAATGATAAAGTGATCTGATGATGGCTCTCGTTATGGAACCTATTAGCAAGTGGACGCCCAAGCAGGTAGTGGATTGGATGAAAGGTATGATCATTTATTACCATGTATTGTCTGTACTTTGGATCCTTGCAATTTACATATCTGCTCTTGTATTCTTTGTTTTGGGAAGAGTTTATTCAGTTTTAATAATCCCTGTGCTGCTTTGCACAGTAGTTTTTAAAGACACGACTGAGCAGAGAGGCTGTTTAAGCTGTGCAGCATGTTGGTGGAATTTCTGCTGAGAACTGAGTAGGAATCAAATGCATTTGTTGGTAAATGCAGACATAAAGTGTTTGTGTCTCATGGCTCCATTATGCACTGCACAGTGTAACGTTATTATGTTTGGTTGCTTTAAATTTGCCCTGATTAGGTCTGTTTTGCTCATATCAGGTGATCTGATGCAGTGGCTGTGCAGCACTTGTGTGTAGTTTAGGGTACCACAAGGAGCATAAGGTGCCGGTGACTGGACTGAGGGCTTCTGCTCCTTTAGTGACATGCCCTCATTTGTCCAGGCTTCCCGGCTGCTCTTGCTCGTGCTGCTGTCGTGTCTAACGCACCCGTGTCCCCGTCCGTCGCGGGTACCGTGGACAGTGCAGCCTGTGCCGTGCGTGGGGCGTGCAGGGGGAACGCGCAGGGCTGAGCACAGCTTCGCTGGGGAAACTCTTCCCGATAACTTGACAGGAATGATGATTTCCCTGCACATTCGCAGTTTCACAGCACAGCCGTAAGCTGTGACATGTTTTGCCTTACAATGCTCGGCTGTGCTGCAAAGAGATTGGGTTGGATGGGAGGGTGAAGTATCGTTTGTGATGATAAGTGTTTTAAATTTCTCTAGAGTGGGGAAAAATGTATTTCCTCAGTAGGATGCATTAGCGTTGTTATACATTGCTTCTGATGAGCTGTCTGTCTTAGACACAAATAATTTCTGCTACAAGGGTTCTCCATTATATAAGGAGAAGAGGTGCAAATTTTGTTTGTACGTTACTCACGGAAGTAATTTCTGTAATGTGATTACTAAACTTACTGGAGGGTTGAATTGGATGCCCACTGTAACATCCTTAAAGCTTTCAAAGTATTATCGTGAAGAAGGAAATGGTTTTGATTTAGTTTTGCTGAGATACGTCTCCCTACTTAACTGAAATTGGGCTGTTAGGTGCTCATCAGACACATTACAGTTATGAGCAAACTATTCTTTTACAAGCACAAGCATTATAAAGCTAATGGTATCTAAGGGAATGTATGGAGCTTGTTTCTCAGGTGTTTGTGAACTCAGGTTAATTGGGAGGTCTTAGGCAGGTCGTTGGGATGGTTCCCAAAACCATTAGATATAGGATTGATTCATACTCCAATGTCATCACTTGAAATCAATTCCTAAGGTGCGTGCAGAGGAGAGTTTTCTGATCCACACCTTTATTTTTAGTTTGTAGAAGATTTAAAAAGTGGACAAATCGTTATGCTGTTTTAATTCATTACTTGGATTATAATATAAATTAAATGTCAATGTGTGTATAGTACTTGCTGCTAAATTTAAAACTACTTCCTGCTACTTTTTTATCCTTTTTGACGTAAACTTAGGTAACATTAATCCATAGCATGCATAGTGCATATCATGGGAAGCAAGAAGGTCATACAAACAAAAGGTTTTGAAATGTATGGAGTTGCCTGACAGTTAAATTTCTATACAAAGACTGCATACTGCATCCGTAGGGACGTCTGGAGTAGACAGTATTGTCAGCTGTGTGCCTCTGGGTTTAAGCATAAATAAGTATAATGAAATGAACATTGAAGTGTTACAGGTACTTTCCTTGGTAACATGAGTGCTACAGATCCACAAACAGTAAAGTTGTTCATTTGTCCTTTTTTACCATGCTAATATTGCAAGCCCCTTTTTTATCCCGGTGTTTACCTTTATAAATGCATAATTCGGTTGTAGCCATAGAAAAGACCTAATATGCACAAATGGAAGCATACCAGAAATAGTTTAAAACTACTTGTAAAACCCTTACTTTACAAAAATTGCCCAACTGTGGCCACTCTTTACCTGTAATTTACATATATTCTGTATGTCAGCTCCATTAGCTAGAGTCATCCTGCTAAATAGCTGTTCATGCATTAGAGAGGTCGAAGGTCTGCACGGGTAGTAACGTTCAAGTAATAAGGTAGCTTTTACATATGTCTTCTGTACTGAAAGGTACACTTTGACAGCATTAAAAGATATAGTAAAGACATTTTAGAAAAATTACCATGCTATGAATGTGGAATATTCTCTTTGCTATAGAATGCAACATGTTAATAAACAATGTAACAAATACTGCAAGTGCAATATACCTTTTTTTGGCTTAAAAATATGTAGTCAATTAGCTTTATGTGTGAGGGTTGTAAATGATAACATATTTCATAGGGAAATTATAGTAATATACTATATCTTTTATAGTTGAATTTGTCATAATTATTTAAGCTATTGTAACTTACTTTTAGAAACTGTTAGCAAAGTACATGTTTTGAAATGAACTAGCAGTAAGTACCAGCAACGTCAAATAATTGAAGAGAAGATGGAAGAAAGCCACAAAAATAATGTTAATAGTCTGGGACCTGGCTACCCAGAATGTGTCCTGGTTACAGAGTGCTGTTATCAGAAGCAGCTGTAGCCTAAGCCCCAACCAAGGGGAGACACCCTTCTGTTCTTTTCCTTAAGGAAATGTTAACTTGCCAAAAAAGTACAAATTGGTAGGCTTTAAGGAACATTATTATGACAAGTTGGCATCCTGTATTTATCCACAGTTCCTTTCTCGGGAACACATTCAACTGGAATTCAACTTGGGAACTGCATCTGATGGTGTGGACAACCTGAAAAGGCCATGCCAGTCTCTAGAGATCGATTCTCGAGGCTTACAGAGGATCTAGAAGTTAAGACTAGATATCTTTGCATTAAAGAAATTCTCTTTATCCAAAAATACTTTGTAAAGTTTAGCAAATACACAGCAGAAGGCACTGTGGTTAAAAAGAAAGTTTTCAAAAGACTGGAAAACATTAATTGTGAAGACATTTTTAATGACAGTTTTCAATTTAAATTTCTCTGAATGATTTTCACTTCAGAAAATGAGCAAGTATTTCTCCTGGTATGTACCCATTTCTTATATAACTTAGATGTTTTCCTGGGGATATGTACTGTGGACCCCAAAGGTACTTTAAGAGAAGGAACTTTGCCATTGCGGCACTTTTGGAAAAGAATTATTACCTGTAAAGCTTGCAAGTACATTAAGAATCAGAGTAGTTTTCAAACTCGGTCGGTTCTTCCTTTGGGGCTTTGGGGGAGCAGAGGGGAGGTCTGATGTCTTACTCCTGACTCTTATTTGCACTTAGGATTAATAAAAGCATGATGGTTTGTGTTTTCATTGTAAGTAGAATCTAAAAGGTATTCTCTGTACTTTTACAAATAACAGCATTGAAGATTTTGTGCTTCCTAAGTGAAGCAATTTACAAGTAGGTCATTTAAAATGTGAACTCATTTACAGTGAAGTGACACCTCTGTCCAAATAAATACTAACTTTTCAAAACAATCCAATGAAATGAAATGAAACAAAATGAAATGCAATGAAATACAGATGTGACTTTCCGAGAATGGAATGTTATTAAATAGCTGAAAATTAAAATAGGAAGCCAGTTATTTCTTAAGTACCTGTAAGTAATAACTCCACATGGAGTCAGTTATTCAAAGTCTTGGGGACTGGCAGCAAGGTTTGTCTGCCAAAGCAGCCTGCAGCGGAGGTTTCTCTCATGATGAATGCTCAGCTTCAGATACTCATTTCACAACTGCAACCCATTTTTTCCCCTTTAAATCTAGAATTTCTCCACTCTCAACAGGAGATGCAGACATGAAAAAATAAAAATTAATTCAGTTGGTAAACTGATTAACTGTGCTGCACTGATCCTGTGCAGAATAATTATATGTTTAGCTGAAGGGTTTTCCTTAGCATGTAATTCCCTGATTTCAAGCTGGCTCATAAAAGAGAAAGGAAGGGAGAGAGGGGGGAGCTGAGAGCAGGGAAGCTGATGACGTGAGTGGCCTTGTTAGCATTCATATCACGCAGGGCTCCGGCGAACCCCTTCTCAGTCTTCTCTTGCTCTTCATTAGATCACTACCTGTTCAGTAGCAGTATGTCATAGCCAGGGAGTCTCCTCTATTTGCAGAACGTAATATATAAAATCTTAGAGCGTATGGGAGACACAGCTAAATATTATGATCTACTGCAAAAGCAGCCTTACAGGTACTGAGCTGGATGACATTTAGGTTTCTTGATCTGCCTTCATGGCCTTAGAATCCCATAACGCAACAACTTGACTTCATAAGATACAATTTGAAACTTGAATAGATAACCCAGATCATACCTTATTTAGGACAATGTAGGGTTTATAGCATCTTTTCAGTTCTTTCTGAAGACAAATAGGTTTGGAAGAGAACTGAGAGCCACAAACAGAGATGCCCTCAGAATGAACGTTGAATTTTCAAGCAGTTTCATAATTTTCCTTCTGCTCTGAGCAATTTCAAAACCAAAACAAACAATTTACTGTTGTGGCTCACCATTGGATTACTGTGTTCCACTAGTACCACATCTCCAGTTGTCGCTAGGAAGTCACTGAATCAGAATTGTCTGCAGTTCCTCTCTGATTCCTCTTACAAGTTTCAGACTGTAGTCTATATAGTAATAAATGTTGGCAACAACTGCTCTATTGAATGTTGTAAACTAATTGCTTTAAGAGTGTCAGAAGAGCACACCTCAAAGTTGGCTGCTTTGCAATATAAGTGGTTAAGATCAGATCTTAAGAAGCGCGTTCCCAGTGTTAGGTACAGTTAAGCCATCTGGGCAGGTTTGGCCATTTCCTTTGTAGGGGTTTTGAACACAACTGAGAATAGGAAGGATAACTTAGACTCAGTACCCTCAAGGCTTTAACTATCATCGCTTTTAATTCAACCTGTGCACCACTGGCAGCCTGGACAGACAACAAAACACTTTGCTGAGTCCATTACTCCATTTTCTGCCTTCCCAGTAATGACACAGCCGTATTTAAGTGTCACAGCAAGCTGACCTACCAGCTGAGTAGAGTGTTGTACAAAGACCGCCATATGTCAAGTCTAGCTGTAATATTCAATGGAAATTATTTGGCCAAGGTACTTCTGCATCCCTATCACTATGCCCTCATTTTTACTAGGACCTTTTTGAAGACCAATTAAAAACAGGTCTATATATCTTCCAAGAACTCACTGGATTAGCGCTGTCTCTATAAAAGATTTCAGCAACATTGAGCAATTTAATGGTCTATGTTCATTATATGGAGATTTAGGGATGTGTTCTAAAATTTCTCTATCTGAGACACTATTTCTGGCTATCTTAAGCTGGAAAGCAGTTTTAGAAATGTTACGCTTTGAGAAAAAAATACATTATGAATAGGATTTTACTGTATGCCAGAAAACCACTGTCTAGATGGTGGAGGGCCAGGCAAAGTTCTGTCCCAGTTCCTACATCTCAAAACCAGTGGGAAGGCAGTTGCATACTTTCTGGGCCTGTCCTCAAGGTAGTCCCCTAAATGTACACTGTGGGTCAGATGGGCATTTCATGTGCTTGAGTAAAAAAATATTCCTACCAAATGAATTTTCCATATGTCTGTTTCTGACAGGTTTAATGTCTTGCGTTCCTATTTGTAATGAAGGAAAAAATTCATGAGGCACAATAAGTATTACAAGGCTTGCGTATGCCAGAAAAGTAAAAAGTATGTTACAGTTTGTCCTGAGGTGTTTTGCAAAATTATTTTAACACCTACAAAGGTTTAAAAGCTCAAAAGGAAAGAACTTACCCTTTTAATGCCATTCTTTCTGAGAACAGCTGCCCTGCCATGCTGACAGAAACGGAGGTTGTAGTTCTGCTGGTGAAATTAGAGACACTGCTGATATTAAATGAAGCACTGTACTTAATAAACTACAATAGTATAGAATATTGCTGAGCAATAATATACATTCACCCTCTGCCCCAAGAATAATTTTGGAGATACTTTTTAAATGCTAGTTTTGTAGTCTAGGTTTTTTACTAAACATGAAACTTCCCCCCTTCCCTGATGCCACTATAGTGATGACAGGCGAGTTGGAAAGATAGACCTTAGTGAGTTATCGTTATAGGATTCAGAAAGAGGAAAAAATGTTAAGGTTGCATTTGTGAAGATCTCTAGTGACGAATCAAAATGAAACTATTTCTGATTAACTAATACTAATAATTCTGATAAACTAATAGCCTGGAGAAGAGGAGGCTGAGGGGAGACCCTATCGCTCCCTACAACTGCCTGACAGGAAGGGGGAGCTGGGGGGGTCGGTCTCTGCTGCCAGGTAACGGGTGATAGCATGAGGGGAAACAATCTCAAGCTGTGCCAGGGGAGGTTTAGATTGGACATTAGGAAAAATTTCTTCGCTGAAAGGGTTATCAGGCACTGGAATGGGCTGCTCAGGAAGGGGTCGAGTCCCTGTCCTTGGAGGTATTTAAAAGCTGGGCAGACGCGGTGCTTAGGGACATGGTTTGGTAGTGGACAGGTATGGTTCAGCTCGATCTTAAAGGTCTTTTCGAACCAAATGATTCTGTGATTATATGATTCTATACTCAGATGGCTCCTAGCGAGTATCCTTTTTGACCTTCCATAGCGATGCACTCAGAAGAATTCAAGGCCATTGCAATGTTTGGTTTTCCCTACTCAAATTCTCCACCAACTGTTTTCCAGTAAAAATGAATTATAAAAAGACTGTGGTGAATTTTAGTTATAATATGGGTGATATGTTTAAAATAAAAATATAACAGGTGATAATTTTACAAAACACATTCAGCTTTATGCCCTACAAACATGTTCGCCTTTCTTATTCTAGACATCATACAAAGCCTAGAAAAATTCTATGGATTTCAGGAGTTCTTAATGCAGAAATTGTGTCTTCTATAACTGTACTGAAACTACTACAACTATAGAAAGGATTAATTTGACACATCTGCTTTTTAGTTTACATGGAAACTACCTCTGTTTGAATTAAGACAGACAGTAGTGTCATCAGCCTGACAACTCAGACATAGCAATTATCACTTCAATGAAGAGCATGTTACAGCGCTCTCTCTTCACCAGCTTCCCCCGTTCTCTTTTTGTCTCTCTCCTCTTGTTTATTTGTATTACTCGCTAGCAGTATGTTTCTGGCCTTTTTCATAATCAGATGGAGAGTAAGCATCAGATTGTGAAGCCATTCATTCATTTAACGTTAAAAAAATTCTAGTTCTGGCCTTATATATCTCAGAGAGTAGAGGGTTGCAGTGATTTGGAAGTGAACTGCATTCAAAATCCAGGAGAAGGCAGTGAAGGGAGAGCAATGGGAGAAACGAATGGAAGAAACAATGTGGGGATGATAAATTCCTTTTCTCCCCTCTGCCCAGTACTCTCCGATCGTTGACCAGTCCTGCATGGGAGTTTTTACTGTCCTGTAGTACGGAGTTCAGGTGGGATGCTAAATAACACAAAGCTCAGCTGCTGCACCACACTGTCTGTCCTGAAATGCAAATATTTCTACTTTTTCAAGACTTCATGTGCATATAATAACAAATAACGAAGACATGTCCATACTAAGCATTAGCAGATAACAGAAATGAAGTGGTGATATCAGCAAGTTTTGATCTCAAGCTTGGCAAACCGAGGGTGCTTCTGTATGTTGTGAGTGTGTGCAATTCCGTCAAAGCAGTCTTTTATAAGTAAAGGATTACCATTTTGACAGCCTCAGATTAATTAGAGCAAGTGGGAAACCACCTGCCTAGAGAGCCCTAGCAGAAATTCTGGTAGCTTTAAGGTGCAGTTGGAAGAGGGCATATATTGATGTTTCATTGATTCTACATTAAAATTGCCTGTGAATATCAAGGATGCTTCTAATTCTCTTGCAGACTGAAATGTTGCTTCCTTGGAAGACATGGGGGAGGTAGCTTAACAATGGTATCTGTTTATGAAATTCTTTGCAATGGATAGGAACAGTGGGCACATTCCTAAAACCAGGAAGGATGTATGTAGGCATCTGTTATTGATCGTTCAGCATGAACAATGAGCTCATAATGAAAATGTCCTGAATTACAGAACACAAAGGAGAGATTTTAATTGTCCATTGTCAAGAGATTTTAATTGGTCATTGCCAAGTCACACTGAGAATTTTTCTTAGTTATACAGAAAACAACTTTATGGTTTACAGAGGAAAAAGGCATTCAAAGCAGAGAAAAAATGCTTTGAACCTTGCATTTGAACCATATAGTTGGAGGGAACAGGTAGAGTCATGTAACAGAAGTTCAGAACTAATAGAGAAGTTTAGAATATTCACTGCTTCAATGTCATATAAAAAGAAATGGATCCACTTAGTGCAGTAGCTCAGAGATGCTGCATTTCCAGAAATAAATTTTGGAGAATGAAAAGAACTAGTGAATGATCCATCAAAAATATAACAAACAATGAATCTAAATAATAAACCAGTGAAATTGTAGCCATAAATAGACAGGATATTTTCACATTGGAAGTAAAAAGGCAGATAAAGGATAAGTTTAAATAATTATAATTTTCTTAGGAAAATGGAGGAAAACACTTCTTGATACTTTCAAAAGTGGACTTAAAAACGCTAGGAAATGTCCTAAGGAAACCATCACGCACTGAAAGAAAGATACACTGGGGAAGCTTATTAGCTGTTTCTTGTTTCTCTGCTAATTCTCAGAACAACTTATCAATAGCTTTTTTGGTAGCAGCAGAAATCATTATTTGCATATCAGGAGTGAGGAAATACTTTAACTAGAAACCAAACTGCTCAAAAGATCATTCAATGAAAGTTTTTAATTCAATCTCTGAATCATTCCAAAAGCCATCGATATCACTTAGAATGTGAAAAAAAGCTTTCCTATCCCCTATTTATTGTGGGTTGCTCTTTGCATGTTCTCTCCGCTGTTAAGTTCCATAAATTTTATGTATTTAAAGGTAGTTCTGTAGGTTTTCATTAATAAGGCCTCCTTTATGAGGTCCTCTAGTGACAAAATAGCATGGTTTATTCTTAAAAGATTTGCATATTTCCATTTTCTTTTATGAACAACTTTTGCAATAAAAGGATGTTGATGTATGAGGAATCCTGGCATTTGGAGTGAATTAATTCCACATAACCCTTGGCATTTTTTCAAAGGCATTGGTTTTCAAAGGTATTTAAGTATCCTATGAATGTCTTTGATAGGTCTCCAGCTTCCATGTCATACGTCCAGGCAGAAATTCCATGTGAACCAAAGCTATCTGGTTCCTTTGTGTAATGTCAGACCGGCCTGCTGACTGCCTAGCATACAAATATTTTTTTTCCTTTTACCATCTAATGTCATACTTGATTTGAATTGCTGGAATTCTCATGAAATTTATTCCTTCAAATCTCACTAATTTCCCATCTTTTGAGGGGAAATGATAGACAATATTTCAATTTTTGCTTGCAAACTCGTAAGCTGTCACATAAAAGGACAATATCACCAGCAAAATTAAACCTCACAGCATACTGTTAAGCCATGTTAATGCCATCCTGGAACAGTCTGTATTTGTTCTCATAATGAAACAAACAACAATGGTGAAAGAGCAGCGGCAAATAAATTGCATCTATGGTTAACCCTAGTAAGCATTCATGCAAGCTTGAGTTAACGTTATCTGCGCAAGCCACACCTTGGACTCCTGTCCTCACGCTGTTAAGAAAGTTTCATTAAGGTGATTAAGAGAAGGCCAAAATTATATACAAAATCCATACATTACATAAAATACTAACATAATTAATGTAATTTTGTAGCAGTTCAAGCTATACCAGACTGAATTATGATGTGTTTATCAGACTATCACCAATTCTTACGGAGCCAATGGCTTTCTCTATTCCACAGTGACCATCCCCAAAGCATGATAATGAAGCTCCATGACTAAGCATTCCCTAAATGATAAGAGAATTTGCATTTTTTGATTTTGGTGCAGAGAAAGAACACAGGTTTCTCAGAAGAAAAGAACCATTTAGTGAATATGTTAAAATATTGGCCTTATAAACTTATAAACTTCTTATTAGAAAAAAGTACATTTTGAAACAGGAACTGTGATTCTATAGAGAGTTAAAAATAAACAAGGTTTCTAAATTACATCCAAGAAGTACCCAGGAGTTTAAAGGTAAGCTTATTTCATGTTATTTCAGTCTGAAGGTCATCTTACCGCTTTCTGTAGGCAAGATTATTCAGTAAACTTGATTTACATGTCTAGATGACCAATTGTGCTTGGAGATAAATTCACGTGATGCCTCAGAATTATTAGAAATTGTGTATTTGAAGAAATAGTGTGCTCTTCCCTTAAGGTCCATCCCACAATCTCTGTATCTGTAATAATCTTAGGAAAGGGGCATTATCTGACATTTTTAACTGAAAAACCTAGAAGTTCAATAGTATTTATAGACTACGGGTGCACTATCATCTGTGTTGCTTTCAATCCGAGTGACCGTCAGTACCACTTGTACAGTAAAACAGAACAAGAGCATGTTTTGTTACTAAGTTTTCTGCAATAGATACCCTAAAGTTAACTGAAGATGGGCTCATATTAGTGAATCTTGCATACAGGTAAACCTAGTCCACAGGTCAGTCTAGCAAATGAGACACAAGTATGTAAAAATAAATCCATTATTACAGTGTGGCATTCTTTATACAGAAGTGCCGGTATATCTTGCAGACTGGCTGTTCTGAGTAAGGTAATAAAACTGATCAAGCAGTATAATTAGGAAATATTCTCAAGGGACACTTTAGATCACAGTACAGTCATGCATTGGTATAGTCTAATTTTTTTGATTTAAAATTTATAGTGATCTACCAAGCGTTCTCTTGATAGAACCAACTAGCAGCCAGAGAAGAAGCAATGTTTATTAAAGCCATGCTTATTTCTAGTGTTCATTATTTTCCTTTTTGCCTCTCTGCAATTTCTGTTTCCAGCTCCTGCATTTTCACTCATCAATAAATGCTTACAGGCAAGGAGGATACTAACAGGAGTTGAAAAAACCTACCTAGAAATCCATTGAAAGAAGACACAGTAGTCTAGTGCAGTTATGGGCAAATGCAGGTATTACTTCTGATAAAAAATACATAGGCAATTACACAACTGCAATTGTAAACAAAAGTGAAAAGTACTACTTATATACAGATGCACTGGCACTGGTTTTCAGATACATCAGATAGGAAATGCACTAATATAAATATGATGTTTATGGTTCAGAAAACGATCATATTTCTAAATCCATATCGAACCAAGTCATCATGGTGGCATTTCCATTTTTATGCTGGTGAAAGTACGTGCTAAGGTGATCTAAACCGAGTTTCCACCAGACTGAGGTGATAGAAAGCAGTCAACGTGCTTTGAAAAACAGTGTTAAAACTTGTACGCTCATCCACTCCTACTGAGAGCCAGAGGTAGAGTGTGCTGCCGGTTCTCACTGTTTGTATTGCGTGGTTCACTTCTGTTTTAAACCACACTCACATTTCAGTCCACAGCTGGCATTTCACTTAAGGATAACATTGTCCTTGTGCAGCTTTTACAACAGGGTTTAAAACTTCTGAGATGAGAGGTACTATGTAAAGGTAGGATATTATTAGTACCCTGCTGCTTGTTAGGTTCTTTCCTTTTTCAGATCAAGTAACCTGGGACAAAGCAATATTTACTATTAAAAAGTAATGGCAACCTTACGTACATTGTGGACTATTGCCTTTTTTTAGGCTCTGGTGTCTCCCATATAGCTGTATTTCAACACAAAATGCTGCTGTTGCATGGTTTGGGGCATTTTTGGATTGCTAAAGAGAATGCCCCCAGTGACAGGCAGAGTTGGTAGAAACTGAGAGAGAGATGAGAAGTTCAAACCAAGCATGATGCAGATAAAAATTCTGAGCTTTACAGGTAATAAGTATTTCAAGAGCAACAGCTCTTAAAAGTGACAGGGAGACATGGTGAAATGCAGAGAAATGGCAGTTATTACCGTTAGCATCTGTAGCACATGAAAGCTATAAATTTCATTTTGGGTGCTCGCACTTTTGGAATCACGATCGTTATTCCACAGTGCAGGGAAACTGCTTCAGGAAAGAAGATCTGGCGAGCAATGGCTTCATTGCGGAAATCAAATCTTCAAGATGGAAGTGTTTTTCTGCACACGTATAGCCCATTGATCAAGGGAAAAATTTGAAGCATATTTTTCATCATACTTTCTGTGTTTGGATTTGAAGCGATGAGAATTAAAATAACGATCCTGACTATTACTATTAGGTAATATGAAATGGTTTGTCTGAAGTAATAAATATGATTGGGCCTGTGAAGGTTCAGGCATCTGGTACAAGCATATGGGTAGGGAATCATTAGCTAATTGTTACAAAAATACAACAAAAATGTCTTTTTAATGATAGAATTGAGGCCTTCAGGAGGAAGGCTCCATGTGCTTTCCTCTGGAATGAAAGCTCCTTACTGTCCCTGTTATGCCTCGCAGCTCTACGCAAGCATATGCAATGCTTGTCGAGTTACTGAGTTTACTTATTTTGAAACATGCTCAAAGTAGAAAATAACATACACATTTATTGTCAAAACCTTTCAGAAAATGTTTTCAGTTGCACTGAGGTTTGTGTGGTAAATTGTTTTCTCTAAATGTGTGTATGCATGGATTCATATTGCACTGCAATGTCAAGACTTGGTGTGAATTTACTTGGTACGAACATACTGATGTAAGGCTTGGTACGACTGCTGAGGTGTGTACTCAGAAGGCGTAAGTGGGCTTATGACATAATGTACAGCCCATGTACAGTGTTTTGGATGGTCCAGCAAGAAGTCTAGTGAACAGGGGAAAAGATAAACGAGGTGATAATTCTGGCATGGTCCCTGAGTCTTTCCTGCTAACTTGAGTCACTCCTGTGGCCGCAGCTTTCCACTCCTTGTGCACTCAGAGAGCAACCTGTTTTGCTGAAGGGACTACCTCTTATTACAAGTACATGCAGCACAAACATATTGAATCTGGATTCAGTAATATGTATATCTAATGATTTTTCACCTAATGACAGTGTGTTGTTATCCCTGAGCCATGATGGGGAACCTTTTTCTTGTCTAAGGCCAAACAACCCGTACAGCTATCTTTGATAGGTCACATACTATTTCATGCCCAAGTATTACTCAGGAGTCATATATGGAAACAAAATCACATAGTCCGGTCATTATAAGCCAAGTACTTTGTGAACCAGAGCCTATGGGAAAATATAATATTAATTCCCTGTTCCTTTTTTTTTTGTGTGTGTGTATTTTGATTCCATCTTTGATTCTGTTAAGCTAAAACATCTTCACAATTTATTCAACAAATAGGACTTGCTGCAATCTTCTTGATGCTAGTAATTTAAGAAAAAAAGCCTTGGGCTGCATAGCATTATTAACATTGAGAATGCCTGCTGTTTCTTAGGTAGCTGTCAGTTCAGCATAAGGAAAAAGCTAATTATTTTAAGCAGGTCAGTCAGGAAGAAATCTGAAATTCTACATAGCAGTTAGAAGTCAGTGTCCACTGACTTTAGCTGGAATTTGCCACTGCAGAAATATGTGGCTGGAAAGGAATCTATTGGTAAAAATGCATACAGCCAGTATTTAACAATGTAATCTTATCAGGCTTGAAACTAAAGTAATGCATGCAAATTAGCTCCTTGATTTGCATCAGGATGAGGCTGAGAAGGCTGGTGAGGAAAACAAGAAGATGTGAATAAGTGAAAATAAATCAAAAGTATGTGGGTAGATATCCTCTTTCCTGATATAACAAAGTTCTTCTACAAGAAAAGTGCATAAGAATTATAGCAAACTCCTCAAACAGTGAGAAAGAAATCTTAAGTAATTATACTATGATATATTCTCTATTTTTATAAAATATTTATTAATTTTAAAAGGCTTAAATTACACTTGGGGGTGTCAAATCCCCTGGAATTCAAAGGCATTTAAATACTACAGTCTATTTACTTATGTTAAAGAAACACTGCTAGATTGAAACCTCAGAACATTCTATAAAAACATTAATTTCCTGGATCATGTGGTGCCAAAACAAATTTTAATAAAGTGAAATATTTTACTATCCAGTCTACTTTTTCCAGTGTTAAATGCTTAGCTTTGATATTTCATTTAGTTTGAAGGATGCAACAGGTTAGATGATTTTATTTTGCAGCAGTTACAATGGACTTTTTAGTAATAACAGTATATATTTAGGAAAAAAAAACACTTACAGAGGTACGATGCCTCATTCTCCGACCACTCCTACCAATGTAAATCACTGGTACATTTTCACTGTGAATCATTCTATCCAACTGTTAATGGATTCGTGCTGCATTGCTTACAAAAACTGCTTACAGAACCAATGTGGTTTAGAAACAAAAGGAATTCTCCCTTATGAAACGTAAAGGAAAGGCCACTTTAATTTTTCATATTGCATAATTCAAACTACCTTATTCACCTGCAGGGGACATCAACAGCACATGCACTCAATGGGCCACTTAAATCAATGGGACTACTTCTAGAATATGGTACTATTTAGAATATTATTGGGTCTAGGAACAAACAAACTCAACAAATCAATAGTGTTTGGTGGAATGGAAGTGTCGTGATGGCAAAGGCACTTTTTTATCTCTCTGAAAAAGAATTAAGGTAAAATTTGTAGACTTGCTGAGCCAAAAACCGTGTTGGCTCTGTGAACCTAAAAATCTCTTGTGGTGATCATTTGTCTGTTCCGGTGTACCTCCAGACACCTATAGGCTTAGCTTGGCTGTAATCCCATAACTGATTTGAGCAGAAATGCCTTGACTCCAGCAAACTCTCATTTAATAGGGGTTTTACAGTTTTAGTAATTTTTTTTCAGCTGCTTTAGTTCACATTTTCATTACTTCAGGAGAACAGTCAGATTCTCAGAGCTAAACTTGCATGTTAAGCTATGCATTAGACATATGCTTTTGTTATTTAAATACATACTACCTCAACATTCCTCTTAGAATAGCCTTGTTTTTTCTTTTGAGTATATAAATGGATTTTTTCAAAAGTAGCTACATTCTAAATATCTTATGTGCTCCAGTCTCAAAAGAGATGCAGATACAGCAAAAAAAAAGAAAAGCTAACTCAGTTAATAAAAATTATTAACTGTGCTGCATTGATTGTGGCCAGACTGTTTACACATTTAGTTTAAGGTTTTCCTTAGCAGGCAGTTCCCTGTATTCAAGTTGGCTTGAAAAAGGAGGGGGAATAGAAAGCACAGCAGGGAAGCTGATGACGTGAATGGGCTTCTTAACATTCACATCACACAGGGCTCCGGCAAACCCCTTTCAATCTTTGTGCTTTTCATTAAATCACTACCTGCTTTGTAGCAGCTTTTCTCGAACAGCGATTCTCTTACATTTACATAACATAAATGCTAGCAATGTGCTAAGTATCACTGTGGGATTGACATGCATACAGGCGTCTTTGATGTTATCCTTAAAAAAAAAAATTTTACATCAGCATGAAATTCGGAAAGGAGGAGGAGCAGGCTGAGGAAGACATCAAATAAGACAGACGGACAATTCTGGAACATTGTGTTTGAACAGCCGACTCTTTTGGAAAGCTATAGCTGGGTCTTTGCAATATACTTAGTTATCCTCTAGAAAGCATTGGCCTAGAATGTTGATCATTTTCAAAACAGAAGATGCAAAGATCAAACAAACATCAAAACAAAGCAAAAAATCCTTCCTCAACCAGCATGTGCACTAAGTCGGTAAATGAAGGCACCACAAAGGAGAATTACAGCAGAATGAAAAATCTGCCATGGAGTTCCCTGGACCATAGAAAAGCTCTTAACTGTCATCATCTTTGTCAAAACTCTGTAGTCTTCCCTTTTAATATTCCCTTTTTGCAAGGAAATACTGAATTTTTAGGCAGAAAATTATTCTAACAGGACAGCACATCTCCTCAGCCAAACTTCCAGTATTCCTTCCTTCGTTAAGAATCTAACACTTTAGCACAAATTCCAACCTTGAATTCTGAAACCTAAAGAGGTCTTTAATTACAGACTTTCATACGTTTTGCCTGGGGTGCCACCCTTGAGATCACAGCAGTACCTGGAGCCCCCAGGCCACCTGGATGCGGGAGAGGAGGCCCACGTGAGATCTGCACGCCTTTTTTGAAGTGACACAGTTACGCTGGTGGTAAAACAGAGCCAGGAAACTTCGTTCTCAGGGCAAGGATATCAGGTTATTTTTGTATTTCCAGTGAACAATATTTTTTATCACCACTGAGAAGGTGTGCATTAATTATAGGTGTGGACTAAAGCCATGGGTAATGCCCAAACCCTAATAATTTCAGGGGTACGTCGCTTAATACTGTTAAGAAACTTGCCACTTTTCTCATTCTCTTATTTCCCTTCTTAAAACATGGTAGTGGAGAACTGCCTCTTCATAACCAGTCCTACACTCAAAAATATTTGTTTTAGAAATTTAATAGAGTAAAAACCCTATGCTTAATTTCTTTGCAGTTCTGCACTGCACAGACCTTTAAGACACCCCCCCACCC